>NC_051851.1:109881034-110481034 GCF_905115235.1 Hermetia illucens | reverse complement strand
CTTCGAGCAAATCAATGCAGCAGCGGACAGGGCTGCAACTGCAATCTCGGCCTTGAGTCGGTTAATGGCCGATGTTGGGGGCCCCATATCTATTAGGAGACGTCTTCTTATGGGAGCAACGCAGTCAGTTGCTCTATGGCGTGGAGATATGGGCTGAGACCCTTGACAAGAAGGTACATCGTAAGCGCATTGCTCAAGAACGGTGGTTGTCCGTGAAGAACGTCAACGCATCCTTACCGAGGGGCAACTGTCTTAGCAAAATAGACCAAGGACCAGATGGACTGCGCGGCTCATCGACCATTTAGACCCAAGGCTTAACGAACGTACGTTGAGATTGATTACTTCCTTACCCAACTTCTAAGCGGGTATGGAGGTTTTCAGTTTTACCTGCACACGATTGGGAAGACGCGATCTCCTGATTGTGCGGTCTACAATGGAGTGGCGGACGACGCTTGGGGTAGTTGGCAGCCTCCATATTTAGCCAATTGGGTTGTAAATACCATCGCCTCCTGGCGACGTATGGTTTTTAAGTCCATAAATTGTGCGGGCTGTTTCTTTCACGTTTAGCGGTACCAGCATTTGTTCGGGTAGTTGGCAGCCTCCATATTTAGCCAATTGGGTTGTAAATACCATCGCCTCCTGGCGACGTATGGTTTTTAAGTCCATAAATTGTGCGGGCTGTTTCTTTCACGTTTAGCGGTACCAGCATTTGTTCGTCGTCTTCAGTTGGAAGATCCTCCATTTTGGGTGTTGAGCAGTTCATCAAAGTACTGAACCCATCGCTCCAATATGCCCCCCCCCCCTCAGGAGTCGTCAGCGATTTTTAACGGGCCGCCAGGAAATGGGGAGCGACGTCCTCGAGGTATCCAAGTAAGCAGTTCCGATCCCTTAACTGGCAGTATGCCTGCGTCCTAGGTAGTAGGCCTTGAAGAAGCCTCAAAATAAAGAGCATACTGCGTATGCGATCGGCAAAGTTCCTCCAGAAGAATGTCAACAAAGGCATCATAAACCGACTGATAGAATTATAGGAACTACTGGACTGCATCTCCTTCTACAGACGAACATGTACAGCAGTGGAAGTCGCACGAAAAGAGAAACAGTCGCCGAAGGAAAAGAAGGACAAAAGGAAAGAACTGGCTACGCCGCAAGTGATGCGTCGAAAACCAGTAACAGAAAAGACGAGGAAGCGAAGCACTAGAAAGTCGGCTCTGGTCACTAAGCCAACGGAAGGTAACACATTTGCGGAAGTCTTCAGTGATATGATAAAATATTGTTACGAAAATCACTTTGGAAAATTATGTGTGATGTCAATGTGAATCGTAGTTATGACAATTAGCCAAGCCACTGAAATTGTATAAAAGTAGGGCGAATATTTAGTTACGATAATTGTTAACAGATGACTCTAATGCCGGTAGAAAGATCCTGTCGCAAAGTAGTTTTCTAGTAAAGTGTTTACATGCCTTTCTGGAATGTTCCGCGTAGTATAAAAGGGCCGGGAATCTGCCCACAAAGTCAGTCTGGTTCTAGAGTTAGAACAGATCGCGTCAGGTATTGATACGCCTCGGATTCTACTAGTTAAAGAATTGTTCTATAAGTAATTATACAGTACGGTTGTATAATTAAGTGTTTAATAAACGCTTGTAATAAAGTTATAGAACAGGTTGGACAATGGAGCAGAAGTGTCTTCCATACGGAAACCGAACGGTGGCAGAGTTTTCGTGGAACTAGCCCTCAAGGTGACTATTAAGAGTAAATTCCGCGAAACGGTTAAGAGGCTACTAAGGGAGAAGGCTCTCGTTTCTAGTCTAGGTCTTATATTCTCTCTAGAAATTCGATTGCCTCACAGAAAAGATCGAAGTGGAGTAGGCTATAAAACGTGAATGTCCAAAGGTAACCAATGCCCCCCATTTCTGTGAATGCTCGAGGCCAAAAACTCCTTCATCAAAATTGGATGAGTACTATGCAGGGTACCAATGCGGAGAACCCATACCAAGTGCAACAGGTGTCTGGACTATGGACACATGTCAGTAATTTGCAAGAGACCTGACAAGCAAAGCAGGGAGATCCACGGTGGATGCTGTTATGGAAGTCGTGGAAGGCTTCATCGAGCCGAGGCACACAACCGCCGATTTCGACGGATAGTGCTCTTCATGCCGCTTGACGAAATGAATTCAATTACGCAAGATGAACAGATATGCTTGGCACATTAGAAAACTCATTCCACGTGTCGAGCTATCTCGTACGGATATTGAGGGATTATCTGAGAGACCGCTCCCTGTTCTATGAGACATTAGAGGGGCCAGAGGAGGATGGAGATCACGTCGGGCAGGAATCCATCCTAAGGCCGGACCTCTGGAAGGCTTCCTACGATAGTCTGCTAAGACTTTATATGCCAGAAGCGTGATCTAGTCGGTTATGCAGACGACGTTGTGACAAAGCAGACTTGGCATATTGACACGAATAGTAGCGCTGGAAAACTCGAAGTAGTCATCTTGACAAGAGAGAGAATCCTGACCTTGTGCCCCATGTCGATCGATGAGTTTAACCCTATCAAAACCAAAAGTTAAATACCTTGGTTTACGGCTCGACTCGAAGGAAAGTTTCTTCGAGCAAATCAAACAGCAGCGAATGTTGGTGGCCCCATATCTACCAGGAGAAATCTTTTTACGGGAGCAACACAGTCCGTTCTGCTCTTAGCGAGGATGCTGATGCCCTTAACAAAGAAGTGCATCCCAAGCACCTTACCCAAATGTAGAGACGGTGAGCTTTGCAAATGACGTCTGCTTATTGCACTGTCACAGAGTCGGCCGTGACAATGATTGCGGGAGTGATCCCCGTTGCCCTCCTTGTTAAGCAACATAGAGCCATCTACAGCCGCAAGAGCGAAAAACTTGACAGAAGTGGTTGCCTGGGAAGAAAGTCAACACACACTAACAGATGGTGAAATGAGCCAAGAGGCGGATGCACTGCGCGGCTCATAGACAACTTAGAAGAACCCATGGTGAGATTGATTATTTTCTCATCAATTTCTAAGTGGGCGTGGAGGCTTTTAGTCTTACCTGCACAAGATTGGGAAGGCGCAATCTCCTGACTGTGTATTCCGCAATGGAGTGGGGGACGATGCCGGGCACACCTTTTTCTCTTGTGAAAGGTGGGGCTTTCGTCAGTAACTATGTGCAGATGCAGAGGAGCTCTCTCTAGACAATAATGTCAGAGAGATGCTGAGGAGCGCTGGCAAAAGGAGTATTGTTTCGCATTATGTTTAAGTTCTTCTTGTTGCGAAGAAAATTAGATTCGACCGGCAGAGGGATCGGATGGCAAGGGGTTGTGTGAACTAACAGTTCCCATCCCCTACCGTTGGTGAAAGAAATTTCCTAACTTGAAGGTTCCTTATGCCACGAGAACGGGAGGACTAGCCCGAAGTCAAACGTATTCAAGTTAGTTCTCCGATGACAGCGAGGTGTTCAGTTGGTAGTCCGACGACGTACTCTTGCGGAAGTCCAACACTTTGTACGTAAACGCATTCATTTTCCCTACTCCGAAACAAGAAAAAATATGCTCACATGGTCGGAAATCAGATTTCGCTGTTTCGTCAGGATGAGCATCGAGATGTTGGTACAACTTCCTCGCTTGGTGTGATTGCTCCCTCTACTTTTCGAGTTCGAGTTAGTTCTCTGATGGTTCCTTTTTCTGTTTGTGAAATCACTTCTCCACTCGATAGAGTTCGTGCTAGGTTTCAACCCGTGCTCGCGTTCTTTGAAAGTGCATCATTGCCCGAGATGCAGCATTTCTCCGTTCATCATCGAAACCGGAAGTTTATACTTCTTTGCGAATGGGGCCAAGTATGCTTGTGGCCGTATCAATGATCAAGTGGTTTTGAAGATCTTTTGTCAATGATTCACCTCCAGGACCTCCGTTGTGTTTATTGTGACATCCATTCACCCCTTATAGGTGTTACGAAGGGCTTTCTTCTAGATGGCTTCAGCATTCATTCTTACCTGATGGACAGAGGGGATTCTACACGGTTTTGTAATTCGAATCTGAAGCACTATGTCAACGAGATAATGATCTGAGTTTATATTGGCCTCCCTATATGTTCTGGCATCGATCAAGGGTGAGAGGTGACGGCGTTCAATTAACACATTATCAGTTTTCCTGAAGGCGGTCCCGTCTGCACAGGTTCACGTTTGTTTCTGGATTACTTTCACCGCAAAACAGGCACTTCCAACAGCCATTCCATGCGATACTACTAAATGAATAATCCGCAGCCTTTTATCATTGGTGTTTTTATGTAAACTATGGGAGCCGACCTATCGCCTGAAGGCTCCGTCTCAATTTGGATGTTACAATCGCCAAGTATAATTTTGAAATCATAGGCTTGGAGGGTCCCCTTTTTTGCGTAGAAGAAGGCATCCTCCGTCCTTACTTGACTGTTAAAATCACCCAGAAAGATTTTGATGTCACACTTCGGACAAGCTTTGAGGGTCTCTTTCATTGCCTAGCAGAAAGTATCCTTACATTTCGAAATCCGGTCTGCAAACGCAGCGAACGGCTAGTTCGCTTATGTTCCCAAAGCAAATAAAAGCAGATTGCATTTTTGGATAACTAGGAAACCTACTCCAAGCACATAATTTATTAGATAGATACTATAATCTATGGTGCATTTGTTTTTTTCCAGCAAGCTGGTCAATGTTCTGCGCGTCTTTTTTAATATTGCCATATATATTTGGGCAAGGGACCAAGTCTGCGTCATCAGCAATACATTTTCGCATGGTCGCCCACTTTGCGTTGAGACGCATCATCGCTGTGAAGCGGGCCTTTGTATGTTGCCTTCAGCCCATCCTTAGGTTGGACGCTCTTGGGTCCAATTGGGCGGGAAGAGGGTCGGTGGGTTTTTTTTTAACTATATATAGCCCAACCGGACCGTTAGTTCAAAAAGTCCACGGAAACTCCTCCCGCCTAACCGAACGGAGGGGCGACCAACCTAAGGACGCCCTCAAAGAAAAACTCTCGACGAAAATGCATTTGATTGTAGTGCAATGTTTTTAAATCAAGTGCCCCCCTTCCTCCCTGGTAACGTGGGATAGTGCAACTGCATGTCTATCTCCCTACTGAACTGAATGGTGATGTCCAACAAGCAGCGAAGGTGGTTTTCGTTTTTGGCATATAATTTGATGTCGTCAACATACGTAATATGACTTAATGTATATTTCCACAATATGCCATATTTGACTTGGAGCTCGTATTTGCTCTCATGCAGAAGATGAGATAACGAACCCAAAGCCAAACAAAACCACAGCGGGCTTAGAGAGTCAAGTTGGAAGATGCTACGCCTGATTGGTATCTCTCCTAATGTTTGTGAGAATACCGATAGCTTCGTGCTCCAATTCTTCATCACTGTTCTCAGGAGAAGAATGACATTCGGGTTGATGTAACACTTGTAGTAACCACGAATGCGATATGGAGTGAAAGGCTGATTTATAATCGATGTAGGTTGTCAAGATATTTCTTTTTTGGTTTTTAGTGGACAGCCTGCTTTACAGTGACCGTATCGATTATAAGCTGTTTTTTATACCCTCGGGAGCCTTTTGCGCATCCTTTTTGTTCCTCAGCTATGAGTTTATGAATATCAAGATGTTTTGAGATGTTCGCGCACAAAACTGAAGTGAAGACCTAGATGGTGGGAAACAAGTAATTGGTTGACACTTTGAAGGGGAAAAATTATCCCCTTGGTGAAAAATTCTGGAACTAATTTCGGATCGGCAAGCATCTGATTAAAATGATTTACCAATTCCCTGTGAGTGCTGCTTCTAAATTGCAACGGCTGGTTTCGCTCCAAACACTTCTCCAGAAGTTTTCTGCCTGATCCAAATCGAGGTTACTTTCACGACCTGAATTGGTGAGCTTTTTATAAAATCCCCTTTGGTTCTGGAAGAACAAGGTGTTGTCTGTTCTTCGCTGAAAGCTCTTTTGATACCTACGGATGCGATTGGAGCATACCGCAAGTTTCTGCTTCAGTACCTCGAGGATTTCTTCGATTGGCATATCATTGGACAGATGGTAGTTTCCAACGATGTTGGCAACGCATCTGTGTACCCTGGGTGATTTCTCAATTTTTTGACTATTATGTTGTGTCGAAATACCTAGAATGGTAAAGTCCTCCATTTATTCGCTCCAAGATGATGACTGTGGAGGCGAATAACCGTGGCAGCTGCAACGTAGATCAGGCTGTGAACCTCTGTAGCAGTAATCTGGCTAGCCAAACGATCAGCCAAAATCATCAACGGCAGGAATGATGTTAGTAGTTGCCGAAGTAAACTTCAGTTTTGGGATCATTGATCTAGCGTCTCCAGACCGAACTCAACTGAAACCTCTTGGAAGATTTGCTGCCCAGTTGGTAGGGTAACTCGGTTCTTATTCACTATCACCCGGTACTGGTTGATGACGTTCTGTTCCGGAACATGACTTAGTTCCGGAAATCGGGTTATGAACGCGTCATGTAGTCGGTGTTTGTACCCCAATGGATTCCGTTCCAAATCCGTGACACGGTAATAGGCGCGGACGATAAATTCATTGAGTTGGTTTGTCCAGACGCCTATGTCTCCCCTCCCTGATGCTTGACTGCATAACCGCCAAAATATTCAAGGACGAAGAGCCGCCCTGATGTTGCTGAGCGATTATTAACCGTGTTGGGTACTGTCTTCGTGTCCCTGGGATCCAATTAGAATTGTTAAAAATGTCCCTAATTTTGTTCCCATAAGTGTTGGGGAGGCAGCCAACAGAGCGACAGAGCCCCAATATTGCAATGCCCCATGGTTACCTCCAAAGGTAGGGAAGGTATTTGGATTGGAGCCGCTGGAATACAGTGTAACATGATTGCAATTCATCCGATAGGCGCGTCGATTCCTTCACCCCGGATTACGGATTTACGAAGGAGGCTTACTCCCCTTAAAGGGAAGAATAGGTTAGGGAAGACGAACACAAATGGAAACGAACAAAAATGGAAACGTTGTGCTTGTTCGCGGCTACTTATTTACAAAATTAACTTGCGATATTCGTAGCTGGCCCGGTGGGTCATGTCATTATCCGCATGACACGTGCCTGGTCGCATCCACATATATATATATATATTGTTTTTTTGTCGATGAAGGTGGAAATCTTAGAAAGACGCTGCTGCACCAGGTTGCAGCAGTGTGTGGGATTCTCACCCACTAAAACCACCCCCACTCGTCTGACCCTCCCCGCGGGACCACCGGTAAGTATTCCTTCGCGGGGGAGGCTCTGGTTTGCTATACCAGCTCGACCATCTCGTGTCTCCGTCGCGCCGCCTTCCGAGGTCGATCCAACTCCAGGAGTTTTGTCTGCACTACGGCTACTGCCTCATTTACCGCCATCCAACTTTCCTCCGACTTCAGCATCTCTTCTACCAGGTTGGAGGGCTCGATGTCCGCCCCCAAAATGCTGTTCAACCTCTTTTTCTGTTGCAGAAATCTGGGACAGTGGAACATAACGTGGACAGTTGGGAGACTCGTTCAACCCGAAGCGATGCAAGTACTTCCTATAGCCACCGTGTCCCGTAAGGAACTGTGTTAGGTGGTAATTCAATTCTCCGTGCTTTCGGTCGACCCATTTCTCGATACACGGGATCAATGTATGGGTCCACCGGCCCTTGTTGGAGTTATCCCAACGTTGTTGCCATTTGCCACACAACTCTCTCCTGATGGCTTTTCGGAAATCCGCATTCACCTCGGCTGGATTTGTCTTCCGTTTTTCGTAGAGCCAATGTGCCCCGCTCGCTAGAAGATCTGTAGGGAGCATTCCCGCGATGACACACATTGCCTCCTGCGACGCCGTCCTAAATGCGGTGTACACCCTTAGCGCAATTGGCCGGTATGCCGAACTTATCTTCCTCCGGTTGACAGCGTGGTTCAACGTTCCCGCCCAGACAGGGGCCGCGTATAGCAGGAACGACGTCATCAGTCCCGCGATGAGTAGCCTGCGACTATACTTCGGCCCTCCCACGTTAGGCATCATCCTTGCAAGGGATGAGCTGGCATTTGCTGCCTTCTCGCGCATAATCCAAGTGTCCCTTGAAACTCAACTTGGCATCGATCATCACCCCCAGGTATTTGACAACTGATTTTGAGACGACCTCACGATTACCAACCTGGATGTTAACCGTGTTGTTCTTCCTACGGTTGGTAATGAGGACCGCCTCCGTCTTTTCGTCGGCCATGTCTAGCTTGGTCATTCCTAACCATGACTTGTATGAATGGCTTCATTTGCATACAGCTCCACATCCTCGGGATGCTTTGCAATTACAACTACCACCAGGTCGTCCGCAAAAGAAATCAGCGTTGCCTCCTCCTGCATGCATAGGCCAAGCACTCCGTCGTACATTATGTTCCACAGTAGTGGTCCCCCTGTCACAATGTACTCCTTCGGCCCGTCGTCCGTCTCGTACCAGGGAAGTCTGTCCGAAAAGTAACTCTCGACTAGCCGAGCCAAGTAGCTAGGAATACCCAGTTTGGTCAAAGCGCCTTTAATCCAGCCCCAGTTGGCTGAGTTAAAAGCATTTTTGACGTCCAGCGTCACCAGAACGCAGCATTTGGCCATGGCCCATAGAACGGGCTCGCTGAAACTCATATTGCCGCTCTGAAAGACCACCCGCAAATTCGATGAACGGCAGCAGCCTGTTGAGACAAATAGGGCGATATGAAGAGGGCACGCCGGGTGGTTTTTGGGGCTTCGGTAGAAACACCAGCTTCTGCCTCTTCCACTGGGCGGGAAATATTCCTTCCGCCATGCACGATTCGAATGTGCATGCGAACCACATTGGTCTGGCCTTGAACCCCACCTTCAGAGACTTGTATATATATATATATATATATACCCTGGCGTACCAGGTTTATCCTCACCTGAGTTGCAAACGCAGAGCTGCATGCGACCAGGCGCGTGTCATGGGTTGCGGATAATGACATGACCCACCGGGTCAGCTACGAATATCGCAAGTTAATCTTGTAAATAAGTAGCCGCGGACAAGCAGAACGTTTCCCTTTGTGTTCGTCCTCCCTTACCGATTCTTCCCGTTCAGGGGGAGTAAACCTCCTTAACAAATCCGTAATCCGGGGTGAAGGGATCGACGCGCCTATCGGATGAATTGCAGTGACGTTACACTGTATTTCAGCGGCTCCCCTCCAAATACCTTCCCTACCTTTGGAGGTAACCATGGGGCATTGCAACATTGGGGCTCTGTTGCAGGGCTGACTGGTTCCCCATTACTCGTGGGAATAAAATTGGCGACTTTGGTTTAAATTCTTTAAATGGGACCCCAGGGACACGAAGACAGTACCCAACACGGTTAAGGGTCGTTCAACAACATCAGAGCGGCTCTTCGCCCTTGGATGTTTTGGCGGTTATGCCGTCAACCACCAGGGACGGGAGACCTAGGCGTCGTATGGTTTGGACGAACCAACTCAACGAATTTATCGTCCGCGCCTATTACCGTGTCACGGATTTGGAACGGAATCCATCAGGGTACAGACATCGACTACATGACGCGTTCATAACCCGATTTCCGGAGCTAAGTCATGTTCCGGAACAGAACGTCGTCAACCAGTACCAAGTGATCGTGAATAACAACCGAGTTGCCTTACCAACTAGGCAACAAATCTTCCAAGAGGTTTCACTTGAGCTCGGGCTGGAGTCATCAAATTACCGGACTAGTCAAAGGAGTAACACAAGTACTCCACCTGTAAGGCACTCCATGAATCCAGTAGTCAGGAGAAGCTTAGTAACTGGGGATGTCGACCCAATTTATAATGAGGCTTTGACCGCATTCCAGGTCGCATTCACAGAGTATGCTGAGATTCTCCCAGACGCTGGGCCAAGGATCCCAAAACTGAAGTTTACTTCGGCAACTACTAACATCATTGCTGCCGTTGACAGAATTTTGGTTGATCGTTTGGCTAGCGAGATTACTGCTACAGAGGTTCACAGCCTGATCTACGTTGCAGCTGCCACGGTTATTCGTCTCCATAATCAACACCTTAGTGCGAATAACAGAGGTATGCGCAGAGGGACTTTACCGTTCTGGGTGTTTCGACCCAATAAAAGAGTCGAAAAGTTGAGAAAGGAGATTGGTCGTGTGACGCAAGCACTCCTTGGAAATCCATCACCAAGAGTGCACAGATGCGTTGCGAACATCATTGGAAACTACCATCTGTCCAATGATATGCCAATCGAAGAAATCCTCCAGGTGCTGAAGCAGAAACGTGCGGTATGCTCCAATCGCATCCGTAGGTATCAGAAAAGCTTTCAGCGAAGGACAGACAACACCTTGTTCTTCCAGAACCAACGAGGATTCTACAAAAATCTCATCAACTCAGGTAGGGAAAGTAACCTCAATCTGGATCAGGCAGAAGACTTCTGGAGAAGTGTTTGGAGCGAATCCAGTCGCTGCAATTTAGAAGCAGCGTGGCTCCCACACCTTATGCGTTCATGCGAAGCCCTCCCCGAAATGACCATGTCTGACGTAACTGAAGTCGACGTTAAAGCAGTCCTTGACAAGGCAGGTAACTGGAAGGCGCCAGGAGTTGACAAGATTCACAACTTCTGGCTGAAGCGGTTCAAGAGCACTCACAGGATATTGGCAAATCAATTTAATCAGATGATTGCCGATCCTGATTTAGTTCCACCATTTTTCACCAAGGGGATAACTTTCCTCATCCCCAAGGAACAGGGTGTCTCTTGCCCTTCAAAATGTCGACCAATTACTTGTCTTCCTACCATCTACAAGGTCTTCACTTCAGTTCTGTGCGCGAACATCTCAAAACATCTTGATGTTCATAAATTGATAGCTGAGGAGCAAAAAGGATGCGCAAAAGGCTCCCGAGGCTGCAAAGAACAGCTTATAATCGATACGGTAGCTGTAAAGCAGGCTGTTCACCAAAAACGAAACATCTCGACAACCTACATCGATTATAAATCAGCCTTTGACTCCATATCACATTCGTGGTTACTACAAGTGTTACGCTTGTATAAAATCAACCCGAATGTTGTTCTTCTACTGAGAACAGTAATGAAGAATTGGAGCACGAAGCTATCGGTATCTTTGCAAACATCAGGAGAGATACCAATCAGGCGTGGCATTTTCCAAGGCGACTCTCTAAGCCCACTGTGGTTTTGTTTGGCTTTGAATCCGCTATCCCATCTTTTGCATGAAAGCAAATACGGGTTCCAAGTCAAGCATGGCATATTGTCGAAATGTACATTGAGCCATTTAATGTACATTGACGACATCAAATTGTATGCCAAAGACGAGAACCAACTTCGCTCCTTGCTGGACATCACCATCCAGTTCAGCAGGGATATCGGCATGCAGTTGGGTTTGGAGAAATGTCGCATAAAAACAATTGTTCGGGGAAAACACACCGACAACGAAGGATACAGCCAAAATAACATCCGAATTGAAGGCATGGATTCGGACGACGTCTACAAATACCTCGGCATATTGCAAGCAACAACACCTGCTGTGGCAATAATTAAATCTAAGTTGCTGGGGGAATTTGAGCGGCGTCTGGATCTTATCCTTAAAACTGAGCTGTACGGGAAAAATAAAATCATGGCAATCAACACCTTTGCCATTCCCGTCCTTCTATACACTTTCGGTGTGATACAGTGGAGTAATACTGATTTAGAATCTGTCAATAGACGGGTAAGGGTAGTTCTTGCAAACAACAACATGCACAATAGAGCTGCCGAAAAATTGAGGATCACTATCCCACGTCATCAGGGAGGAAGGGGGGTACTTGATTTAAAAACGATGCACTACAATCAAGTGCATTCTCTTCGTGAGTTTTTCTACGAGAAACAATCCTCTAGCCAAATACATCAGGCTACCGTCATGGCAGATAATAAATTATCTCCTTTGAACTTGAGAAGCAGAGAATGGGATCCCATGTCGAATGTTACTTCAGTCCAACAGAAGATCGACATGTGGAAAGAAAAACCCATTCACGGAGGTCATATAAAAAATTTGTTGTTGTCAGGCATTGAAATCGAAGCCTCCAACAAATGGTTGACAAATGGTGTACTTTTCTATGAGACCGAAGCATTCCTAACTTCAATTCAGGATGCTTCGCTCCCAACAAAAAATTATAAACGGTACATTCTTCACGACTCCTCAATCACCAACTCCAGTTGTAGGTTATGCAACTGTGAAGAGGAGACCATCCAGCACATAACATCTGCGTGCAGGATGTTGAGCGGTACCGAGTACACCAATCGTCATAACTCCGTCTGCAAGATTCTCCATCAAAACCTTGCGTTGAAGTATAACTTAGTGGCAACCTACCATCCTTACTATAAGTATACTCCGCAGAGAATCTTGGAAAATGATCGGGTCAAACTACTGTGGGACCACACTATTGCCACCGACCACAGTGTTAATCATAACAGGCCCGATCTAGTTCTGCTTCTGAAGGAAGAACGAGCGTGCTTTATAATCGATGTAGCCGTACCGTTGGACCGGAACACTGTTGAAAAACAGCACGAAAAAATCCGGAACTACGGCCCCTTGGCAGATGATATGAAGCAGACTTGGAGACTACAAAAGATCCAAGTAGTCCCAGTAATAATTTCAGCGACGGGATTAGTCCCGGAGAACTTACATAAAGCGCTGAAAACGCTCGATCTTAGGGCTGGACTATACATGGAGATGCAAAAAGCAGTTATCCTTGCAACCTGTGCTATAGTCCGAAGAGTCCTGTCCGGTAACAATCTGACCTAATGGGTTTCAGTCTTGATCCGCACTGTCTTCAATATAAGATCCATGTCTCTGTAGTGTAGGACCTCCGCGTCATTGGCTGAAGTGTTTGCGACAATCGGGATGTAGCAATACATTTTCGCATGGTCGCACACACTTTGCGTTAAAACGCATCATCGCTGTGATGCGGGCCTTTGGATGTTGCCTTCAGCCCATCCTTAGGTTGGTCGCCCCTCGGTCCGGTTGGGCGGGAAGAGGGTCCGTGGGCTTTTTGAACTATATATATATACTATATATATATACATATATAGCTATATATACCAGGTTTATCCTCACCTGAGTTGCAAACGCAGAGCTGCATGCGACCAGGCACGTGTCATGGGTTGCAGATAATGACATGACCCACCGGGTCAGCTACGAATATCGCAAGCTAATTTTGTAAATAAGTAGTCGCGGACAAGCAGAACGTTTCCCTTTGTGTTCATCCTCCCTTACAGATTCTTCCCGGTCAGGGGGAGTAAACCTCCTTAACAAATCCGTAATCCGGGGTGAAGGGATCGACGCGCCTATCGGATGAACTGCAGTGACGTTACACAGTATTTCAGCGGCTCCCCTCCAAATACCTTCCCTACCTTTGGAGGTAACCATGGGACATTGCAACATTGGGCTCTGTTGCAGGGTTGACTGGCTCCCCAACATTCGTGGGAACAGAATTGGGGAAAATATTTCAAATTATTTTAATGGGACGCCAGGAACACGAAGACAGTACTCAACACGGTTAAGGGTCGTTCAACAACATCAGAGCGGCTCTTCGCCCTTGGATGTTTTGGCCGTTATCCCGTCAACCACCAAGGACGGGAGACCTAGGCGTCGTATGGTTTGGACGAACCAACTTAACGAATTTATCGTCCGCGCCTATCACCGTGTCACGGATTTGGAACGGAGTCCATCAGAGTACAGACACCGACTCCATGACGCGTTCATAACCCGCTTCCCGGAACTAAGTTATGTTCCGGAGCAGAACGTTGTCAATCAATACCGGGTGATAGTGAAAAATAATCGAGTTGCCCTACCCACTAGGTAACAAATATTCCAAGAGGTTTCACTTGGGCTCGGTCTGGAGTCACCAACTTACCGGACTGAACAAAAGAGCAACACGAATACTCCACTTATAACGCACTCCAAGAACCCAGTAATCAGGAGAAGCTTAGTGACGGGATGTTGACCCAATTTATAATGAAGCTTTGACCGCATTCCAGGTCGCATTCACAGAATATGCTGAGATTCTCCCAGACGCTAGGCCAAAGGTCCCAAAACTGAAGTTTACTTCGGCAACTACTAACATCATTGCTGCCGTTGACAGGATTTTAGCTGATCGTTTGGCTAGCGAGATTACTGCTACAGAGGTTCACAGCCTGATCTATGTTGCAGCTGCCACGGTTATTCGTCTCCATAATCAATATCTTAGAGCGAATAACAGAGGTATGCACAGAAGGACTTTACCGTTCTGAGTGTTTCGACTCAACAAAAGAGTCGAAAAGTTGAGAAAGGAGATTGGCCGTGCCACGCAAACACTCCTTGGAAATTCATCACCAAGAGTGCACAGATGCCTTGCGAACATCATTGGAAACTACCATCTGTCCAATGATATGCCAATCGAAGAAATCCGCGAGATACTGAAGCAGAAACGTGCGGTATGCTCCAATCATATCCGTGGGTATCAAATAAGCTTTCAGCGAAGGACAGACAACACCTTGTTCTTCCAGAACCAACGGGGATTCTACAAAAATCTCACCAACTCAGATAGGGAAAGTAACCTCGATATGGATCAGGCAGAAAACTTCTGGAGAAGTGTTTGGAGCGAAACCAGCCGTTGCAATTTAGAAGCAGCGTGGATCCCACACCTTATGCGTTCATGCGAGGCCCTCCCCGAAATGACCATGCCTGACGTAACTGAAGTCGACGTAGAAGCAGCCCTTGACAAGGCACGTAACTGGAAGGCGCCAGGAGTTGACAAGATTCACAACTTCTGGCTGAAGCAGTTCAAGAGCAGTCACAGGATATTGGCAAATCAATTTAATCAGATGATTGCCGATCCTGATTTAGTTCCACCATTTTTCACCAATGGGATAACTTTCCTCATCCCCAAGGAACAGGGTGCCTCTTGCCCTTCAAAATGTCGACCAATTACTTGTCTTCCTACCATCTACAAGGTCTTCACTTCAGTTTTGTGGGCGAACATCTCAAAACATGATGTTGATGTTCATAAATTGATAGCTGAGGAGCAAAAAGGATGCGCAAAAAGCTCCCGAGGCTGCAAAGAACAGCTTATAATCGATGCGGTAAAGCAAGTCCATCAGAAACGAAATATCTCGACAGTCTACATCGATTATAAATCAGTCTTTGACTCCATATCACATTCGTGGTTACTACAAGTGTTACGCTTGTATAAAATCAACCCGAATGTCGTTCTTCTTCTGAGAACAGTAATGAAGAATTGGAGCACGAAGCTATCGGTATCCCCACAAAGATCTGCAGAGATACCAATCAGGCGTGGCATTTTCCAAGGGGACGCTCTGAGCCCACTGTGTTTGGTTTTGTTTGGCTTTGAATCCGCCATCCCATCTTTTGCATGAAAGCAAATACGGGTTCGAAGCCAAGCACGGCATATTGTCCAAATGTACATTAAGCCATTTAATATACATTGACGACATCAAATTGTATGCCAAAGACGAGAACCAACTTCGCTCCTTGCTGGACATCACCATTCAGTCCAGCAGGGATATCGGCATGCAGTTGGGTTTGGAGAAATGTCGTATAAAAACAATGGTTCGGAAAAGACACCGACAACGAAGGATACAGCCAAAATAACATCCGAATTGAGGGTATGGATTTGGACTACGTGTACAAATACATCGGCATATTGCAAGCAACAACACCCGCTGTGGCAATTATGAAACTAAGTTGATGGGGCAATTGGAACGGCGTCTGGATCTTGTCCCTAAAACTGACCTGTACGGGAAAATAAAGTCATGGCAATCAACACCTTCGCCATTCCCGTCCTTCTATACACTTTCGGTGTGATGCAGTGGAGTAATGCTGATTTAGAATCTGTCAATAGACGGGTAAGGGTAGTTCTTGCAAACAACAACTTGTACAATAGAGCTGCCGAAAAATTGAGGATCACTATCCCACGTCATCAGGGAGGATGGGGGGTACTTGATTTAAAAACGTTGCACTACAATAAAGTGCATTCTCTTCATGAGTTTTTCTATGAGAAACAATCCTCTAGCCAAATACATCAGTGACATTATACTTAATAATAATAATAATTTACAAACCATAAACTTATTAACAAAATATGAATTCACAGTACAATTGTATAAGCAAAATGTACTATAGCAATGCACAATGATCCGTGAACTTGCAACTTATGACACCGACCTAATATTTTGTAAACTAGGAATAATAATTTAGGCAGGTAAGAAATTAGTCCCATAAGAATTTAAAATTGTATATAAGGCCGAGAATTTACAAATAAATTGCAGTCCATATCTAACTGAGCTCCATCAGTTTTCTTGCTGCTCAAAAGGAGTATTGCTTTTCAGCTTCTCCTAGATTGGAATAAGGAGGATAGCTTCCTAGCTTTTCCACCTTCCCCACGGGTCAGGCTAGTGCTACAGCGCCCACGCTGTACTGGAAGCCGAGTTAAAGCTATTTAACTACTCGCCCCTGATCCCGTGTTTACCACCGCACTTGGCTACAGCTACAGCGCCTAACGTTGCTCTAACCCGTAAATCGGGGTCAAGGATTCCATAACATCAGGCTACCGTCATGGCAGATAATAAATTATCTCCTTAGAACTTGAGAAGCAGAGAATGGGATCCCATGTCGAATGTTACTTCAGCCCAAAAGAAGATCGACATGTGGAAAGAGAAACCCATTCACGGAGGTCATATAAAAAATTTGTTGTTGTCAGGCATTGAAATCGAAGCCTCCAACAAATGGTGTACTTTTCTATGAGACCGAAGCATTACTAACTTCAATTCAGGATGCTTCGCTCCCAACAAAAAATTATAAACGGTACATTCTTCACGACTCCTTAATCACCAATTCCAGTTGAAGGTTATTTAACTGTGAAGAGGAGACCATCCAGCACATAACATCTGCGTGCAGGATGTTGAACAGTACCGAGTACACCAATCGTCATAACTCCGTCTGCAAGATTCTCCATGAAAACCTTGCGTTGAAGTATAACTTAGTGGCAACCTACCATCCTTACTATAAGTATACTCCGCAGAGAATCTTGGAAAATGATCGGGTCAAACTACTGTGGGATCACACTATTGCCACTGACCACAGTGTTAATCATAACAGACCCGATCTAGTTCTGCTTCTGAAGGAAGAACGAGCGTGCTTTATAATCGATGTAGCCGTACCGTTGGACCGGAACCCTGTTGAAAAACAGCACGAAAAAATCCGGAACTACGGCCCCTTGGCAGACGATATGAAGCAGACTTGGAGACTACAAAAGATCGAAGTAGTCCCAGTAGTAATTTCAGCGACGGGATTAGTCCCGGAGAACTTACATAAAGCGCTGACAACGCTCGATCTTAGGGCTGGACTATACATGGAGATGCAAAAATCGGTTATCCTTGCAATCTGTGCTATAGTCCGAAGAGTCCTGTCCGGTAACAAGCTGACTTACAATCTGACGTAATTGATTTGTGTAAAACAAAACCTTATTAAAATTGTTTTGCTGTCTGTCTGTTTGTCCGAAGCCGGTCTTAGTTTTGACATTTGTTGGAAAGGGGGGAGTAGAAAGTGATCATTTATTTAACGGAGCTATTCTCAGAAACTGTTCAAACGAGAAATCTGAAAAAAATCAAGAGGCTGCCACTATATGATGGCTAGGCTACGAAATACTTTCCATACCGATACCCTTCAAATAAAATTAATAGTATTATATTACTATAATTATCAGTCATTGGCTGCACAAGCCCCCTTCAGTTCATCCTAGCACCACGCGGACAAAAATCACCTCAAGTGACATCCCCACGGCTCTTGTTGCAAATAATTACAATTCTTTTCCCACCGCAGGAGCGGCATGAAAGTCAAGCTCAGCAGGACATCTTCTCGATCCCTGGCGTTATAGAAGAGGAACTTCGGGAAATCTGCGGGCGTGTTGGGAATAGCAAGCCTCCGGGATTGAACGGAATTCCGAACAAGGCTCTGAAGGTGGCGGTCAAGGCCAGACCAAGGTGGTTCGCAAGCACATTCGAATCGTGCATGACGGAAGGAGTATTTCCTGCCCAGTGGAAGCTGGTGTTGCTACCGAAGCCCCAAAAATCACCCGGCGTGCCCTATTTGTCTCTTAGACACCATGGGGAAGATATTGGAGAAGGTGATATACAACAAGCTGCTCTCGTTCATCGAGCTTGCGGGTGGTCTTTCAGAGCAGCAATATGGGTTTCGGTGAGCCCAATCTACGGTCAATGCAGTGGAATTGGCTCGAAATGCAATGGCCATGGGCTGCACTCTGGTGACGCTGGACGTCAAAAATGCTTTCAACTCAGCCAACTGAAGTTGGAATAAAGCGCGTTGGCCAAACTGGGTGTTTCTAGTTACTTGGCTCGGCTAGTGGACAGTTACCTTTCAGACAGACTTCTCTGAAGGAGTACATTGTGACAGCAGGTGTACCTCAAGGTTCTGTATTGGGACCATTACTGTGGAACATAATGTAGGACGGAGTGCTTGGCCTACGCGTGCGGGGGGAGGCAACGCTGATTTCTTTTGCGGACGACCTGGTGGTAGTTGTAATTGCAAAGCATCCCGACGATGTGGAGCTGTATGCAAATGAAGCCATTCATACCATCAAGTCGTGGTTACGAATGGCCAAGCTAGCCCTGGCGGACGAAAAGACGGAGGCGGTCCTCATTGCCAACCGCAGGAAGAACCACACGGTTAATATCCAGGTTGGTAATCGGGAGGTCGTCTTAAAATCCATTGTCAAATACCTGGAGGTGATGATCGATGCCAAACTGAGTTTCAAGGGACACTTGGATTATGCGTGTGGGAAGGCAGCAAATATTAGCTCATCCCTTGCAAGAACAACCCCCCTTCAGTTCATCCACCGCAGCAATGTAGGCTATAATATAGAGCTTGATCCTACCCAGTTTGGTGGAAATCGCACTATTACTAACAAAGTTATAACAAGTGAAATTTGTCACTTCTTTGGAAATTCAAGATGTTGAATACCAATATCACCCGAAAGTGAATATTCTCACATAATATATGCGTATATTACGTGTTACGTACTAATGGGACACTGTCTTTACAAAAGAAATGCACAAAACCTTTCGTAGCTGAAGCTGCCAGCTTCCGGTTTCCCGACTTAGACGGAGCCCACTAGGTCAGATTGTTACCGGACAGGACTCCTCGGGCTATAGCACAGGTTGCAAGGATAACCGCTTTCTGCATCTTCATGTATAGTCCAGTCCTAAGATCGAGCGTTTTCAACGCTTTATGTAAATTCTACGGGGCTAATTCCGTCGCTGAAATTACCACTCAAACTACTTCGATCTTTTGTAGTCTCCAAGCCTGGTTCAAATCGTCCGCCAAGGGGCCGTAGTTCCGGATTTTTCTGCCGGTTTTTCACAGTGTTCCGGTCCAACGGTAAGGCTACATCAGAAACAGATGTAGATCGGGTCTGTTGCGATTAACACTGTGGCCGGTGGCAAAAATGTGATCCCACAGTAGTTTGAGCCGATCATTTTCCAGGATTCTCTACGGAGTATACTTACAATAAAGATGTTAGGTTGCCACTAAGTTTAACTTCAACGCAAGGTTTTGATGGAGAATCTTGCAGACGGAATTATGACGATTGGTGTACTCGGTACTGCTCAACATCCTGCACGCAGATGTTATGTGCTGGATGGTCTCCTCTTCACAGTTGCATAACCTACAACTGGAGTTGGTGATTGAGGAGTCGTGAAGAATGTACCGTTTATAATTTTTTGTTGGGAGTGAAGCATCCTGGATTGAAGTTAGGAATGCTTCGGTCTCATAGAAAAGTACACCATTTGTCAACCATTTGTTGGAGGTTTCGATGTCAATGATTGGCAACAACAAATTTTTTGTATGTCCTCCGTGAATGTGTTTCTCTTTCCACATGTCGATCTTCTGTTGGGCTGAAGTAACATTCGACATGGGATCCCATTCTCTGCTTGCCAAGTTCAAAGGAGATAATTTATTATGATGTATTTGGCTAGAGGATTGTAGTGCAATGTTTTCAAATCAAATACCCCGCTTCCTCCCTGATGACGTGAGATGGTGATTCTCAATTTCTCGGCAGCTCTATTGTGCATGTTGTTGTTTGCAGGACTACTCTTAACCGTCTATTGCACCACCTTGTCGTGGTAGGGGAGCTTGTCGTAGTTTACTACTACAGACAGAAGGAAACTTCAGCCGCAAAGGAGAAAGGACTACAGGCTTGCTTGTCGGAACCTCTTCCTCCGCCTGTACCCGGAAAAACGAAAGAAAGGGAAGCTGGTAATGTGGACGCAACTGGTCTTACGCCGGTTTGTGAAAATAGATCCATGCAGCCCGGACTCCGTGAACCTGGGAGGGCTTCTAGCCGTCGACATCGGAAGGCACTGCGAAAGAAGGCGAAGTTTCTTGCGAATGAGGACATGGACGTTGCTGCACCACCAAGTGTGGCGATATCCAGAGAAATCTGACGCAAGAAAGCAGAACTTTCGGTGGAAGGTGAGGACAAGCTGGTAACCCTGGTGAGATCCACACTGAACGCAGTACACTTTTCAGCTAGCGGCGGTTTTCATATTAGACTGCACTTATGGCTACAAAAATAACAGTTAGTCAAATCAACCTGCAGCATGCCAAAGCTTCTTCCTATCTACTACTACTACTCTGATGCCAAAATTGTTAGAGGCAATCATGCTGAGACAATTCTGTTCACAGGACCCTGTTGCGGTCAACCAGGTTAATGGTAAGAGGAGAAACGTTATAGTTGACTCTGCCTACTTACCCTATGATTGTTTGTGCCCTCCGCCGACGCAAGAACAAAGGGATCTGGTAGTGTATGCAGAATCAAGTGGCCTTGAACTTTTAATAGGTTGTGATTCGAACGCTCAGCATATTTGTTGGGGCAGTAGCAAATGCAATCCTAGAGTAGAGAAGCTGTTTGATTTTATCACTTCAGCAGGTCTGATGACCGCGAACGTAGGGTGCGCCCCTACGTTCGTGGGGCCAAGAAGGAGTGAAGTAATTGACCTGCACTTCAAAGTTGTTAGAGTTGATTAGTAACTGGCGAATACTAGATGAAGTCTCACTCTCAGATCACCGTTACTTAGAATTTAACCTAACTATTGCAGACGAACAGCCTGTAATATAAAGACGGAATCCTAAGAAAACGGATTGGACAAAATTTAATGAATTTCTTGGCGACAAAGTTGAGCTCCCTAGGCGACTAAGAACTCCTTTGGCGATAGAAGATCAATTGAAAACCCTCAATCGCACACTTTTAGAGTGCTTTGGAGAGGCTTGTCCTATTTCCCGAGGCTAAAGTGGTAAAACGGTTCCATGGTGGAACCAAGAACTGCAGAGTCTCAGGAAATCAACCAGACGTATCCTAAATCGTGCTTGCAAAAGAAATAAATACGAAGACTGGTTAAACTTCCGGAACTCACAGTGTGAATATAAAATGCTCGTGAAACGTTCGATACGAGACTCTTTTAGAGAATACTGTGAGGAACTGGAAGGTGAAAGGGAGACTTCCAGGTTGTGCAGAGTGCTTAATAAGGACGAGTAAGCCAAGTTGGACCCTCTTAGAAAACCGGATGGTAGTTTCACGCACTCCAGAGTTGAGTCTATACAGACTCTCTTGGAATACACCACCCGGAAGAACAGGTCTCAGAAGTGGGAAGAAGAAAATTGGCGGTTTCTGCAAACCCTTCAACACGAAGGTGTGCAAGGGGAATTGGGACACTGCGAGAGCGGTTGTTACCAATGAAAAAGCGAGAGCTGCTATACTATCATTTTAACACTTCAAAGCACCTGGTATGGATGGCATCTACCCAGCGATACTAAAGGAGAGTATAGAGCGCTTAGAGAAACTTATAAGAAATATTTTTCGAGGATGTCTTGCTCTGGGCTACGTGCCTTCCTCTTGGCAGAAGGTGAAGGAAGTCTTCATAACAAAGCCTGGGAAAGATGAGTATTATAATAATCTTGATACAAATCAGCCTAACATCATTTTGGCTGAAATGTCTAGAGAGACTGGTTGAGCGTCAGATTCGCGAGAAGGCGCTACAGTCGCATCCCCTAAATGAAAATCAACATGCTTACCAACGTGGAAAGGCCTGTGAGTCTGCTCTTCATCCTTTGGTTTCAAAGATAGAGGATGCAACTCTGAAGGTTGAGTACGCGATGGGGGTATTCGTGGACATTGAAGGGGCTTTTGACTGTGCGCCCTTCCAAAAGCTCTGTGATGCCGCCAGAGAGCATGGTGTTGACGAAACTCTAATAAAGTGGATCTACGCTATGCTAACGTAGAGATTATTGTGTGCTGAAGTGGGTGTTGATCGCTACTTAACAACGGAAGCGACGAAAGGTTGCCCTCAAGGAGGTGTGCTATCGCCACTTCTGTGGAGTATGTTGATCAACTCACTACTATGCGAACTACAAAATCTGCCAATACACGTTCAAGCTTATGCGGATGACCTGGCTGTACTGGTTGTTGGTCGAGATCTCGGAATGGTGTGTAGAAATACACAAAGCGCCGTTGATTTAATTGACAGTTGGCGTGTCAGGCATGGATTCTCAGTAAATCCAAATAAAATCACAATGGTATTATTTACAAAAAGGAGGAAACTGAAAGTGCTTTGCCTTCCGGAGATGAAGGGAACAACCCTTCAACTCTCCGAAGAAGTGAAATATCTGGGAGTTATTCGAGACAAGAAGCTTCTTTGGAATAAACATGTAGAGGTAAAGATGAAACGAGCTCTCATAGCTTATGGGCTGTGTTGGTGGACCTTTGCCTCGACATGGGGACTTAGACCTCAGGTAGTAATGTGGATATATATTGCTATCATTAGGCCGATGTTCGTTTATGCATCCGTAGTGTGGTTGGTTAAGGTGAAACAGAAGAGTTTTCGCTGTAAACTAGCCACACTGCAAAGAACTGTGTGTCTGGGTATCACCGGTGCCATGAGCACTACATCCGGCGCAGCTCTGAATGCATTACTCAATTTGCAGCCGTTGGATTTGTTTATTTAGAACACTGCAATGAGAGCGGCTCATAGACTAATTCGATTAGATCTATGGGAAAACAATGGACGTGGGGGGGCACAAAGCATTGGAAGAGTCATTGGAGAACTGAATCTAGTTTTCGCGATGTCTTCCGATTTTCAGAGCCCCATACATCTGTTTGCTCGAAGATACGATGTTATCTTGAAAAGGAGAGAAAACCGCGGACAAGCAGAGCGTTGCCCTTTGTGTTCGTCCTACCTAACCTATTCTTCCCTTTCATGGAGAGTAAACCTCCTTAACAAATAAGTAGTCCAAGGTGAAGAAATTGACAGGCCTGTCGGATGAATTGCAGTGATGTTACACTGTATTCCAGCGTATCCCCTCCAAATACCTTCCCTGCCTTTGGAGGTAACCATGGGGCATTGCAACATTGGGGCTCCGTTGAAGGGCTTACTGGTTCAATACTTTAAATGGGACCCCAGGGACACGAAGACAGTACCCAACAGATCATCAGAGCGGCTCTTCGCCCTTGGATGTTTTGGCCGTTATCCCGTCAACCACCAGGGACGGGATAACTAGGCGTGGTTTTGGACCAACCAACTCAATGAATTTATCATCCGCGCTTATTACCGTGTCACGGATTTGGAACGGAATCCATCGTGGTACAGAAACCGACTCCATGGCGCGTTCATAACTCGCTTCCCGGAATTAAGTCATGTTCCGGAGCAGAACGTTGTCAATCAATACCGAGTGATAGTAAAAAATAATCGAGTTGCGCTACCAACCAGGCAACAAATTGTCCACGAAGTTTCGCTTGAGTTCGCTCTGGAGTCACCAACTTACCGCACTGAACAAAGGAGCAACACGAATATTCCACCTATAAGACACTCGGTGAACCCAGTAATCAAGAGAAGCTTAGTGACTGAGGATGTCGACCCAGTTTCTAATGAGGCTTTGACCGCATTCCAGGTCGCATTCACAGAATATGCTGAGATTCTCCCAGACGCCAGACAAAAGATCCCAAAACTAAAGTTGACTTCGGCAACTACTAACATCATTGCTATTGTTGGCAGAATTTTGGCTGATCGTTTCGCTAGTGAGATTACTGCTACAGAGGTTCACAACCTGATCTACGTCGCAGCAGCCACGGTTATTCGTCTCCATAATCAATATCTTAGAGTAAATAACAGAGGTATGCGGTGGAGGACTTAACCTTTCTCGGTATTTCGACTCCACAAAAGAGTCGAAAAGTCGAGAATGGAGATTGGTCGTGTCACGCAAGCACTTCTTGGAAATTCATCACCAAGAGTGCACAGATGCTTTGCGATCACCATTGGAAGAAATCCTCGAGGTGCTGAAGCAGAAACTTGCGGTATGCTCTAATCGCATACGTACGTATCAAATTTCCGACATGTTCCAACCGAAGGACTCGAAGGAATGCGAAGAACAGACAACACCTTGTTCTTCCAGAACCAACGTGGATTCTATAAAAATCTCACCAACTCAGGTAGGGAAAGTAACCTCGATCTGGATCAAGCAGAAGACTTTTGGAGCGAATCCAGTCGTTTCAATTCAGAAGCGGCGTGGCTCCCACATCTTATGCGTTCATTCGAGGCTCTCCCCGAAGTGACCGTGCCTGACGTAAGGCAGGCAATTGGAAAGCGCCAGGAGCTGATAAGATTCATAACTTCTGGCTGAAGTGTTTCAACTGGACTCACAGGATATTGGCAAATCAATTTAATCAGATGATTACCGATCCCGAATTAGTTGCAGAATTTTTCAACAAGGGGGTAATTTTCCTCAACAGCAAGGAACAGGGTGCCTCTTGCCCTTCAAAATGTCGACCAATTAGTTGTATTCCTACCATCTACAAGGTCTTCACTTCAGTTTTGTGCGCAAACATCTCAAAACATCTTCATGTTCAGAAATCCATACCTGAGGGACAAACAGGATGCGCAAACGGCTCCCGAGGCTGCAAAGAATAGCTTGTAATCGATACGGTAGCTGTAAAGCAGGCTGTCAATTAGAAACGAAATATCTCGACAGCCTACATTGATTATAAATCAGCCTTTGACTCCATATCGTATTCGTGATTACCACAAGTCTTACGTTTGTATAAAATCAACCCGAATGTCGTTCTTCTCCTGAGAACAGAAACGGAGAATTGAAGCACAAAGCTATCGGTATGCTCACAAACATCAGGAGAGATACCAATCAGGCGTGGAATTTTCCAAGGCGACTCGTTAAGCCCACTGTGTTTTTTTTTTGGCTTTGAGTCCATCCAGAAGATGGGATATCTTCTGCATGAAAGTAAATATGGATTCCAGGTCAAACATGATATATTGTCGAAATGTACATTGAGTCATTTATTGTATATTGATGACACCAAACTGTATGCCAAAGACGAAAACCGCTCCTCGCTAGACATCACCATCGGGAAATCGGGATGCAGTTGGGTTTGGAGAAATGTCGCATAAAAACAATTGTTCGGGAAAACACACCGACAAAGAAGGATACAGCCACAATAACATCGAAATTGAGGGTATGGATTCGGACCACGCCAACAAATACCTCGGCATATTACAGGCAACAACACCTGCTGTGGCAGTAATTAAATTTAAGTTTCTGGCGGAATTTGAACGACGTCTGGATCTTGTCTTGAAAACTTAGCTGTTCGGGAAAAATAAAATCATGGCAATCAACACCTTGGCCATTCCCGTCCTTCTATATATTTTCGGTGGAATACAGTGGAGTAATACCGATTTAGAATTTGTGAATAGACGGGGAAGGGTAGCTCCTGAAAATAACAACATGCATAATAGAGCTGCCGAAAAATTGAGGTTCACTATTCCACGTCACTAGAGAGTAAGGGGGTACTTGACTTGAAAGCATTGCACTATAATCAAGTGCATTATCTTCGACAATTTTTCTTTGAGAAACAATCCTCTAGCCAATTGTTGTTGCCAGGCATTGACATCGAAGCCTTCAACAAACGGTTGACTAACGGTGTACTTTTCTATGAGAGCGAAGCATTCTTCTTTTTCTTCAGCCTTTGTCCCGTTTACAAGCTCGTCGTGATCGGCTTCGCCATTTGGCTCTATCGAATGTCTGATCTGGGTGCAATCTCGAGGCTTTCAAATCCCAATCCAGCGTATCAAGCCACCGTTGTTTAGGTCTGCCTTTTGGTCGTTTACCATCGACTTCGATGTTCATCATCAATCGTGGCAAGTGAATTCTCGTTTGCACGAATTGCGTGACCATACTATCGAAGACGCCTCTCTCGCAACTTTTCCACGATCGCTGCAACCCCATAACGATCGCGGATATCCTCATTTCGGATGTGATCTAAACGTGTGACGCCATTAGTCCAACGTAGCATCTTCGTCCCCATTACCGCAAGACGCCGTTCATTGTCTTTTATGGTCGGCCAACACTCAGAACCATAGAGAGCGACTGGACGGACGACATTGCGGTAAATTTTAGATTTGAGACGCTCGTTGATACGCCGATCACAAAGGACACCAGTTGTCGAACGCCACTTCATCCAGGTTGCGTTAATGCGTGAAGCAATTTCATAACGCAGTTCTCCATTGGCTGATAGCGTTGACCCGAGGTATTTAAATCGCTCAGTTCTGGGCAGATCACTGCCGCTGACAGTGATTGTGCCTGTTTCATGGGAATCGGTCGTCAAAAATTCAGTTTTGTTTAAATTCAATCTGAGACCGTGTTGCATGCGGCGATCATTCCATTTTTGAACAAGTTGCTCGAGATCACTTTTGCTATCAGATGCTAGGAAAACATCATCTGCATAAAGCAGTGTGTAGGGCGCTGGACGTTGGATATCCCGTGTGACGGTGTCCGTAACAAGGACAAAGAGGAGTGGTGAGAGGGCACTTCCTTGATGAACACCAACAGAGACACGAAGCGGTTTGGATACACCCGCCATACTTCGAACTTTACTTTTCGGATCGTGGTAGAGCAATTAAACCCAGCGCACGAGTTCTTCTGGCACGACGCTTTCTCTAGATCCAGAAAGGCAACGTAAAGAGGGCGATGCTTCTCACGGTGTTTCTCCATGAGTAACCGCGCAGCGTGTATTGCGTCAGTAGTTCCGCAGTTCTTGACAAACCCGACTTGATTCACGGTTATTTCAACGCTTTTGCGAATACGGTTGTGAAGAATGCGTTCAAAGATCTTCATGTTATGTGAAAGTAACCGGATCGGAAGGTAATTTGAACATTCTGCTGGACTACTTTTCTTTTTAAATATTCCAACAGTGGTACTTTCTTGCTAGTCAGATGTTCTTCCTTCCTGAATAACCCGGTTAAAGAATTCACTGAGCCACAGTGTTGGGTCCCATCTCTTCGCTTTCCAGAGCTCAGATGCGATGTCGTCAGGTCCTGTTGCTTTCCCCGATTTCATTTGTTTTATTGCTTCCTCGACTTCAGTTGCGCTGACTGGTGGAACTGCTCCAAATGTCGGCAATGATTGTGGAAGTGGAGGATGAGCAAATTCTTCAGTTGAAATCTGCTCGAAGTATTCTCGTCATCTATCCGTTGCAGCTCGACGGTTGGTAAGCAAAGTACCGTTCTTGTCATTAACACAACAGAAGTGTTCGATATCCTGTGTGCGTTCATCACGACTTTTAGCAAGTCGATACAGATCTCTCTCGCCATCCCGAGTGTCCAGCTTATCGTAAAGATTTTTGAAATGGTTCGCTCGGGTGACAGCGACCGCTTTCTTTGCTTCCCGGTTCGCATTCTTATAAATTTGCCAATTAGCAGGCGTTTTATCGTCGAGAAATTTGTGGTAGAGGCGTTTCTTTTCACGGACCTTCATTTCAACATCATCATTCCAAAGCCAAGTATCTCGGTTGATGTAGCGCTTACCCGGCTTGGTGACCCCGAGGGTTGCAGAGGCCGCTTTGTGGATCGTGTCTTTCATTTGGTTCCATGATTCTTCCACATTCGTAATGGTTGGAAATCGTATGAGTGAGACCGTTTCTTTTTTCTTCTCACCAAATCGCCACCATTTAATGCGCGGCGGGCCAGTGCGTTCCTCACGCTGTTTTATCGGTGGCTTAATTCGCAGGACGGCAATCATCGGCCGATGTTGAGGTGCGATGGTCTCATAGGGAACGACTTTGCAATCAGTGACAGTGGTAAAATGTTGGCGTCTTATGAGAATATAGTCGATTTACGTTTTATTGTTCCCACTATAAAATGTGGCAAGATGAGACAATCGTTTGATGAACCATGTATTCATAAGTACAAGATCATGGGTGTTCGCAAAATCAATTATACGCTCGCCACCCTCATTGCGCGCTCCGAGCCCCTTTCCCCCATGGCACCTGTTACTGTCTGCCTTTTCACCCACATGACCATTAAGGTCGCCGGCAATGATTACGTAATCGTAAGCAGGCACGTGACAAGTCTTTTCATCGAGAAGTTGCCAGAAGGCATCTTTCTCGGCATCAGGCCGACCTGTCTGTGGTGCATACGCGGTGAAGAAGTGAATAGTGCGATCAGCTGATATAATGCTAAGCTTCATCAGCCGATCATCAAATCGTTCGACTTCTTTAATGGCATCACGGAAACCCTCTGAGATGGCAATGCCAACACCATATTGAGTGTGTGGGTTACCAAAATAGAGAGGTTTGTAGCCATTTTTACTGCGTTCGCGTTCAATGTCGCAGCTTTTGGCACCAGACCATCGGGTTTCTTGCAGAGCGCAGATGTCAATGCACCCTTTCCGAAGGGCTCTTGCGAGTTCCTCCGTCTTTCCAGTTATGGTACCAACATTTGGCGTGCAGACACGTATTTGCTTTGTTCGTTGTGTACGGACTAACTTGCTTACGTCCTGACGCCGTCCATGTGTCAAGAACCCTTGCCCATTTCTCGACAGGACCGGGGCCCGTCCTGCCGTGTCGACTGAGGTGGACGCCCTAGCAGTTCTCCGAGGCTTGTGACTCAATCCGATCATCATGAGAGCGAAGCATTCCTAACTTCAATTCAGGATGCTTCGCTCCCAACAAAAAAATATAAACGGTACATTCTTCACAAATCCTCGATCACCAACTCCAGTTGTACAACTGGGAAGAGGAGACCGTCAGTACACAACATCTACGTGTAGGATGTTAAGCAGTACCGGGTATACCGATCGTCATAACTCCGTCTGCTTAGTGGCAGCCTACCATCTTTACTATAAGTATACTCCGCAGAGAATTTTGGAAAATGATCGGTTCAAAGTACTGAGGGATCACACTATTGCCACCGACCCACAATGTTCATCACAACAGGTGCGATCTAGTTCTGCTTCTGAAGGAAGAACGAGCGTGCCTCACAATCGATGCAGCTGTACCGTTAGAACGGAACACTGTTGAAACACAGCAAGAAAAACTCCGGAACTTCGGCTCCTTGGCGGACGATATGAAGCAGACTTGGCGACGACAAAAGATCGAAATAGTCCCAGTGGTAATTTCAGCGATGGGATTAATTCCGCGCAGAAAACGCTCGATCTTAGGGCTGCTTTATACATGCAGATGCAAAAAGTGGTTATTCTTGCAACTTGTCCTATAGCGCCACATATTGGTCACACATGGTCTTGATTGTGCCTTCCATTAAGATCTATGTCTCTGTAGTATAGAACCACCTCGACATTGCTTGAAATGTTTGTAACAATCGAGAGGTAGCAATACATTTTCGCATAGTCGCACACACTTTGCGCTGAAACGCATCATCGCTGTGATGCGAGCCTTTGGATGTGGCCTTCAGCCCATCCTTAGGTTGATCGGACCTCGGTTCGGCTGGGCGGGAAGAGGGTCCGTGGGTTTTTTTTTTAGCTATATATATATATCCAGATATGTTAGTTTAAACGTTAGCGCAAAAACTTCGTCGAACGACACTAATGTTCATACGACCAACACATGAGTTACTTCTCAGCGGAGAAGATAGTACTGGAAATGACTTGGAGCTGTAATCGTCGTGAAAAGCCTCATTCATAAGATTGATTTGATTGTTAATAACTTTGGAAAATTAAGGACAATTGTATTGATTTAGGTAGGTGATAAATTGTTATGTTTGTAAAGTAAGATTCCGTAAATAATTGTGAATATAGTTTTTAGTAACTACATCAAACATTGTTGGATTTTATAACCTCAATCGATCTCCTTGTTAAGTTTCTGATTTCGAGACTTACAAATCAATACAATGAGTATAAGAGAAGAATTCCAGTGTCTCTCTGAAACCGTTGCCGATTCAAAGAATACTGTGATTAAAGTGAAAACAATTCAACTGGCGGGCGAAGAGGAAGTTTTTCTATTCCCGCGAGAAAAGAGAACCAGTGCCCACCATACCTAACTCTTAAACACAATTGTAGCTAAAAATGTAGTCAAGAGTTTGAAATCCAGAAATAAGTTTGGAAATGTGTTAGTGAGCTTGACGGACGAAATTCAAAATATTTATTTAGTTGAAGAGGGAAATATTGTGCTAAATGAGGCATACTTGAAAGAAGTCACTACACCATCTACCGATATCACCAACACTAGCGTCTTGGATAGAAGCAGTCGTAGTTTAGCTAAGGATATGGCTTTGGAGAAATTTAAACCGACCACGTGGATATCGGTGTTTGTTCAAGAATGTGAACGAGTAAGTATAAATCGCAACAAATACGCTGTTGATTGTTTTCAGACAAACCAGCACTAAACTGGCTTAATGTTTCTCTAAAACAAAGTTCATTAAATAATAATTGGGAAATTTGGAATAACGCGTTTATAGATACCTTCTGCAATCCTGGACTGACGTCGCATATGCATACGATTATCAATATTTGAATGGTTTGTTATTTGCATATGCGTTAAAAAAAGAAATTTATTATTCGAAGTTACTGGAAGTATGACATTTAATAATCAAATTGATTTAATAGTAATCAAATTACCTAAATTTTTACAAGACAGACTAGAAGATAGACTTTCTATCTTAACCATGGAAGATTTAATGTCAAAATTGAACTACTTTGGCATAGTATAGACTACAGACTACTAGACTACAATTCATAATATTAATGAAATTTTTCCATTTTTTGTAGTAAAAAAAAATTATTTTAGAGAAGATATATTGATGGGTTTAGATTTAATACAAAAATTCAAACTTTGCCAAGATGAAAATTTAAACATAACTCAGAAAGGTACAGTTATGAAAAATGAAGTAAAAATTGAAAATAATAATACAACCAGCATTCAAGATATAATAAGAAAAAACAATGATATTTTTGCAAAATCGAAGTTTGATATCGGAGAAATTAAAGGATATGAGGCCTCAATCAAATTTACAGAATATAAATACATTTCTACGAAACCTCTCGGATGCTCATTCCAAGACAAAGAAGAAATTGAAAAGCAAGTAAGTAAATTGTTGAAAGCAAAACTAATTGAAGAATCATGTAGCCCATATACGGCTCCAGTCACTATGGTATTCAAAAAAGAAGAAGGGAGAAGATCCCGCTCTTGTATAGATTTCAAAGAATTAAATAAAATCATTGTGCCAGAGAGTCAACCGTTTCCTAGGGTTAATGATTTGACTTTACGTGCTGGAAACTGCAAGTTCTTTACAAAACTAGATGTAAACTCGACTTTCTGGTCGATACTAGTGCACCAAAAAGGACAGACACAAATTAGCATTTGTAACACATCATGGTCATTGGCAGTGGGACCGCCCCCCATATGGTTTGAAGTCTGCTACAGCAATTTTTCAAAGAATTCTGTCTAATGTCATAAGAAAAAAGTTGTAGTAAACTACATAGACGGCATACTAGTATATTCGAAAACTTATGAAGAGCACATGAAACATGTAGAGCAAATTTTAAAAGCATTAAAAGATGAAGGAAAATGTCAATTTGTGTTAAATGAAATTACCTATCTAGGTTATAAAGTTGGTAACAATTATACTAAACCGATGAATGATAACTTAATAGCAATAACAAATTCCCTGTACATCAGACAAGGAAACAAGTGAGACAATTTTTTGGAAAAATAAATGTTTACTTAGAATATATACCTTAACACACGATACTATTGGATCCATTACGTAAACTATTAACAAAAAATGTTGAATTTCATTGGTCAAAACAATGTAGTAACAGTTTTATAAAAACAAAAGAATACTTATATTCAGCTCCAGCACCGGTAATATTTAATGAAAAGGCACCAATATATTTATTTACAGAGGCCAGTGGAGAAGGAAATCTTTAAAGACAGTGTTCTTCTTCTAAAAAAAATGAACAAAGCACAAAAAACAAAAAAGCTAAATACATAGAATGCAATTAAAGAATAGGGAATAGGTTTGTTATTTTTACAGATCACAGGCCTTTAGAGAACTTCGATATTACAAAAAGTAATGATCCAGCTTTAATAGAAATTTTAAATTACATATCTCTATTTGACTTTGATATAGTTTACAATCCAGGGGAAGAAAATATAGAAGCTGATTGTTTATCAAGAAACTCTGAACTGGAGTCACATGAAAGCCCAGATAATGAATCTGCAATAAAGACAGCAAACACTTTACAAATTAAAGAAATCATAGAAAATAAACAAGTCGGGAAACCGGAAGCTTGACGCTTCAGGTATAAAAGGTTTTGTGTTTCCCTATGTGAGGAACATAACGTAGTTCTCCATTGGCTTATAGCATTGACCCAAGATATTGAAATCGCTCAGTTCTGGGCAGGTTACTGCCATTGCCAGAACTGAGTGATTTAAGTATCTCGAAGGGCAGGTTACTGCCATTGCCAAAACTCAGCGATTTAAATATCTCGAGTCAATGCTATCAGCCAATGGAAAACTGCGTAATGCAACCTGGATGAAGTGGCATTCTCCAACTGGTGTTCTTTGTGAGCGACGTATCAGCGCACATTCCAAATCTAAAATTTACTGCAATGTCGTCCGCCTGCCGCTCTCTATAGTTCTGAGTGTTGGCCGACTATAAAAGACAATGAACGGCTTCTTGCGGTAATGGGGACGAAGATGTTGCATTGCACTGGTGGCGTGACTCGTTTTGATTACGTCTGAAATGAGAATATCCGCGATCGATACGGGTTTGCACCGATCGTGGAAAAACTGCGTAATTCACGCTAACGAGAATTCAACAACCAGTATTGATCAGAACATCGAAAGCAATGGTAAGCAACCAAAAAGTCGGCCAAAACGATGGTGGCTTGATACGCTGGATGTGGATTTAAAGCTCTCGAGATTACATCCTGATCAGGCATTTCATAAAATAAAATGACGAAAACGATCACCATGAGCCGACCCCGCTTGTGAACTGAAGGCTGAAGAAAAAGAAAAAGATGTGAGGGGCGACGAGTGCACGACAGCTCCATGCAATATAGCTAAAAATTCCATTCCCCTCAATTTTCTAAAAAGCGATTTAAATAAATCATTTGATGGAAAGTTTAATATTATTAGCGAATGAAAACAATTAAACCAACATCAAATATAAACAAGTCGGGAAACCGGAAGCTGGACGCTTCAGGTACGAAAGGTTTTGTGTATTTCTTAGTACGTAGCACGTAATATATGCATATGTCCACTTTCGGGTGATATTGACATTGATAGTCTTCAATTTTCAAATAAGCAACAATTTCGACGCATTATAAATTTGTTAGAAATAGTGTGATTTCCATCAAACTTGGTATGATCATGCCCTACATTATAGCCTATATCACTCCAGAATTTCGTGCCGCTAGGATGAATTTAAGGGGGGTTTCCAGCCAATTACAAAAAATTATAGTAATATACTATTATTAACTTTCTTTGAACAGATATCGGTATGAAAGGTATTTCGGAGCCAAGGCACCATATAGTGGCAGCCTCCTGATTTTTTCAGATTTTTCGGTTGGGTAGTTTCTGAGAATGGCCCCCTTAAAGAAATGATAACTTTCAACCCCCCGCACTCGCCACGTTTCCAAGAAATGTAAAAACTAAGACCGATTTCGAAAAGTACTAATCGAGACCTTTAATTTGATACCACACATGACTATATTTGATGAAAAAAAATTTTACACCCCCCTTTTGCATGTATGGGGACCCCCCTAAAATTCAACGTAAGAGGATGTAACTCACTGTATATGCGAGCGTTCACAGTTCCCACTTTTCTACCAAATTTAGTGTCAATCGCTATAACCGTCTCCGAGAAAAATGCGTGTGACGGACAGACGGACGGACAGACAGACAGACGGTAAACCGATTTTAATAAGATTTTGTGTTTACACAAAACCTTAAAAAGGGCTAAGGAGAATTAGATTCTTCTTGAATGGAATTTTAACATTTCACTGGAATTTCAATTATTCTCGTTAATTATGACGTCAGCATCTTATTTGTATGGCTTAGGATGCTGTTAATTAGCACGAAATTGATAAGTTTAACTGCTATAACTTTCCCACTAATAGTTGGATTTTCATGAAACCTGGCATGTGTATGCACGAGGCTGTCCTCTATGTCGGTGCATTTAGTACACTTAGGATGAACTTAAGGAGAGTTTTTTAGTCTATTTCTAAAAGTTGATAATATACTATTAGTAAATTTTTTGAGCAGATACCGGAATGGGACATCTCTCGAAGATTAGATTTCACATAAGTGTTTTACACAAAACCTTAAAAAGGGCTACCGATAAATAGATTCTTCATAAATGTGACTTTAATATTCCACGCGAATGTCAATTATTCCAGGTAATTATGACGTCAGCATCCGATTTGCATGGCTTTGTAAGCAGTAAACTCGCGCGAAATTGCTAAGCTTGCACTGCTATAACTTTGGCGTTAATTGCTCGATTTCCATGAAATATATATACATATATACGAAATATTGTCCTCTATGCTGGTACAAAATTCGGAAGTCCTGGGATGAATTTGAGGGGGGTTTTTTAGTAAATTTCTAAAAAATAGTAATATACTATTAGTAAGTTTATTTGAGCAGATATCGGAATGGGACATATTTTGAGGCCTAGATTGCATCTAGGCGTACCACCCTGATTTTTTTCGGATTTTTAGGTTGGGTAGTTTCCGAAAATGAGTCCAGTCTCACCTCAAATGTGTACATTTTGACTCCTTACTCACGCACTTTGCAATTTATGGCAAAACTAATGTCAGTTTCGGAAAGTACAAATCAAGACCTTTCATTTGATACCCTACACAACTATATCCGGTGAAAAAAAATTTTGAATTCCCCCTTTGCATGTATGGGGAGCCCCCCTTTAAACTCCACCTAAATTTATGCCACTCGCTGTATGCGTGGGATTTCATAGTTCCCATCTGTCCACCAAATTTCGTTCGGATCGGTTTGGAGAAAAATGCGTGTGGCAGACAGACAGACAGACAGACATTGAATCGATTTTAATAAGGTTTTGTTTTACACAAAACCTTAAAAAATGATTAAAATGGATAAGTCAGGCGAACTTAAAAATGAAATCATTTATAAATTGATAAATAAAAAGAACAAATATGGATAACAGAAGATATTTGCATTTACTTATAGATCACTTCACTAGATTTGCTTATATTAACACATTCAAAACCCAAGTCGCAAAAGTCTTTATTAATTTAGTAAGCAGAGTAGAGAAAGATGGACAAATTCAAACAATTTTAACAGATCAATATGGGGGAATAAACTATATACAATTCAAACAATTTACTAACAAACAAAATATATCTTCAATTTTTACCGCAGTAAATTATGCTTTTTCAAATGGACTTAATCAAAGAGCAAATCAAACACTGGTAAATAGAATTAGATGCAAAATTTATGATAATAAAGGAAAACCATGGCCTAAAATAGCAGAAGAATGTATAAAAGAATATAATAATACTATACACAGCCCAACAGGATTCACTCCAAACTATTTGTTAACAGGAATAGACAATATTTTCATACCAGATAATCTAAAGGATAATAAAATAGACAATCTAGAAAATAACAGAAAAGTAGCGTTAGATAACTAAAAAAAGATATACATGCAAAATAAAACGTATTATGATAAACAGGTAATAAAAATAGATTATAAAATTGGAGATTTAGTTTATACTCAACACGGAAATAAACTGAATAGAGAAAAATTAGAAACAATAAGGTCAGGACCTTACAGAAAAAAAAAAGAAAAAATATCTGATACGATTTATTTAATAGATAGTAGATTTAGAAAACATGAATCAAACTTGTTCCACGCTAGTAAACTAGTACCTTATACATAAGGGGCACCCTCTGACTAAAAATGGGGGAATGTAAGTTTAAACGCTAGCGCAAAAACTTAGTCACAACACTAATGGTCATACGACCAACACATGAGGTACTTCTCAGCGGAGAAGATAGTACAGGAAATGACTTGGAGCTGTAAGCGTCGTGAAAAGCCTCATTCATAAGATTGATTTGATTGTTAATAACTTTGGAAAATTAAGGACAATTGTATTGATCTAGGTAGGTGATAAATTGTTATGTTTGTAAAGTAAGATTGCGTAAATAATGGAAAATATAGTTTTCAGCAACTACATCCTACGTTGGTTGATTCTACAAACCCAATCAATCTCCTGGTTAAGTTTCTGATCTCGAAACTTACACAGATATTTGGCGTACCAGGTTGATCTGGTTCTGACCCCCTAGCTGGCATAATACTTGCGTCCTAGGTAGTAGCCTCGAGAAAGTTTCTCGGTGAAGAGCGCACTGCTAATGACCGATACACGCCGGGACACACTGGGAGTCCCCGGAGCCGTCGACAACTCCCTGTTGACGTCGATGGGGTGATGTGAGCCTAGCTCTGCCAAGGTGGTAGTTGTGGCATGTATCAGGAGCCAGCCCCTTCGGGACCCTGGTCGGGTAGTGTGCATTGAACCGGTGTTAGTAGACCGCGTTGCCCCGAGCGAGCGCTGATCCGTCCGTGAATTCCGGGATCAGCTAAGCGTAGGTCAGGCCTCAGGGAACTGGGGTAGGGGCTGTGTCCCCGAGGGTATACCCGTTCCTGACTATTGCGGCCCGCTCCCTTGCACACGATGCGCTGGTAAACAACTCAAATGGAGAATAAAAACGAACGAAACGAGGAGATAGTGGAAATGGAGAGTGAGCTGGCTGCGTTTATTCGCAGCACGAAAATGCGCCGTTCGCCCCAGCGCCCAGCGAAGGACGCAACAAGGGCTGAAATACCCGACGAGACATCGGGACGCGCAGACGGAAAGAAAGACTCGGAAAGTGATGCGGCACCTGCAACACAGATAGGAACCCAGACCATACCGCACAATGCTGTAATCGGGGAAAGAGGCACAGTGGAAACTGCCGAAACTAATAAAATGGTTTCGAATATAAGCCGAGTGGGAGGACTGTCGATTACTCTGGCGCAAGCGGAAGAGGAAAGACTTATTAAAAAATGCACGGCAGTTGTGAAGCACATGCGATCTTCGACGTTCCTTCAGAAAAACGTCGGTAACGGGGTGAAAAACGGGCTAATGGAACTGGAAGAGCTCCTGGACAGGATTTCATACTATAGGCGAACATGGAAAGTAAGACAAAATCCGCAGGAAGCAGAAACAACCGCGCTTCCCGAGGAGAACACCACGAGTACCAAACGAATCGCTGACAGCCCATTGCAGAGTGAACTTGGTAAAAAACTCTCCAGGGCTGAAAAGAAGAAGGCGAAGATGATCAAAGACAACAACACGTAGCGCCATCAGAAAAACCTCTGCCTAAAACTAAGGCGGACACGAAGGACAGAGTGCCAAAAGAAAAGGTGGGGAGACGAAGGAGGACTAGACCGCCAGCTTTGCTTATTAAGCCGACGGAAGGCAAGACTTTTGCGGAAGTCCTCAGCGAAATCCGTTACAAAATCAAACCCGAAGGCAACGGAGCGGAGGAGTCTTCCATACGTAAAACGAATGGTGGTGGAGTCTTAGTCGAACTAGGCCCGAAGACTATAAATAAAGTCACGTTCTGTGAAGCAGTCAAGGGGCTTCTAGGAGAAAAAGCTTTGGTTTCCAGCCTGGAACCCACGTGTGCTTTAGAAATCCGAGACCTTGACTGTCTCACGGAAAAGAACGAGGTAGAAGAGGCCATCAAACGCGAATGCCCGGAGGTAACCAATGTCCGGATTGGTATCACCTCCGCAAACTCCCGAGGCCAAAAACTCGCTGTGGTGGAAGTTGCCGAGCAATACGCGAGGAAGCTTCTAAACAGCGGGAAAATAAGAATTGGTTGGGTAGTGTGTAGGATACGAATTCGGGCCGCCCCAACCAAATGTTACAGATGTTTGGATTATGGGCACACATCTGCAAACTGTCGGGGACCTGACAGAAGGGCAACATGCCGCGAATGCTGCAATGAAAAGGAAAGCTGCGTCCTATGCAGGGCGTGGCGCGACTGATGAGAGCATTGCGCACACTACGGGATCGGGGCGGTGTCCAGTTTTCAGAGCAGAACTAGGATACGGTCAACATGATTCACATCCTACAAATCAATATGCACCGGAGTGCAACCGCTCGCGAGTTGCTAGCGCAGTTCGCTGCGGAGACCAAAGTTGATTTAGTACTCATCAGTGAGCAGTACCGAAACAAGGGCCCAGTTTCATGGCACCCAGACATATCAGGTACCGCTGCCATCTGGGGGACGGCACTCTCCTGGGGGTTCTTGCCCAAGGCCAAGGGGACGGCTTTGTCTGGATTCGGTGTTCAGGGATAACGTTTTTTAGTGTCTATCTTACGCCGAATGAGACGATGCCGGACTTTCGTCGGAGACTTGAGACTTTGGGGGACGCTATCTTAAGCATGGATGGGCGGATCCTGGTCGAGGGTGACTTCAATGCTAGGGCACTTGAATGGGGCATGCCTCACACAGATTCCAGAGGGAAACGAATTCTGGAAATGGCGGCGAGAACAGGACTGGTAGTTCTAAACACCGGATCCACCCCAACGTTCCGGTGCCCGGGCTGCGAAGGAAGCATTCCAGACGTAACCTTCGCATCGGAATCACTGGTGTCGCTGGTGGACGGGTGGCGAGTTCTGGAAGACTTTTCGGCAAGTGACCACCAACACATCGCTTTCGAAGTGGTGGACACAAACTCTCGGTGTGCGCCACCCCAGCGATCTTTCTGTGTATGGAACGTCGCGAAAGTGAACACCGGGAAGTTTGTCGAAACTCTGGGAACAGGTGGGGCCACGCTGAAGGGTACTCCTGGGGGCGGTAGCGCCGCTGCTGACACTGTCGTAAATTCAGTTATGAATCTGATAACGACGGTCTGCGGAGCCTCCATTCCCAGGAAGACATCGAGGCGCGGCAAACCTTCCATGTATTGGTGGACAGTGGAAATCGCAGAGCTCCGGAAGGAGTGTCACAGGCTCCACCGCTTAACACAACGTCTAGGCGACCGGGAGGAGGCATATACCATAATGATGGAGTACAAATCAGCCAAAAGGAGACTCCGCAGCGCAATAAACAAGAGCAAAGCTCGCTACTGGCAAGATCTGATCGACGAGGTGAATTGGGATCCGTGGGGACTCGGTTACAAACTTGTAACCCGAAAAATCGGGGCTCTGCGGAAACCCTGTTCACTTAAGGCCGAGCAGATGGATCGCATTATGAGGGCACTCTTCCCTGCACACCCCGTATGGGATGGTGACGTCGGCGCGGAGAGCGCAGAGGACTGTCCACTTTTCTCTGTAAAAGAGTCCTCTCTATGAAAAACAAAAAGGCGCCAGGACCCGATGGTATTCCAGCCGAGGTGTACAAACTGGTACTTCAACACCGGCCAGACCTACTGCTCGCCGCATTCAACGCTTGCCTGAAAGAGGGCATTTTCCCTGCTCGTTGGAAAATTGCGAGGCTTGCGCTGATCCCTAAAGCGAAAGGCGATCTCGAACTGCCGTCTTCATACCACCCACTATGTATGCTTGATACTGCTGGGAAAGTCCTCGAAAAGCTCATCAGAAGTAGACTCGCTGAAGTGATACGCGCTGCCGGAGATTTATCTCCCCGGCAGTTTGGTTTTAGGGCAGGGAGATCGACAATTGATGCTGTCATGCAGGTCGTGGACGCCGTTCGACGAGCAGAGGCACATAGCCGCCGAACTCGACGGGTGGTGCTCCTCGTAACGCTTGACGTCAGAAACGCCTTCAATTCCGTAAGATGGAAAGACATTCTAGGCACACTAGACAATACCTTCAACGTGCCGAACTATCTCTTACGGATTTTGAGGGACTATCTGAGGAACCGCTCCCTGCTCTATGAAACACTAGAGGGTCGAAGGTGGATGGAGGTCACGTCGGGGGTAGCACAGGGATTCATCCTAGGGCCGGACCTCTGGAACGCTACCTATGACAGTCTGCTTAAACTCGACATGCCAGAAGAGTCGCGCCTGGTCGGCTAGCAGATGATGTCGCAGCGCTTGTTGCTGGACGCACTGTCGAACAGGCGCAAAGCAGACTCGGCATATTGATGCAACGGGTAAGCGGATGGATGACTACTCATGGTTTCAACCTTGCACTGGAAAAAACCGAAGTAGTCATCCTGACTAAGAAGAGAATTCCAACCCTGCGTCCCATATCGTTCGGCGAGTCGATAATCGAGTCAAAATCAGCGGTAAAGTACCTCGGATTGACTCTTGACTCAAAGATGAGCTTTTCTGAGCAAATCCAAGCAGTGGCGAACAAGGCTGCGGATGGAGTTTCGGCGTTAAGTAGGCTAATGGCAAACATTGGGGGTCCTACATCTAGTAGGCGACGTCTCCTGATGAGCTCAACGCAGTCTGCCCTGCTTTGCGGTGCAGAGGTATGGGCTGGCACTCTTAACAAGGAGGTATATCGTAGACGCCTCGCGCAAGTACAGAGACGGGGAGCTTTACGGGTGGCATCTGCGTACCGCACAGTCTCTGAACCGGCCGTGATGGTGATCGCGGGAGTTATCCCCGTTGCCCTTCTTGCTAGGGAGCGTCAGGCCATATACAAGCGTTAAGGAGATGAGCCAAGGGAGGTGGTTGCTCGCGAAGAACGGCAACACACTCTAGACGAGTGGCAGCTCTCTTGGCAAAATGAAACGAGAGGCAGATGGACTGCGCGGCTCATCGGCAACTTAGGTGCGTGGCTGAATCGGAAGAATGGTGAGACTGACTATTTCCTTACCCAATTTTTAAGTGGGCATGGACATTTTCAGTCTTACCTGCACAAGATTGGAAAGGCGCGTTCTCCGCATTGTGTGTTTTGCAATGGAGTTGTGGACGATGCTCACCACACTTTTTTTTCTGTGGAAGGTGGGATGGGGTTCGTCAGCAGCTCTATTTAAACACAGGGGATCTCTCTCCAGACAACATTGTGGAAGAGATGCTGAGGACTGCTGACAGCTGGAACCGTGTTGCCCATTACGTTCGGGCCCTTCTCGTTGCTAAGAAGATAGAACTCGACCGGTGGAGGAGCCGGATGGCAGGGGGTTCCTTGAATTGACAGTTCCCTTCCTCCTCTCCCTTCCTGTTGGTGAAAGGAATTCCCTGATTTGAAGGCTCCGCAAGGCGGGAGAGTTCGGGGGCTGGCCCGAAGTAATGTGACAAACGGTTCCAGGCTAGCTCTCTGACGATGGGGAGGTGTTTAGTTGGTAGTCCGACGACGTACCGAATCGGGAGTCCAACACTGTGTGCGTAAATGCATTCACCTACCCTACCCAAAAAAAAAAAACAGGTTGATCCCGCCCTGAACTGCAAATGCAGAACTGCATCCAACCAGGCGCGTGTCATAGGTTGCGGTTAATGACATGGCCCACCGGGTCAGCTACAAATACCGCAAGATGATCCTGTAAATAAGTAGTCGCGGACAAGCAGAACGTCTCCGTTTGCGTTCATCTTGGCTCACCTATTCTTTCCTTTCATGGGGAGTAAACCTCCTTAACAAATGCGTAGTCCGGGGTTAAGAAATCGACGCGCCTATCGGATGAATTGCAATGACGCTACACTGTATTTCAGTCGCGTCCCTCCAAATACTTTCCCTACTTTTGGAGGTAACCATAGGGCATTACAGCATTGGGGCTCTGTTGCAGGGCTGACTGACTGACCCCATTACTCGTGGGAATAAAATTACGGACTTCTTTTAAATACTTTAAATGGGACCCCAGGGAAAGGAAGACAGTACCCAACACGGTTAAGGGTCACTTAACAAACTTCCGACATGCTCGACCTGAAGGACTCGAAGGTATGCGAAGGACAGACAAAACCTTGTTCTTCCAAAACCAAACGGGCATTTGATAAAAATCTCACTAACTCAGGTAGGGAAAGTAACCTCGATCTGGATCAGGCAGAAGACTTCTGGAGAAGTGTTTGGAGCGAATCCAGCCGTTACAAATTAGAAGCGGCGTGGTTCCTACATCTTATGCGTTCATGCGGGGCCCTCCTCGAAATAACCATGCCTGACATTACTGAAGCTGACGTAGAAACAGCCCTTGGAAAGGCAGCTAATTAGAAGTTGATAAGATTCACAACTTCTGGCTGAAGCGGTTCAGGAGCACTCACAGGTTATTGGCAAATCATTTTAATCAGATGATTGCCGATCCCGTTTTAAAATTTTTAACCAAGGGGATCACTTTGCTCATACCCAAGGACCACTTTGTCGCACCCTTTAAAATATCGACCAATTAGTTGTATTCCTACCATCAGCAAGGTCTTCACTTCAGTTTTGTGCGCAAACATCTCAAAACATCTTCATGTTCAGAAATCCATACCTGAGGGACAAACAGGATGCGCAAACGGCTCCCGAGGCTGCAAAGAATAGCTTGTAATCGATACGGTAGCTGTAAAGCAGGCTGTCAATTAGAAACGAAATATCTCGACAGCCTACATTGATTATAAATCAGCCTTTGACTCCATATCGTATTCGTGATTACCACAAGTCTTACGTTTGTATAAAATCAACCCGAATGTCGTTCTTCTCCTGAGAACAGAAACGGAGAATTGAAGCACAAAGCTATCGGTATGCTCACAAACATCAGGAGAGATACCAATCAGGCGTGGAATTTTCCAAGGCGACTCGTTAAGCCCACTGTGTTTTTTTTTGGCTTTGAGTCCATCCAGAAGATGGGATATCTTCTGCATGAAAGTAAATATGGATTCCAGGTCAAACATGATATATTGTCGAAATGTACATTGAGTCATTTATTGTATATTGATGACACCAAACTGTATGCCAAAGACGAAAACTGCTCCTCGCTAGACATCACCATCGGGAAATCGGGATGCAGTTGGGTTTGGAGAAATGTCGCATAAAAACAATTGTTCGGGAAAACACACCGACAAAGAAGGATACAGCCACAATAACATCGAAATTGAGGGTATGGATTCGGACCACGCCAACAAATACCTCGGCATATTACAGGCAACAACACCTGTTGTGGCAGTAATTAAATTTAAGTTTCTGGCGGAATTTGAACGACGTCTGGATCTTGTCTTGAAAACTTAGCTGTTCGGGAAAAATAAAATCATGGCAATCAACACCTTGGCCATTCCCGTCCTTCTATATATTTTCGGTGGAATACAGTGGAATAATACCGATTTAGAATCTGTGAATAGACGGGGAAGGGTAGCTCCAGAAAATAACCACATGCACAATAGAGCTCCCGTAAAATTGAGGATCACCATTCCACGTTACCAGAGAGCAAGGGCGCGGGGGGGCGGTACTTGACTTGAAAGCATTGCACTATAATCAAGTTCATTCTCTTCATGAGTTTTTCTTCCAGAAACAATTCTCTAGCCAAATACATGATAATAAATTATGTCTTTTGAACTTGAGGATCGGAGAATGGGATCCCTTGTCGAACGTTACTTTATTCAGTCCAACAGAAGATCAGTATGTGAAAAGAGAAACCCATTCACGGAGGACATATCAAAAATTTGTTGTTGCAACTGTGAAGAGGAGACCGTCAGCACATAACATCTACGTGTAGGATGTTGAGCAGTACCGAGTACACCAATCGTCATAACTGATGTTGAGCAGTACCGAGTACACCAGTCGTCATAACTCCGTCTGCAAGATTCTCCATCAAAACCTTGCGTTGAAGTATAACTTAGTAGAAACTTACCATCGTTACTTTAAGTTTACACTGCAGAGAATCTTGAAAAATGGTCGGGCCAAACTACACTATTGCCACTAATCACAGTGTTAATCACAATAGACCCGGTCTAGCTCTGCTTCTCAAAGAAGAATGAGTGTGCTTCATAATAGACTACAAAGGATCGAAGTAGTGCCAGTGGTAATTTCAGCGACGGGATTAGTCCCGCGCTGGAAACGCTTGAGCTTAGGGCTGAACTATACATGGAGATGCAAAAAGTGGGTATCCTTGCAACCTGTGCTATAGTCCGAGGAGTCCTCTCCGGTGACAGTCTGGCCTAGTGGGCTGCAGTCTTGGTTCGTGCTGTTTTCGATTAATACCAATAGGTCTGTGGTTTGTAGCCGCCGTGTCCGAGGAGTCCTCTCCGGTGACAGTCTGGCCTAGTGGGCTGCAGTCTTGGTTCGTGCTGTTTTCGATTAATACCAATAGGTCTGTGGTTTGTAACCGCCGTGTCACCGCTTGAAGTATTTTCAGCAATCGGGATGTAGAAATATATTTTTGCATGGCCGCATAAACTTTGCGTTGAAACACATCATCGCTGTGATGCGGGAATTTGCATATTGCCTTCAGCCCATCCTTCGGTTGGTCGTCACTCGGTCCAGGGGGAAAATAATAACATGGCCTACCGGGTCAGCAACGAATATCCAAAATGAATTCTGTAAATAAGTAACCGCGGACAAACAGAGCGCTTCCCTTTGTGTTGGTCCTCCTAAACCCTGGGGGAGTAAACCTGAAGAAGTAAACCTCCTTAAAAAATTTGCAACACGATGTATTCAACGACCGCGGACGGGAGACCTTATCGTTTGGACGAACCAACTTAACGAAGTTTTCGTTCGCGCATATTACCGTGTCACGGATTTGGAACGGAATCCATGAGGGTACAGTACCGGGTGATAGTCAAAAACAACTGAGTTACCTTACCACATACTCTACTTGAAAGGCATTCCATGAACTCAGTAGTCAGGAGAAGCTTAGTAACTGGGGATATCAACTCAATTTATAATGAGGCTCGCTTCGGATTGCACGTCGCATTCAATGTATATGCAGAGATTCTCCCAGACGCTAGGACAAAGACCTCAAAACTAAAATTACTTCGGCCATTGTCAATATCATTGCTGCCATTAACAGAATTTTGGCTAGTGAGATTACTACAATAGCCTGGCCTACGTTGCGTTTGCCACGGTCAGTTGTTTTCATAATTAAAATCTTGGAATGAGTAACAGAGGTATACGCAGGAGGGCTTTATCGTTCTGAATGTTTTGACGCAACAAAGGAGTCGTAAAATTGAGAAAGGAGATGCCAAATCACTGGAAACTACCATCTCTCCAATGATATGCCAGTCGAACTTGCGGTATGCTCCAATTACATCCGTAGGTATCTAAAGAGGTTTCAGCGAAGGACAGACTTTGTTTTTCCATCACTAAAGACTTTATAAAAGTCTCACTAGCTCAGGTTGGGAAAATAACCTCATCCAGATCGACAGACAACTTCTGGGAAAGTATTTAGAGCTCCCACACCTTATGCGTTCATGCGAGATAGTCGCCGAAATGACCATGCCTGACGTAACTGAATTTGACATTGAAACAACCCTTGAAAAGGCCCGTAATTAGAAGGCGCCAGGAATTGATATGGTTCACAACTTCTGGCTAAAGCGGTTCAAGAGCATTCACAGGGTATTGGCAAATCATTTTAATCAGACGATTGTCGATCCGGAGGTAGTTCCACATGAAGGGGACACTGCCCTCATCCCCAAGTAACAGGATGCCTCTTGCCCTTCAAAATGTCGACCAATTACTTGTCTTCCCGCCATCTACAAGGTATTCATTTCAGTTCTGTCCGCGAACATCTCAAAACATCTTGATGTTCATAAATTGATGAGAAGCAAAATGCACAAAAGACCAAAAACGGAATATCTCGATAGCCTACATCGCGTCTCTCTAGGCCGCTTTGGTTTGTGGCATATTATTGAAATATACATTAAGTTATTACGTAATTATCATATTAAACCTTTTTTTAAATCACTTTATTTTTTATTTTATTTCTAAATTAAAATATTTACAATTTTTAGAAAAATGTAAATACTTCTCTCTTCTGGCTTGATTCTGTGCTGACACCGGAAAACAATTTTCGCTGTCAAAAATTGTTTTCCGATGTCATGGCCACCACAATTCACACTTGCGTCCGACACGCAAGTTTCTCGTTCCGCCACAGCACACCTCCCCCAGTTGATGAAAGGGGTTTCAGCGAGGAATCAGACGCACAGCCGTCTCAACTTGGCTGACGCAAGTCAAAATTGGCGCGCCGAGCGCTTCTTCCGGGAAGGACTTCAGTCAAGTCAAGGAGACCCGTTTAACCGTGCCCCGACGTTGAAACTATAATGATGTCGGCCTCACACGAGGACTAGTCCGTGCGTGTCAGTCACGGTTTTCGCATGGTTGGTGGGTGATGGCGGCTTCATTTCTTGCGCAGACACAATAGATCGGTAGCGTTGAGTCCCAACCTAATGTCGAGAGCAGTGTCTTAGGTTCTTAGACTCAGGTTCTCCCCGTATACCAGTTCCGCGGGACTTCCAGTAAATCCTTTGCGATTGCCTATTAGGAAACCAAGAACCAAAAAGGGTCGTCTTGGGCCATGACAACGACCTTCAGCGTCGCGTGCCTTCTTCCGAGCATCCCATTAGACTGCGGGTGGCAAGTGGTTATCCAGTGCTGTTTAAAGCAGAAGAACTTCACCAACGCTGAGATAAAGAAGGACTCAAAGTGCATTCCCTGGTCGGTGATTATAGTTACCGGCACACCAAAGGGTTGAATCTATTTTCGACAGAGTGCTGCTACACAAGATTGTGCAATAATGTCTTTCAAAGATATCGTGGTTGTGATGCAATACCTGAAACCGTGCGAGTCTCGGAAAGGGCCAATGATGTCGACGTAGATTATGTGGAAACGCTTGATGGACCGAGGGGTAGTCCTATCTCTTTCCTCACATGCTGTTTAGTCCTGCACTTCTGCCATGTGATGCACTGTCTGGCCCAAGAATTAATATCCTCGTCCTTTGCAGTAGCTAACCATTTCGTTGTTCGAATGCCTGGGTGCGCCAGATCGAAAATTGCCGAAATGTATGGCCTTGGCCCTTGTCTGACGTTTCGCAGTATATACTGGATGTTGAGCCGCAGATAGGAGACTCCAAAATGTGTGTTTGGAGTTGGTCCTCAATCTTTCAGGAGCTGCGTCGTCTTTATGTGCCTCGGCGATTGCCAGTGGAGATCTTGACCTTTACAACATGTGGCAAATTGTCAGTGCCAACGTTATCTTTTCCAGAAAAATATTGAATGCCGTGAACTGGCTGATTAAGCTCAAATGCGAAGTTGGTGAGGGGACGCTTTGTCGACATTTTGTTTTAAAACAAAAATAAGTGGCTTATGCTCGGAGAACAATGTGAACGGTCTGCCTACAAGGGAATACCAGAAGAATTTAATTGCGAGGTACACGGCGAGTAACTCACGATCATATTGAATGTCGTGAACTGGCTGATAAAGCTCAAATGCGAAGTTGGTGAGGGGACGCTTTGTCGGCATTTTGTTTTAAAACAAAAATGAGTGGCTTCTGCACCGTGAACAATGTGAACGGCCTGCCTGCAAGGGAATACCGGAAGAATTTAATTGCTAGGTACGCGGCGAGTAACTCACGATCATAGGTACTGGAGTTCCGTTGAGCAGAATTGTGCTGTTTCAAAAGAAACATAACGGCAACGGTGAGAAGCAGCACCTACGACAATGTGAAAGGTAACGACGAATACGGCTAGGGGTGCATCTTGATAAGCGAATGCCAGAAGTGTAGCATTCTAAATGCTCGGACTCAGAGGAAGACGCGACCAGAACATCATCCAAATACACGAAACAGAAGTTGAGGTTCCGTAGCACATACACAGTGGGTGAAGTTCTGAAAGGTTTGCGCCGCGTTGCACAGTCCAAAAATCATCCCAGTGTACTCGAAGACTTCGAAAGGTGTGCATATTGCCGTTTTCGTCCGTTGCCGTTTAAGTCCAAGGTCGAAAAAATACGGCAGTTTAAGATAGAGTGCGTAAAATCGTAGATGAGTGGGATGGGATATCGGTCTGGGATCGTCTGAGCATTTAGACGTCTGTAGTCGCTACAAGGTCTTTATTCGCCATTGGATTTAGGGAGCATGTGAAGTGGCGAAAAACTGATCTGCAAATACCCTGCTGAAGAAGTTCTTCGAATTCTTTCCGCGTAACTGCGAGCTTCTGCGGTGGTAATGGACGCACCTTAGAAAAGATCGAGGAGCCAGTAGTCTTGATGTGGCGCTGAACATCATCCTTAACGGGCTCAGAAAGACTACGCTCGGTAGTGCTGTTGTGGTATTTTTGAAGAAGTGCGCGAATACGAGCGTCGACGACGTTTTCAAAAACGATGGAAATGAAATTTTGCCTGATGACCTAATGGAAGTTGTGAGGTCAATGGGGGACCTGTTATGTAGATCCATAGTGGCATAGGAAATCCGCACCTAAGATGCTGATGTCCGCGATTATGAAACGTCAAGAAAACGCCCGTCGAAGTCCTAAACTCAAGTCTACTTTCTTGTAGCCCTACGGGCGGTTCGACGTAGAATTAGCTGAAGCAAGTTTCAACGATCGCGGTATTAAATTGTTATACCGGCATACAGGAAGAATCGAGACTTCAGCGCCTATATCGACCAGGTAGTTGCACGAGATGCATTGGACAGAGACCGATTTTCTAGAGAACAGTCGCTATACCATATATCCAGTAAAGCATGTGCTCAGAGTAGGTTTCTTAGTCAGCCAAAATATGAAACCTGCTGTTATCGGCTTTCAAAACATAAGCGAACGGCTATGCACTCTGCGCTTGCGAGGCAAATTTAGAAATATAAGCCTGGTTAAGGTTCACGACCCCACAGAAGAGACTGCAGAGTCGGAGAAGGATACCTTCTACGAAGCCTGTCCCAGATATGATATCAAAATCAGGCTTGGGGATTTTAACAGCCAAATAGGGAAGGAACCCGTACTCAGGTGATACGTTGGCTCCCATAGCTTACATCAAAATACATACGACAACGGACTGCGAATTATTCAATTAGCAGTATCACACGAAATGGTTGTTGGAAGTACCTGGTTTGTCCACAAACACACGTGGGCCTCTCCAGACGGGACCACTTTCAACCAAATCGACCACGTGCTGATCGAAAGCCGCCACCACTCAGCCTTGATGAATGTTAGAACATATAGGGGGGCCAATATAGACTCGGATCACTATCCCATTGGCATGTTGCTCCGAGCTCGAATAACAACACTACCTAGAATCCCCTCTGACAATCAGGTGAGAGTTAACACTGAAGCCATCCACAACACAGCCCTCCGCGACACATATAAGATGGAAATGGATGCCGCAATAACCGCAGTCAACAGACATCCCGGAGATGAAGTATCAGCAAATGATCTTCATAATCACCAGAAAAACTTTATCATAAATACGGCCACAAACATACTTGGCCCCAGCCGCAAAAAGAATCGGAACGGCTGGTTTTACGATGAATGTAAGCTAGCAACGGAACGGAAGAATCCCGCATACTGAGTAATGTTGCACTTTCAAAGAACGCGGCGAGCGGAGAAGCGACTTCACAGATGAAAAAAGTAAGCCTAGTAGAAACAACAGGTCTGTGAACTCGAAAACTTCAGGGAGCAACCGTATCAGGTGCGGAAGTTTTACCAACAAGTTAGCAGAATGAAGCCTTACACACCTCGATGCTCATCCTGACGAGACAAAGAGGGAAATCTGATTTCTGACAGAATGGGCATATTGGAGTGATGCGTTGAGTACTTTGATGAGCTACTGAACAACCAGAACATCGGCGAACTGGAGGTCCCGCCAACTGAAGACGACGGACAAACAATGCCACCACCAAGTTTAGGAGAAACAGTCCGTGCAATTCATCGGCTTAAAAATCATAAGTCGCCAGGAGCCGATGGAATTACAGCCGAATTGGTTAAATATGGAGGCGACCAGTTACACCAAGTAGTTCATCAACTTGTGCTCAAGGTATCGGACAGCGAATCAATGCCTGACGATTGGCAACGAGGCATTATCTGTCTCATACATAAAAAGGGAGATATCCCGCAGAACAGCAATTATAGAAGTATCACCTTACTCAGTACCATCTATAAGATATTTTCCGCTATCTTGCTAGGCCGGACAGCCCCATACGTCCAGAACATCATTGGGCCATACCAAAGAGGCTTCACTCCAGGCAAATCAGCAACAGATCAGATTTTCTCTGTGCGGCAAGCGATGGAAAAACTGTTGGAATATGGACATCAGTTGCACCATCTCTTTATCGACTTTAAAACCGCCTATGAGAACATAGCCAGATAAAAGCAGCAGGACCACTCTCAAGACCATTCGTCCTCTTTAACCTGGTTCTCGAGAAAGTGATCCATGATGATGAAGTGAATGTAAGGGGTCCACTCAAATACTGGCCTACGCTGACCATATCGGCATCATGGGAAGAACCACCCGAGATGTGCAAACTGCCTTCGTTCAGATCAAGCAGGCGGCGCAAGATCTGCTGCACATCAATGAAAGCAAGACAAAATATATGTTGGCAACGTCAGCACCAAAAACGAATCAATCAACAACATCGAACCGCACTGGTCAAACGGGAAGAATAAAAATGGCGGATTACAACTGTGAGAGCGTAGATAATTTTTCCTATCTAGGATCGAAAATCACAACCGATAACAGCTACGACGATGAAATCCGCGCACGGTGGTTAGCAGCCAACAGAGCCTATTTCGGCTTACGAAAACTGTTTCGCTCGAAATGTCTCACCATAGGGTCAAAGCTCTTACTGTACAAGAAAATGATCTTGCCAGTTCTCATGTATTCCTCGGAGACTTGGGTTCTTAGCAAAAAAAAAAACTGCGACCTCGTGGCCGCGTTCGAGAGAAGAATCCTCCGAAGAATTTTTGGCCCCCTACATGAGGACGGACGATTCCGTAACCTACATAACGATGAAATCCATGAGCGATACCATGACCGTCAGGTTGTGGATAAAACCCGGCTCAATAGCTTGCGTTGGGCGAGTCGCTTAATCCGTATGGATGAGGATGATCCCACCCGGAAAGTGTATAAAGGCAATATCTATGGTAGAAAAGGAAGACGAGGCAGACCCTGCATGAGATGGAGCGATAGCGTAGATCAGGACGCGAGACAGCTTTTAAGGATATCAAATTGGTGGACCTTGGCGCAAAACCGGGATGTCTGGAGTTCCTTATTAAGGCAGGTCTAGACCGGATATCGGTTGCCGCGGCGTTGATGATGATGAGTTGCGCCGGCTCAAGGGGTCGTAGATTGTGAGGCGTGGTGTATGGTGGGGCAGTTCGAGTAGCAATCGCTAGGACTCCCGGCAAGTCTGCCAAAGACTGCAGGAGCTCGATGCCGACTTTATCACCACCTAACCGATTCATTTTGCGCAGCAGTTGGCTTGAAGCAAGGTCATCTAGCGTTAGCTCTGTCAGTAAGAGGTTAAATTTACCGGTCTGATCTACTAATCGGCGCTTTATCAGCTGCTCCTTTAGTCGCTTATAAGAGAAGTCCTCCAGAACGTCGGAGGAAAGCTTAACTGATTTTTCGTCCAGCCCAACCAGCACGTGTCTGTAGCGAATGGCATCCACCTTGACATCAGCCAAAGCGAATTGGGGCCCGACTAGAGGAACCATGCTGCCGGGCGGCCAAAATGGCGGCACCCATACGGTCACGGTAGTTACCGAGGGACTCTATTCCGGTGGATATCGTGAGCGGAAGCCAGCAAGTCGCAAGAGAAAACAAGTCGGGAAACCGAAAGCTGGGGGCTTCAGGTATGAAAGGTTTTATTTGCTTCTTGTGTGAGTATATTTCAGTGTAGAACTATCCCATTTGTACGTAGCCCGTTAAGAATATGCATTTAGCATGTCAGATTTAGTACTTCGGGTTGTAAATTTACATGGTAAAGACAAATTTGTAACTTTGTTACTAATAGTATGATTTTGATCAAACTTGGTGATAATATGCTTCATATTATGTTATATTTGATACTACTACCAACTTTTGTAACTCTGGAATAAACTTAAGGAGATTTTTTCTCAATTTTCCTAAAAAATATGGTAATATAGTATTATTAACCTTATTTGAACAGATATCGATATGGAGAGTACTTTGAGGCCTGGGCACCATATAGGGGCAGCTTCATAATTTTTTTCAGATTTTTCGGTTGGTTAGTTTCTGATAATGGGACCGTTAAAGAAATCATCACTTTCCACCCCTCCCACCGCCCGCCCTTTTAACATATCTCAAAACTAAGACCGGCTTCGAAAAGTACTAATTAAGGCCTTTAATTTGATACCCCACACATGACTATATTTGATGAAAAAAAATTTTACACCCCCCTTTTACATCCCTAAATCTCAACGTAGAAGGATATCACTCACTGCATGTCTGGGGGTCCACAGTTCCCACCTTTTCACCAAATTTCGCGTCAATCGGTATAGCCGTTTCTGAGAAAAGTCCCTGTGACAGACAGACATTGAACCGATTTTAATAAGGTTTTGATTTGCAAACAAAACCTTAAAAACAGGTTTGAACCGCTTCAGGTGTAAACGGTTTTGTGTTTCCCGATTTAGCTAATAAAACTTCATTAAGCTAATTTTTATTTTTTTTTATTTTGTTTAATTGTAAATAATTAACTACTGCATAATTTAGCCTATCTCCGGTAAAGTTAACGCGATGATCCATCCTCAAAAATCTCTCTCTTTAAAGTCTGACCACTGACTGACTCCGGCCTGATTACCACCCCGGCCTCGAGGCTACCACCCTGATATTGACAAGTAATCGAGTTGTTCAGGGGAGTTGTACGGCGCTACTTGGGTGTGGATCTCGGGTGAACCTATGTGAGGAACGACGAGTACATGACAGTTCCGTGTGTACATAGGTAAATATTCAACTGTGCCCTATCGGTTAAACCACCATTTGCACAAAAAAAATTTATCTTAAAAACACTGAATTGATAATAGCCAACCTTATAGTGTTCAGACTAGGAATTCATTATTATTCGCAAATGTGAAAAAGTTAACCTACAATAGATAGAAATAAGTCGGAAGACCGGAAGCTTGCACTTCGGATATAAACATTTTGTGTTCATCTTATGTGAGAAACTTCTACGCCCATTTGTCCATTCGTATATAATTACAAATCCAACATATCCCTTCACATTTTTCCAAACTACAAGATATACGTGCATATTACATACATAGTTGTTATCCCTTACACCACTGCCCAATTTTCACGGATTCCGATTTCATTCATTCAGTGGACACAAGTGAGCAAAATATTTGAATAACCCGAAGGGAGAGATGAATGCTTGCACCGCCGCATCGTGGTTCTAATGTTGCCAACCATCACTATGATTGAACCGTCGATTTGAAAGTCTCGCTCATCGGATTTGCCGTTAGTATTGCTCCCAATTGAACCACTTTAGGCAGTAGTGTCCGCTGTAAAAAACGGTCGGCAAGCATTTCCCAGCGCCATATTTACTTCCTTCGAGACGCGCACCGAATTGTATGATCAAAAAGAAAAACAGGCTTCCAAATCGACCGAATCGACGGCTGAATTGAATCTTCCAAGATGAATGTCAAGCGTATACCGCATTCCCAGTCAAGCGCTAGCGAGGACAACCGCCAAGAAAAGCAACCAAAAATAACTTTTCTGAAGAAGGTGAAGACATATGTATAAATGCGAAAGATGGATGCATTTCTTTGATAAATATGATAAATATATATATTAATAAAATAAATTTTATTAATTTTATTACAAAATTTATACAAGGTACTTTGCTTGCTTTACTTTGCTTATTTCACCCTTTTCTGTCATCTGCAGATCATTTTAAATTATTTGCTCCCTTATTTCAAGGTTTTCCTATGGCGTTCCCAGCTTGACAAGAAGTTTTGCGTTTGACTAGATTTTTTTTTCAATTGAACACCGATCTATTTGTTTCAATATCCAGCACTGGGATTTGAAAAACCTTTGCGCCAACATTTGAAAATCGCTTACTAATCGAGACATTTCTTTTTATATCCCACGCGACTATATTCGAAAAACAAAGAATTTGCTCCCCTTCTACACTTATATGCGGACTCCAAACAGAATGCTTTGACGATTTACGTCGGATTTCATAATTACGTCTACCAAATATTATCCCAACAGGTGTAGCAGTTTCCGAGAAAAGTACGTGAGACAGACGGACCAAAAGAAATTAAACCGATTTTAAAAAGGTTTTCTTTATAAATAAAAAAAACTTAAAATAATGGGTGAAAAACAATTTATGCAAAAAATTTACTTACTTCGGTAATCCATCACTTGGTAGTCGGCGTCCATCACTGGCACACGTACATATTGGAAAGTTGAATGTGATAACGGATTATAAACAGTAACTGTGAATTGTTGACTATTTTCAGATATATCACATTGGCTTATATTTAAGTTCAGACAATTTTTGAATTCGAATTGATGATCCCACTCTCCATCATATGATTTAGACAGTGCTTTCACATTCCCAGACACAATTGTATTCAAAATTAGTCTGGAGTTTATTTCGCAGGCTCTAAAAGCAACTGCCAATTGTTTTGCGTAATCAAACGCTACTTTTTGTTTTTCTGTTCCTGTAATAGCATCATGGTGTTGCAATATTCCCATGGTTTCACGCATAAACGTCAGATGTGATTCGAAAATTTGTTTATTCTGTTTTGTGAGAACGAAAAGCTGTTTGCTGATCTGTAGAAAATGATTTCCAACTCTTTCGAAACGTTTCAAAGTCGGACGTGAAGTGAAATATCCTGTCCAAAAGGCATGAGGATCGGAGGCATATGGAAAAAAATCATCTGACTTCGTCGGCCATTTTTCGTTAGCATCGTGAAGAGCCTTTAGATAACAAGATGGCGTCGAATAGAAGAGATTAATATCCGATCCGTTGCTTTGCTTCTCATTAGCATATCTACGATAAATAAAAAAAAATAATTTTTCAGAATAATGTTCACTACGTTAATATTTTCCTCCAATAAAGAATAAAAGCGGAAAAATGTACAGTTGTGGTACTAATTGTAACGAGTATAGACAGTAGTACAAAAAATTATGTTGCATGCGAATAGATATCTTGCCGCAGAGATTCAAATTTCACAAGGTCAAAGTGCAGGCAGTAGTTATTCGCCCGGCCTCGGACCTTTTTCACTACCAGGCCCAATAAATGGAATAAAATGTATTAATATGTATCGAAATATTCATGCAAATATGAATTATTGTTATTATTGCACATGTTCAACCGGCAGGCATTTGGTATGAACATTTCCAACGTGTGCCAAACATTCATGTATTATATATATGTTCTGCATATACTATTGCTATAGTCAAGGCAGCACAAGTTACGACAAATAAGAGTAATTTTTCGAAAATGTTGGCAGTGGATGGTCATGTACAGTCCTAATTGTAACTTTTCTATTAACCATGATGAGCGATTAAGAATAAAATGCTATGTCTTGTGGATGAAATGATAAGTCATTGGCATACGCGCATGTGGTAACCTTACAAACGAAAATTAAATCATTCTTGTTAAGAGAGTGCAAATGCGGAAATACCACTGAGCTTGAATCTTCTTACGGAACTCTTCCTTTCTACTAAATTCATAAGAAACTGAAACATTTCCTAACACGAAAGAAAGGATTAGTAATTATTATACCGTAGAAAATACTAACCTTGGAGACGATAATTTGACAGGTATTTGCGAGCTCCCTACTATCACAAAGATAATAGCTTAAATAAACCCGATTGCACGGAGAGCACCTCGGAAACTTGAAAAAGAAAAGTCTGATTTCCTGATTGACCACAACCAGTGCCTTCGAATTATTGTTGATCGAGGTGCGGAGTTTAGATCAATGCGCTTCATTCATTTCGAGAAAGCTTACCACAAGCAAAACAAATACATGTCTGCGCGCTAAATATTGGTACCCTTACCCCTTCGAATGAGAAATAGTTATATCTGCGCTCTACAATAAATTCGATAGCTTCACAGCCACTTGAAGAACGTTATTATTGATACGGCCATAAACATACTTGGTCCCAGTAAAAAAAAATCAGAACGGCTGGTTCGACGATGAAAGTAATGGAAGGGAAGCATGCCGCATACCAAGTAATGTTGTATTCTCAAAGAAGGCGGGCACGCGCAGGGACTGATCACGAACTTCGTCGAGCTGAGAAGCGACTTCACAGCCGAAAAAAGGAAGCCTGGGAAAACCAACAGGTGTGTGAATTCGAAGAGTAGAGGGAACAACCCCACCAGGCCCGAAAGTTTTACCAACAAATCAGCACCTCACACCTCCATGCTGATACTGTCGAAACAAAGAGGGAAATCTGATTTCCAACAGAATGTGCATATTGGAACGATAGGTTGAGTATTTGGATGAACTGTTCAAAAACCTGAACATCGGAGAGTTGGAGGTCCCGCCAACGGAAGACGACAGACAGATACTGCCACCACCAGATATAGGAAGAAACAGTCCGTGCGTTTCATCGATTTAAAAATCATAAGTAGCCATTGAATTATAGCCAAATTGGTCAGATATGGAGAGTACCAGTTACACCAAGTGCTTCATCAACAAATTCTCAAGGTGTGGGACAGCAAATCAATACCTAACGACTGGCAACGAGGCGTTATCTGTTTCATATATTAAAAGGGAAATATTAGCAAGGGAAGCAATTATATAGGTATCACGTTGTTGAGTACCATCAATAAGATATTCTCCGCTATCTTACTAGGTCGGAAGCATCATACGTCCAGAGCATCATTAGCCCCTACCAAAAAGGCTTCACTCCAGGCAAATTGCAACATCTTTTCATCGACTTTAAGGCCGCCTATGATAGCATAGTAAGAGCAAAACTGTACACGGCCATGAGAGAACTTAGTATTCCGAAGAAATTGGTAAGACTGACTAGGCTGACCCTGACTAATGTTCGAGGCCAGATAAAAGCAGCAGGATCGCTCTCGAGACCATTCAACATCAACAACGGTCTAAGACAAGGGGGTGCCCTATCATCCGATGTTGAGGTAAATGTGAGAGACACGATCCTCTTTATGTCCGCCCAACTACTCGCCTATGCTGACGTTATTATGGGAAGAACAACCCGAGACGGACAAACTGCCTTCATCCAGATCGAGCAAGCGGCGCGAGATCTTGGGCTGCACATTAATGAAGGCAAACCCAAATATATGGAGGCAAGTGCCAAAAACCAAGCATCCAACATTAAATCGGAGACTACAACTTTGATACCATTAATAACTTTTCCTGTCTAGGGTTAAATATTACAACCGTTAACAGCTATGAGGATGAAATCAGTGCACGGTTGCTGGCAGTCAATAGAGCTTCTTTCCGCTTACGAAAACTGCTTCGCGAAACGCGAAACGTCTTACCATAGGGTTAAAGCTCTTACTGTACAAGACAATGATCTTGCCAGTCCTTATGTATTCCTCGGAGACGTTCGTGGGGCCAAGAAGAAGTAAAGTAATTGACCTAATAATCTGCACTTCAAAGTTGTTGGAGTTGATTGGAAACTGGCGGGTGCTAAATGAAGTCTCACTGCCAGATCATTGCTACTTAGAATTTAGTCTGACTATTGCAGGCGAACAATCTGTAATACAAAGACAGAATCCTTGGAAAACGGATTGGCCAAAGTTAAATGAACTTCTTGGCGACAAAGCTCCTTTGGCAGAAACTCTCAATCGCACACTTTTAGAAGTGCTTTGAAGAGGCTTGTCCCATTTGCCGAGGTCAACACGATAAAACGGTTCCATGGTGGAAACGAGAACTGCAAAGACTTATGAAGTCAACCAGACGAATCGTGCTTGCAAAAGCAATAATAAGGAAGACTAGTGAAACTCCAGAAATTCACGGCGTGAATATTAGACGCTCATAAAACGGTCGAAAAAAGACTCCTTTAGAGCATGCTGTAAGGAACTGGAAGGTAAAAGGGTACTTTCATGAACTCCAGAGTTGAGTATGTATAGACTCTCTTGAAAGTACACCACCCGGGAGAACAGGTCTCACAAGTGGGAGCAAGAGAATTGGTGGTTTCTGCAACCCCTTCAACACTAGATCACGTTTCAAACATAAATAAGGAATTTAATTCTTCAACGCAAAGAAAAAGAAAATTTCATTAGAAAGGTAGCTTAATCGAAGGTTCTACCTGAAACTGTGATACGAAGGTGTCAGTGAATAAGAAACAGGAATGAATAGGAATGAAACTAACAATATTAATAAGTCTAGAAGCAATCAAGTGAAGTCCACGTCGTCTTGATTAAGATAATTTTTTCTTTCTTAAGAATCTACAATCTAGGAAAAGATCTCCACTGTAATCCCTGTACCACAAGATTTAAAATAACTATTTTGTCATTCAAACGTAGAGAAAACGCTAGTTCGGAATAATAGTAGCTTGAAGAACGTTATTCGGTATTCGGAGTTAGGGTATATATTTGAATATTATCTGCAGTGGAAAGTATAGGCGACAGAAGGTACAAGAAAAAAAAATCGAGTGAGGAGCTAAATAGCTTATAAAACTACTGCATAGGGTTTACCAAATGAAAGAGGCTAAGCATATCTCCTCAAACTGAGTTTTCTGAAGAAAAAACCAGTGTCATCTTCATTATTTTCCAATCCCAAATACTCGCTTATTCTGAACGAAGCGTATAAATTTACTTAGGCCAATAAGTGTCCCCTTTATGCCTTTGTAAAGATCATCCTTAAGAGTGTGAGCAGTTCGTTAGGACAATAGATACCAGGCAGTTAGTGAACAGTGGATATTATGATCAGTTCTATTGGCTTGACGTTACCCCAATTTCTCGATACGCCTTCATCCAGGTTACATCGATATACGAGGTAGTTTTATAACATGAAAGTATGCGGAAAAACAGGACCTGTGGTGGAAATTATATGGGTCTAGACCGAAAATTGTACCTGCCTCCTATTGTCCCCATTTTCATTGAAATTTCTTTTCCTGGCCTCCGAGAAAATTTCGAGCCCGGAGGAATCCCCTCCTTTCCACCTCCCTTTTGTCAGGCTTCTTTGAAAGAAGTAGTGATTTGATTGCTAGCAATGCTATGCATTGAATGGTCGTTGCTCGTCATACAACCGAATAAAGCAGAAGAGTAGAGTAGTACTGCAGGCATATCATATTCTTATGGGAAGTTAATGTAGATATCCCGCAATTGTTAACGATGATGGTTATGTACCGTGCACATATGTATATGCGGATGTATATACGAATTTGTATGGTATCTAGATGTCGTATTCAACTCAGCTTGAATGAATACCTACGTCAAATCAGGGTGTTAAACCTGCCCAAGCTCAATACTGACCACATTACCCCTAGTGTACTCTCACGGTCTTGAATGTACCGTCAACCATTGTGTATATGTTAATTCCCCTGAATAGAATTTTATGGTAGGTATACATTTCTATATGGGTTTACTATATATCGTCAGTAGACGTCGGATACTAGTCAACTCAGCTGCAAATGGGCATGGCATGGCAATTGCACTTGTTTAATAATTTAAAATTCAATCGCCCATCATTATTCAATAGCCATATACCCAAATAATTTGCTCGGCAAAGTACTCTATCGATTATAGTTAAGTCCATATGCTTTACAATAGGAGTTCAACATTATTAGCAAATGTGCAGAAGTCATTCAAACAGATACAAACAAATCGAGAAACCGAAAGCTAAATGCTTCAGGTATGAAAGCTTTTGTGTATTGCCTGTATAAGCATATTGAGTGGGCATTTGTCCCATTTGTACCTAGCTCGTAATGTTTATGCACACCAGTTTCTCAGACCATCCACTTTAGTATGATACTGAAATACAAAGTCTTAAAATGCAAAGCAGTTTTCTAGTAAAGTGTTTGTATGCCTTTCTGGAATGTTCCGTGGGGTATATGGGGTATAAAAGGGCAGGGAATCCACCCACAAAGTCAGTCTAGTTCTAGAGTTAGAACAGATCGTGTCGGTTATGAATACGCCTGGAATTGTACCAGTTAAAGAAATTGTTCTGTCATTAATTATGCAGTATAACTCCGCCATGCTATTAACATAATATGCTGGTCCCAAGCCCAGGTAAAAGAGGAGGGTTTGAGGCAACGTACTCTGTACTATCTTCAGTAAAACAAAAATAAAATGCTGAGATCAGGGAAAGAGATAAATAGAGTATAGTTGGAGTTATTCTACTATGCTAAATTCTACCTGATTTCTCTTGGTGACAGGCCCCGCGACAGGTCGACCAAGAAAATGCATACAATGTCGTTACAAACATGATGATCGGATTAAGTCACAGGCCTCGGAGAAATGCTAGGGCGTTCACCTCAGTCGACGCGGCAGGACGGGCCCCGGTCCTGTCGAGAAATGGGCAAGGGTTCCTGACGCATGGACGGCGTCAGGACGTAAGCAAGTTAGTCCGCACACAACGAACAAAACAAATACGTGTCTGCACGCCAAATGTTGGTACCCTAACTGGAAAGACCGAGGAACTCGCAAGAGCCCTTCGGAAAGGGTGCATTGACATCTGCGCTCTGTAAGAAACCCGATGGTCTGGTTCCAAAAGCTGCGACATTGAACGCGAACGCAGTAAAAATGGCTACAAACTTCTCTATTTTGGTAACCCACACACTCAATATGGTGTTGGCATTGCCATCTCAGAGGGTTTCCGTGATGCCATTAAAGAAGTCGAACGATTTGATGATCGGCTGATGAAGCTTAGCATTATATCAGCTGATCGCACTATTCACTTCTTCACCGCGTATGCACCACAGACAGGTCGACCTGATGCCGAGAAAGATGCCTTCTGGCAACTTCTCGATGAAAAGACTTGTCACGTGCCTGCTGACGATTACACAATCATTGCCGGCGACCTTAATGGTCATGTGGGTGAAAAGATAGACGGTAACAGGTGCCATGGGGGAAAGGGGTTCGGAGCGCGCAATGAAGGTGGCGAGCGTATAATCGATTTTGCGGACACCCATGACCTTGTACTTATGAATACATGGTTCATCAAACGATTGTCTCATCTTGCCACATTTTATAGTGGGAACAATAAAACGCAAATCGACTATATTCTCATAAGACGCCAATATTTTACCACTGTCACTGATTGCAAAGTCGTTCCCTATGAGATCATCGCACCTCAATATCGGCCGTTGATTGCCGTCCTGCGAATTAAGCCACCGATAAAACGGCGTGAGGAACGCACTGGCCCGCCGCGCATTAAATGGTGGCGATTTGGTGAGAAGAAAGAAGAAACGGTCTCACTCATACGATTGCCAACAATTACGAATGTGGAAGAATCATGGAACCAAATGAAAGACACGATCCACAAAGCGGCCTCTGCAACCCTCGGGGTCACCAAGCCGGGTAAGCGGTACATCAACCGAGATACTTGGCTTTGGAATGATGATGTTGAAATGAAGGTCCGTGAAAAGAAACGCCTCTACCACAAATTTCTCGACGATAAAACGCCTGCTAATTGGCAAATTTATAAGAATGCCAACCGGGAAGCAAAGAAAGCGGTCGCTGTCACCCGAGCGAACCATTCCAAAAATCTTTACGATAAACTGGACATCGGGATGGCGAGAGAGATCTGTATCGACTTGCCAAACGCCGTGATGAACGCACACAGGATATCGAACACTTCTGTTGTGTTAATGACAAGAACGGTACTTTGCTTACCAACCGTCGAGCCGCAACGGATAGAAGGCGAGAATACTTCGAGCAGATTTCAACTGAAGAATTTGCTCATCCTCCACTTCCACAATCATTGCCGACATTTGGAGCAGTTCTACCAGTCAGCGCAACTGAAGTCGAGGAGGCAGTAAAACAAATGAAATCGGGGAAAGCAACAGGACCTGACGACATCGCATCTGAGCTCTGGAAAGCGAAGAGCTGGGACCCAACACTGTGGCTCAGTGAATTCTTTAACCGGGTTATTCAGGAAGGAAGAACACCATCTGACTGGCAAGAAAGTACCACTGTTCCAATATGGAAAAAGAATGGTAGTCCAGCAGAATGTTCAAATTACGGTCCGATCCGGTTACTTTCCCATACCATGAAGATTTTTGAACGCATTCTTGACAACCGTATTCGCGAAATCGATGAAAAAACCGTGAATCAAGCCGGATTTGTCAAGAACTGCGGAACTACTGACGCAATACACGCTGCGCGGTTACTCATGGAGAAACACCGTGAGAAGCATCGCCCTCTTTACATTGCCTTTCTGGATCTAGAGAAAGCGTTTGACTCATCTGGTATGCTTTACGACAACACTTCGTGCCAGAAGCACTCGTGCGCTGGGTTCAATTGCTCTACCACGATCCGAAAAGTAAAGTTCGAAGTATGGCGGGTGTATCAAAACCGCTTCGTGTCTCTGTTGAAGTTCATCAAGGAAGTGCCCTCTCACCACTCCTCTTTGTCCTTGTTATGGACACCTTCCCACGGGATATCCAACGTCCAGCGCCCTACACACTGCTTTATGCAGATGATGTTTTCCTAGCATCTGATAGCAAAAATGATCTCGAGCAACTTGTTCAAAAATGGAATGATCGCCTCATGCAACACGGTCTCAGATTGAATTTAAACAAAACTGAATTTTTGACGACCGATTCCCATGAAACAGGCACAATCACTGTCAGCGGCAGTGATCTGCCCAGAACTGAGCGATTTAAATACCTCGGGTCAACGCTATCAGCCAATGGAGAACTGCGTTATGAAATTGCTTCACGCATTAACGCAACCTGGATGAAGTGGCGTTCCACAACTGGTGTCCTTTGTGATCGACGTATCAACGAACGTCTCAAATCTAAAATTTACCGCAGTGTCGTCCGTCCAGTCGCTCTCTATGGTTCTGAGTGTTGGCCGACCATAAAAGACAATGAACGGCGTCTTGCGGTAATAGAGACGAAGATGCTACGGGACTAGCGGCGTCACACATCACAGATCACATCCGAAATGAGGATATCCGCGATCGTTATGGGGTTGCACCGATAGTGGAAAAGTTGCGAGAGAGGCGTCTTCGATGGTATGGTCACGCAATTTGTGCAAACGAGAATTCACTTGGAAAGATTGGTCTGAACATCGAAATCGATGGTAAACGACCAAAAGACAGACCTAAGCAACGGCGGCTTGATACGCTGGATTGGGATTTGAAAGCCTCGAGATTGCACCCAGATCAGGCATTCGATAGAGCCAAATGGCGAAGCCGATCACGACGAGCCGACCCCGCTTGTGAACGGGACAAAGGCTGTAGAAAAAGAAGAAGATTAATTATGCAGTATGGTTGTATAATTTAGTGTTTAATAAACGCTTATATTAAAGTTATAGAACGGGGTTTTGTTTAGTGCTACGCAATCCAGTGATACGAGCCTACGTAAAGCAAGTAACGTAACTATTGACGGGTACGTAACAATTGGTGACAGCGGTGCGATTACGTAAAGCAAAATCGTAATATTATACTTATATTGAATATGGCAATATACTCTTGTAAACGTTATCTAAACCGACATCGATATGGAGAGTATTTTCAGGCCTAGTTACCATGTGCCTGGACCACCATATTTTTCACATATTTGGGTTTGCATAGTTTCTGAGAACGGGTCCTGGAAGCACGGGCCCCCCCGCCATCCTCCCGTCTGCAATTAATGTCAAAATTAATATCGGCTTCGAAAAGTGATAATCGAGACGGTGAAAAAATGTACACCCCCCCACTCCCTTCAAATTAACGTGGAACTATATTACTATCAATTGGAGTAACCGTTTCGGAGATAATAGATGAATAATGTCTGTGACAGAGACAGATCGACAGATAGTAAACACCAGGTTTTGTTTTACACAAAACGTAAATACCTAAATTATGTGCTGAAAAAAATAAAAAAAAAAATAAACCATTTCATATCTAATCTACTATATGCACCAAAATTAGCAATAAATCAATTTAGCACCACAACTTAAATTTATTTTAAAATATTAAAAAGCATATAGGAATATCATGAGCACCAGACATCATACATTTAATGTGAATGTGTGTTAAAAAATAAGTTTTTTTTTTCATTATTTAATTTGAAGGACTCACTTGATTAGCTTATCAAGATTCATATACCAAATGTTAGCATTCTGATAGTGGAAATCTTCGCCCATAGTTATGAGTACGTTTTTAGTTTTGTAATGTTGCGACATATTCTTCACATAAGAGAAAAACTGGCCGATCTACAAACAAAGTTTGGATTATTTAACTATAGAACAGTTTATGTACATATTTATGTTTATGAATATAAACAAAGTTTTTAACACACACTGACTTTTCGCTAAAACTAGGTACCTGATCAATTTATCCAAATTTTTGTAATAAACATTGGCATCCTGATACGTGAAATCTCCTCCCATTGTAAGAATAATGTTATTGGTTTTGTAATATTTCCGTTGTTTGCTGACAAAACTTAGAAACTCTGAAATCTGGATATTTCGATTCTTTTAAAGTAATTAATTGACGTAATTGATGTATGGCAATACTATATTCAATTGTTTCTTATACCTTCAAAATTTTTTTTAATATTTCAATCGGGACGATTTCTTAGGTTATTCCCGCAACATAGCCAGAAACTAACAAACTGATAAAATCAAAATTTTTCATAAGAAGTTTCAGTAGCTTCTACCAAGCAAATGACCCCATAAAATTTTCAGTTGCCTATGCACTATAGCATTTTTGCTAGCGATATGTATGGGTTTGACTTAGTAGTAGTTAATTAGCGTTCCAATTTCTTGACTTTCAAATGAAATAACGAAGAAGCCGGGGCAACTGGAGCTAGAAGTTTCAGGTTTTTCCACTTTACTTAATATAGCCACTGAAAATACGCATAAACATTTATCTACGCATATACAGTGCGTTTTATAAGTACCCCATTATAAAATTAATCATTTATAATGAAGTTTACATGGTACTTCAAAGTGAATAATACTATTACACCCAGCTACTAAAATAAGTTAATTGCACCGAATTATCTATGGTTATCGTAAACCTTTTGTGGAGCATAGCAAGTCAATCACGGCTACAATTCATTGTTGAAGGTTTCTGGAAAAGCGGTTCAAGTCTTCCCTTCCTTCTTGAAAAAGGGTGAAGAGTTTCAACTTCTCAGAAAATCACTTTGAAATGAAATGTACCCTGAAGCCTTCCTGTACATATATGGGACCCTCGTATTCCACTCAAAAAGAAAAACTTTAATCTATTGTAACTTTCCATCATTCTACCTTTATCATCGTTAATGCCCGTGCGTACCTCTTAAATGAATTTAAGGGGTTCTTGCTGATAAATTTTGAAAATATAGTAGGACTAGCTGAACCCGGAACACCTTGTTCTGTCTGTGTATATTTGCAAAAACGGCTCAGTAAGTGGTGGAAAATTGACCTTGCCAGTGGAACAACCATACCAGACATTTCTTATTGAAACTCCAAAGCACGCATTATAGCCATTAGATCAATGAGGACGCTTCGATGAATTTTGTGATCGTAGTTTCATTGCAATTGAATGCTACTTTATTGTGATCGACTGTCAGTCTTGATCGGGCTACCGTAAGTATTTAGTTTTCAGTGCATCTTGCTTTTAGGGTAGCATTTTCAATAGTTTTCAGAATTTAATGTCTCACCAATCACAATTATTATTTGTCATTGTGGCTGGTTAAAAGATGTATAAGTTGGTATATTGCAGCATCATCAAATTCCAAAAAATTATTTTCCATTAAAACCACTTTCATATGTAGGAACTGAACGAATCCACTGGAACCAAAAGTAATGAAATGTTGGAAAACTATTTGTTTTACTGTATGCATTTATATTTGTATTTGTGGATTTTCGAATCATTCTTCCAATTATTGCGGTCACAACGGCTAGGCAATAATAGGTACTGCAGACACAGCAGATCTGTCCTGGATTGCAAATATGGGCGATAAACCCGTAGAGATGGGCGATCTATGCTGTGTCGCAAACGTCTCGCAAGACCAAACGCCGTTGAGGACGTTGCCTTCCGTATTCAACGCCTTAAGCTACTTGAAATCCCACAATGAGAATTGATTGTGACCGTCCATACTGGATGTACATCGTGAAATATTCCCCTCCGATAGTTTCGTTAAACTTCCGTTAAGCACAGAAAATTCGGTAATAACCGAATTCAGTATAGAAAATGCCAAACAGATATAGGAAATGTCGCTTAAAATTTTATTTTTGCAAAGTGGTGCAGGCAAGTGAGAGGTGAGATTTTGGAAACGTCAACATGAAGCGACAAACATTCAAACGAGTCAATTCCGTTATGAACGAGAATCATTTTTGAAAGATCGCTAATTCACGTTAGCTGTTTTTGACATATCGCCTGGACTTGCCAATGTATTGGTGAGATCGGCCAGTTTTTTCTTATGGATAAGTGAATACGTGAAACAACTTTTTGCTGTATGGGTGAGCACGCCGTAGTACCGCAATAGTAAAAGCTCACCGATCTCTCTCTTACCAATAGGATTTGACGAAGATTATGCCGTTTCCTTGTTTAGCGTCTCTGATGTGTACAAATAAGCTTCTGCAAGCACATTCGCAAGCGGGGTCATTTTAGTGTGTGTACTGGCTATAGTAGATCTACTGTGGTTCCGGCTTTACAGTCTGAGCTAGCAAACATTCGATCGCCTCTTAACAAATTTAAACTTAAAGACTCAGACGTGTGCTTCAATGGCTGTTTCATGTTGCCGTGAAACGTTAACGTTAAAAGTCAATATTAAGAGCAGACTTCTAATACACTTCGGGTTGCTTGTAGACGTCAAGTGCAGGTATCGAAGTGACTCCTTGTGAAAATTATCAACCATAACAGAGCAACGACCAGCGAAAGGCGACATAGTGTTCGAAACTTCCCAATGTTACGAATCCGTCCGTTCCGTAATTCACCAAATTTTGATACATCCTAGTAGTTTCGTATTCCCTTATACTACACGAAAAACAGTTCAAGACGCTTTTCGGCTATCGGAATATGGTCCTGTAATCAACCTCCGAAAATGTGTCTTTGGCGTCAGCTGTATTGAATACTTAGGATATACGAGTACTATCAAAACACGAGTATCGAACATCGCATCCGGCAGATCGTGTTGGATCTATTCGTGAATTCAACCCGCCGCTGACAGTAAAGGAACTTCGCCCCTTTTTGGGAACAATCAATTTTTTTTCAGGGTTTTATTAAAAAGACAGCGTCGTTGCAGGCACCATCATATAAATTTACAATTGGTTCAAAGTGAACTGACAAATCACTCATCAGCTGAACCCCCAAATCTATCGATACTTTTCGAAAATGCAAAGAGTCTAGCCGAAACCATGCTATTATAAGAGTTCTCAGTCAAATTTAGGAGCTTTTATTTAACCTTTTATTCTTCTATTATTCGAAATAGGTTTTTGACATATTTTTCGTATGTTGCTAAGTTCAAGAAATTACTCTTATTATAACTTCGGGATATTAGAAATAATACTGATTTCCGTAGGTAACTGTTTTCTTTCTGCACGAAAATCTGATAACTCCGAGATATTAGAAATAATACTCATTTCCGTATGTAACTGTTTTATTTCTGCACGAAAATCTGATAATTCCGAGATATTAGAAATAATACTGATTTCCGTATGTAACTGTTTTCTTTCTGCACGAAAATCTTTTCTTTCACCGTGACAGCCAACCAACTGTTTTTTACTTACTAATTCTTATTTTTCCTATCTGACGTTTTTCGTCACCTACTCTGTTCTTCACTCTTGCAGCGAGTTCTGAACTGAGTAGAGCGCCGGCGACGTCATCTGTCCGCGGGTATTCGCGACATTCGAAATAAATTTCGAATGCGGCGAATCCTGCCGCGCCACATTATTAACAGGCTCAGGCACCACTGATGCTAACCACAGATGGATCACATTCACTCTCGGAGCAGTGCTGGAGCAAATACAAAATTGTCAGCGCAAGTTAACGCTAATTGAGGCGAAGTGCAGTACTTACGATCGGGAAGTGTTAGTCATTTTTAGCAGCGTTCGATATTTTCGGCATTAGTTAGGAGGTTCCTCCTGTGTCTTTAAGATTGTTCATAAACCTCTAATTTTCGCTTTTTTTTCAACGATCAGATAAATCTTTGCCAAGACAAAGCCTAAGTTACGTATCGCAGTTCAATTCAGCATTATTGGCTAGAAGTGAAAATTCATTCGCTATCAGCTTACCAACCGCCTTCGACATTAATTGACATTAATGAATTACAGAGGAGTTATTGCAGTTGCAGTTCAGCAATACGACGGCACTAGTAATAAAACCTGTCCGAACTGATAACAATTATATTATGTGCGACACATCGCTAGTTATCAACAGGGCCAGCATTGTTCCTTACAAAGGTTTTCAGGTTGTATCATGACAATTCTCTGCGCGCAATCTCGAAACTAGCCATTCATGCGCAAAGACGTAACTTTATGGTCGAAGAATTGTGTAGCATACTAGAGATCTAAGGTCGTTAGATACATTCAAAACACAGTTTAACCGTTCGTCGACGCAAGTCTAAGATTTTCACAGGTACACATCGACATCGTGGGACTCCTTCCACTATCTTAAGGTCATCTCAATTACCTTACAATAGGTTCTCTCGCTGGTCGGAAGCCATCCCGATACCCAATTAAACAGCAGAGACTGTGGCGAACTCCTGCTCCATTAACTGGATACCGCGATATGGGGTTCCAGAGATCTTAACATCAGATCAAGGCAGGCAATTTAAGTCTGTGTTCTTTAGCGCCCTTACTGAGTTAATTGAATCGTTGAATGGAATCGAAATTTTACCTACCGTTTTCTTGGAGTTGCGAATCGTTCTTAAAATCAGTTTTGGAGGGAGCTGCGCAGAACTTCTCTATAGAACAACACTGAGACCACCTGGGAAATTCTTCAACGACAACAGCGTATCAACGGGAACATATGCATGACATTTACTAATTACCGATCAACCACCACTGCAAGAAGGCACCATTCGTATATAAAAGCCTGGTCGCTAGTCCAACCATACCCACCGTGTTATTAAAAGATTGTCCCCGATCCTGTTCCAGGTGGAGATAAATGGAAAATGCATTAATATAATATTTCCACAAAAAGATTTAAGCCTGCATTCGTCGCCTCAGAAGAAGTTGAACCGACCCAACACATATCGTCGTTGCCTCCTCCGCCAGTGTCCACAAGCACTACGAGTATACACGCCGCGAGCGAATCAACGCCTTCCGACCCGCACCGCGTCCACCGAGGGCTGCAAGAACATATCCGCTGCATGTAGACATCGCTCCGCTACCACAAGCGATATTCACAGAAGAGTAGTATAGGGACCGAATATTAGATCCTGTTTCAGCGATTTGGCCTAATTTCATCTAGCAGCCACATCTTTGGATCCAGATCAATTACTTCAAAAAACGAATCTTTGCGCAAGTTGCAGTTGCCTCAACTTCATCGGCCAACCGGAACTTGTTACAGAAGCGCAATCTTGCTGTAACCACAACTTGCCGACAGACGTGCAATTTCGCGGCAACCAATAGCTTGGTTGCACGTATGTGGTTATTATTAAGCCGGCTCAACATGTCTGCCCCATACTTCAATGCCACGGAAACCAAAGGCACAGCTTCCTTAAAGATTCATTTACAATTCATTGGCAATTGATCTTAATGGAATCTATGAGCGAATGATAGTTCAAAATTCCTCTATGGGACTATAGCAAGCTTGGTACACGCGCATGTACACTTTTATTTTTTTTTTGTTTCTGTTTTCCCGTATGAGCTTTTGGAAAATGTTTGAATAATTTGATGTCAAGGGCAATGAAAGGAGTAAAAGTGCCACAGTGCATTGTTATAACAAAGTACTTGATTGAATAAGTGAAAACGTTATATTTTACAAGTATAGGAAAAACATAATTTTCATTTTTAAAGCAAATAGGCAAAATATTATTTTTTTTAAGAACCAACGCTTTTCCTGCTTTCATATTGCTTCTTCCTCTTTCTGGGAAGCAGCCCGGTGGGCATGATTTGCTTCTTTCCATTAATTTAATAAGCTAGCAACGGAACGGAAGAATCACGGGCACGCGCAGATACATATCGCGAACTCCGTCGAGCGGAGAAGCGACTTCACAGACGGAAAAAGAAAGCCTGGGAGAACAAACAAGTCTGTGAATTAGAAAGCACCAGGCGCGGAAGTTTTACCAACAAGTTAGCAGTCTTATACCCTTCGATGCTCATCCTGCTGCGACAAAAGGGGAAATATGATTTTCGACAGAATAAGCATATTGGAGCGATGGGTTGAGTATTTGGATGAACTGCTCAACAACCAAAATATCGGCGAACTGGAGGTCCCGCCAACTGAAGACGACGGACAAATACTGCCACCACCAAGTTTCGGAGAAACAGTCCGAGCAATTCATCGGCTAAAAAATCATAAGTCGCCAGGAGCCGATGGAATTACAGCCGAATTGGTTAAATATGGAGGCGACCAGTTACACCAAGTGGTTCATCAACTTGTGCTCAAGGTATGGGACAGCGAATCAATGCCTGACGATTGGCAACGAGGCATTATCTGACTCGTACATAAAAAGGGAGATATTACACAGTGCAGCAATTATAGAGGTATCACATTGCTGAGTACCATCTATAAGATATTCTCCGCTATCTTGCGAGGCCGAATAGCCCCATACGCCCACAACATCATTGACCCATACCTAAGAGGCTTCACTCCAGGCAAATCAACAACAGATCAGATTTTCTCTGTGCGGCAAGCGATGAAGACACTGTTGGAATATGGACATCAGTTGCACCATCTTTCCATCGACTCTAAAGCCGCCTGTGATAGCATAGCCAGAGTAAACCTGTACACGGCCGTGAGAGAATTTGATATCCCAACGAAATTGATAAGATTGACTTGGCTGACCCTGACCAATGTGCAAGGTCAGATAAAAGCAGCAGGATCACTTTCGAGACCATTCAATACCAACAACGGTCTAAGACAAAGGGATGCCCTATCATGCGTCCTCTTCAACCTGGCCCTGGAGAAAGTGATTCGCGATGCCGATGTAAATTCGAGAGGCACCATCCTCTTCAAGTCCACCCAATTACAACTACATTAATGAAGTCAAAACGAAGTATATGGTGGCAACGTCAGCGTAAAAACCAAAAGAACGAACAACATCGAATCGCACTGGTCAAAAGAAAACAATGAAAATAGGAGACTACAACTTTAAGACCGTTGAAAAGGTCTCCTATCTAGGGTCGAGAACCACAACCGAAAACAGCTATGACGATGAAATCCGCGCACGGTTGTTGGCAGTCAACAGAGCCTATTTCAGCTTACAAACTGTTTCGCTCGAAACGTCTCACCATAGGGTCAAAGCTTTTATTGTACAAAACTATAATCTTGCCCGTCCTTATGAATTCCTCGGAGACTTGGGTTCTTAGCAAAAAAAACTGCGAACTCTTGGCCGCGTTCGAGAGAAGAATCATCCGAAGAATTTTTGGCCCCCTACATGAGGAGTGACGATTTTGTAGACTACATAACGACGAAATTCATGTGCAATACCATCACCGTCTGGTTCCAAAGGTTGCGATGGGCGGGTCACTTAATCCGTATTGATGAAGATGATCCAGCCCGGAAAGTCTATAAGGGCAACGTCTATGGTAGAAAAAGAAGACGAGGCAGACCTTGCCTGAATTGATGGACTTCGGCGCAAAACCGGAATGTCTGGAGTTCCTTATTAAGGAGGGCTTAGGCCGGATACCGGTTGTTGCGCCGTTGATGATGATGATGATATCGACTATAAATCTAGTAAAAGCATAATTGACCTTCATTCAGTCTTGGATTGGCTTTATACCTCATTTCTAAGAACGAATACTTTATTAGGAAGTTGATGGATGCAGACGCTATGTATGAAGATTTTTTTTTCTACTGACCATGATTATTGATACTAGCACAATAGAATAACAACTACAGATTTTCAACTTGATATTTATTTCTTCTTTTAATTCGTTTTGGTGTAGGAAATAAAAATGATTGTATGAAAAATAAAAACAACCTTTATTTAATACTCTGGGTCTTTTTTTCTCACTGTATTGTCGGTTTCTTTTTCCTACTGTCGCCACCACTTTCAAGTAAAAAGGAAACTTTGCATTGCGAACATTTATAAATAATCCATATCTACTATAATTCAGCCATTGCATTTAAACTTTACCGGAAGAAACGCTTTTCATACCCAAATTGATTCCGTTTTCCATTAATTTTTCAGTAAAAACGCAATTAATTCGAGATAAACTAAATCTTTTCAAATAAAATTCGATTAGTTCTCAAAACTCACGTTTCGTTTTGTTACCTCCATTGTACTTTTCATTTACATTGAAGTAAGGAATGAAACGTACACTTTAAATTTTCCACTTTGGCAATGAAATTCTCGTGGTGCACGCATTTCATGAATGAGATTATACCATCAGCGGGTTCCAAATAGAGTTTGCTTGAGTCTTTGTAAGATGGATACCATTCAAATGCTTTTTTCATTCAGAAATTTCCCTCTTTTCGAATCAAAATACAAAAATATGCAAATCTGACAGAAACCATGGCACGTAATTTTTTGTTGAATCAAATCTGCCTGACGTGTTCTTTTCATCTCTCTCTTACCAATTCGAAGACGAAGATTATGCTGTGTTCTTCTTTAGCAATGGTCCGTGGGTCGGGTAAGCTTTGGGAAGTATAATAATTGTGGCATTTTAGTGTGGGTACTGCCTATTAGATATAATGCGCCAAAAACCCTATCCACACGTTTACGACGAATGCATCGGATATAGCTACCGGTGCAGTACTTGAGCAGTTTCAAGACGGCGGCAGCAAAAATATCACCTACGATAAACAACTTCTTATAATTTTTGAAAGAATCAAACACTTTAGACACATGTTGTAGAGCAGATCATTCAGAATTCGCGCCAACCATAAGCCGCTTATATTTACTTTGACTCAACGAACGGATAAAGCTGGTCCCGGCCACAGTAGATCTACTATAGGCAGTACCCTTACAAAAATGACCCCACTTGCAAATGTGCTTGCAGAAGCTTATCTGTACACATCAGAGACGCTAAACAAGGAAAAGGCATAATCTTCGTCAAATCGTATTGGTAAGAGAGAGATCGGTGAGCTTTTGCTATTCTGGTACTACGGCGTGCTCACCCATATAGCAAAAAGTTGTTTCACATATTCACTTATGCATAAGCAAAAACTTGCCAATCTCACCAATGCATTGGCAAGTCCGGGCGGTATGTCAAACACAGCTGATCGGGTTTTGGGTACATCTCGCTCATGCTCAAGGGCAAAACAATTTGAAATCGTGTGTACTCGCACTGATATCCCCCCTTGAGGGGCAAGGGGGAGTGAGGTAGCTGTCTAGTATCTAACTGTGGTCCCGGCCAGCTCGACAGTTTGAGAACATTGCACAATTCTCCCAAAATGCATGGAATTTTTCATCCTAGCGGACGTTTCTAGCAAAATGATTCGTCAAAAATACGTTCGGCCTAACACGTAGAAGGATGTGGCGCGATGAGCGAAAACATTTGTCAGCACCCGATTTAATCAATTTAGATATTGTCGGATCTCGTCCTTCATCGAAAAGATATATTTATGCCCCACATTTATCGATCGTTCTCCACCATGACCAGAAGTCATTTCTGTGGACGACGCACCCGTGGAAACGATTGCTGCAATGTTTTATTTATAGTTTTGGAGCTCCCGTCTCCATTACTACCGATCTTGGCTCACAATGGAATCGTTACTACGTCTTATTCCATATAAGGCCCAAACACAACAGCGGAGTGAGAGCTGTGAAACAAAGTTCGTTAGACGGACTTGTATGAGGCAATATACAATAAATCTGATGCGCAATGCGGCACGCAAAAAAGTTCGGAAAATTTAACTTTTGCGATGCATGACAGATAATAGTTTGTTGCGTTATTTGCAATATGGCGGCGCTTTTTGCTTTCGAGAGTTATTGTTGAATGTAATTAATTTGAATCGATTCGTTTTTAAAAGTGCGGAAGACACTATTTGCATTGCATGCGCTAATTATCAATGCCACTTGCACAACTCCCATCGCTTTCATTCATAAAAATTCAATTTAAGCCGGAAGTATGTGCACTTTTAGTGGCATTTAATTGTATGAATTTCGTCACTCGTAATATAGGAACATATATGTATATACAAACTGTATATAAACTTGAAGATTATGCGCGATGCCATGATTTTGTGCGGGGTCAGTCGACTTGCGTGCATATTTGATGTTATGAAAATCATACAATTAAATACCACTAAGGGTGCATGAATGAGTGGACCTTAATAATTAGTACTTGTAGCGCAAATAGTGTCTTCCGCAGTTCCCAAAACGAATTCGTAAAATTAATTACCTTCAAAAGTAGCAGCCGAAAACGAAAAGCGCCGACAAATTGCAAATGGCGTAAGTTGTCATCTGTTTAAGCAATTTGGCCAAGTTTTCTCCAGCAGCCGTATCTTTGGAGCCAGCCGAATGAAAACAAATCTGCTGTGCCGTCATTGCATCAGCATGTTACCTACCAAATGGTGTATTTGGCTTCGACATGGCTCTCCTCCGTGTCATCACTTCGCAACACAACAGCAGGTGTCGATTTGCCACAAACAACAAAATTAATAATAATAAACAAGTGTTATTGTGTTGTGTACAAGAACACTTTCGAACTAATATGTAAACACGGAAGGGTCAAAGATAGGTGAATTAAAGAATGACATCATTTTTGATTTTTAGTATTCAAGAAGTCTCTGGAAAGAGCTAAAGTGTTCTAATCACACAATATTAAACGGCACTTGAACGGCACGTATAAAAATCCTCTCACATCGTTGGTATGATTTTCTGTGTTGTTGTTGATACGTGGGCGCGTTCAGACCTAAGGCAAAGTCCTTATAGTGTTGCGCCTCCTACGTTTTCTGTGTGTCGTTCATATATATTTTCTGTGCGAAACGGGAAGTTTTAAAAATTATTGTTGTTGTTACGTGGGCGCGTTCAGACCAAAGGAAAGGTCCTTATAGTGTTGCGCCTCCCACGTTTTCTGTGCGTCGTTCATATATATTGTCCGTGCGAAACGGAAATTTTAAAAATTATTGTTGTTGTTATGTGGGCGCGTTCAGACCAAAGGAAAGGTCCTTATAGTGTTGCGCCTCCCACGTTTTCTGTGTGTCGTTCATACAAACTGTCCGTGCGAAACGGAAATATTTAAATTAATTTATTGATCGCCAGTTGAAAGAGATTGGTATCAGAAAAAAAATGGAGATCCAGGAGATCATTGAAGCCCAGCAGAAGCGAGTATTAAAAATTGAAGAGGTTCGGGAGACGCTGTGCAAACTGCGGCAGGAGAAGCGAACTAAGAGACGCTTTGAATCCGCATCGAGTGAGGCCCGGCAGATCTATTCAGAGTTCATTGCAGAACATAAACGGCTTCTATTGCTGAATCCATCGACAGACTTAATATATTTCCGAGAGAATAAACTGAGACTCATGCAATCAGTTTATTTGAAAGCAAAGGAGTTCGTTGAGATAGTTCATCCCTCTCTTATTCCTGAGGAGAGGCAAACAGAGGCCGACCCATTACCAATGGGGCCAGTTAAGGAACAAGTCCCTAAACTCCCGCAAGTGACTCAAAATTATCTAGATCCCGGTGAGGGAAGTTCGAATAGGGGGGCCGTCCCAAGACACATTGAGACAGAGTTATTAGGACGAGACTTGGGCCTAAATGTCAACGACAGACTCCAAGGTGAAGCAGCAGCTAGGGACCTGCCCAGGAGTTCAAGCAGGTGTGAAGTTGCGTTCGGCGGGGCGTTGGGGGCCTGTGATACAGATAGACGAAATTACCCAACGTGGAGAGACGAACCGCGTATATCTAATCTTGGGCCCTTCCCCACGCAAATACGACCCGACTATTTACTAGATTCTAGTCAGCTCCGCCCAGAATACTTGCGGACTCCTGGGCCAAGCCACTCAGAATCCTTCTTGGATCCCAGCCAGACCCGGCCACACCATTTTTCCTCCTCGAACTCAGGATATCGTTTTAGACCCGCCCCACCAATTCCAAATATTCCAATATTCAGTGGGGATATCAGTCAATATGAATTATTAGAAAGCCTTTTTAACTCCGTATACGATGGTTCTGAAATCGGTTTTGCGAAGCGCTTAATGATGCTTCAGAGCAAGTTAAGAGGCGATGCAAAACGTGTAATCGATCATTTAGGAATATACGGAGAGAATTACCAGGAAGCATGGGTTCTTCTTGACCGTAGATACAGTAATCGACGGGCCTTAATAGAAAAGGAAATTCAGGCGTTAGTTGACTTACCTCAGATAAACCAAAGGGAGGCCAGATCGCTGGGAAGAGCATTGGATACCATGCGTTCCGCAGTTCAGAACCTACGAAAAGTAGGATTCAATGCAGATGAAGGTATTCCATTCATTCCATTGATCCTGACGAGGAAAATGGATATGACAACTCGGAGGGAGTTCGACTTAACGTTACGAGATCCGACAATGCCCGTTACGGTAAAGGACATCGACCAATTTCTAGAAAATAGATATGTGGTCATGTCCCCCGGTTAGGATGGTCTAAGTGGGATATCCAAGGCGGAGGATCTTGGGAATAAGAGAAAAGCCCAGAAGGAGATAACCTTGCTCTCCAAGTCGGATGGTGAAAAGAGAAACTGGACCAAATGCTTCTTATGTATGGGGAAGCACTTCACTTCACCCCGTAACGGTACATGCATCTCATGTTCCAGTTTTATTGGGGTCTAGTATCCTTCCACAACTTTTCGTGAATGGAGTAGAAACCGTAGATAGTTTCCTGCTCCAGAACACGAAATTGGGATGGATTGTGTCTGGCCCGCGGAATCGGTATCGAAGTTCACCTCAACACATGTGAGTATCAAGGAATGGGAACAGGACTTAAGGGCTTTTTGGGATATGCCCATAAGTAGAGATGAATCTAATCGCGTAGATGATGAAATTTGCGAGGACCTATTCGTAAAGGGTCATTACCGAAAGAATGATGGCCGATACGTGGTACCGACCCCGTGGCGACAAGATAATATTAAGCTAGGAAACTCCTACCACAAGGCTGTGCAGCACTATCTCGATCAGAAGAAAAGGTGGAAAAACAAAGACCACAAGCTCAAATCGGATGAGTTTATGAGAGAATATTTTAATTTGGGTCACATGGCTGAAGTTCCACAGGGTCATCAGTCTGACACTAGCGGCGAGGTATATTATATCCCGTATTTAAGCGTGGTTCGCCAAGAGGCCACTTCGACGAAATTGCGGAATGTCTTCAATGCTTCCAGTGCAATATCAAATGGTGTGAGCCTTAACGAGATGATCCATCCCGGTCCAAAGTTGCAAAACCATATTTTCGACATTCTCACTAGAATACGCGGTTTGCGTATGTATACTCTAGTGATATTACTAAGATGTATCGGCAGATACTTTTGAGACCGGAGGATCAGATCAGGCTTGGGATTCTCTGGCAGGCAAAGCCTGAGGAACCGATAAGAGAGTTTTACTTGAAAAGGTGACCTACTGGTTAGACTGTGCACCCTGGCAAGCAATTCGAACGCTTCACCAGTTGGCAGACGACAATGCTCCTGATGAGGAGGTCAACTGGATCATCAAGAACGCGTTCTATATGGATGATCTGTTGTACGGGGCGTCCAGTATAAAAGAAGCTGAACAGGTCATTCGTAAAATCACAGAAACTCTAGGAAAAGGTAAACTTCCACTAACGAAGTGGGCGACGAATTGCCCAGAGGTTCTAAAATATATTGACGAAAGTCACCGAATTAGTTCATATGTTGAGGTTGATAAGGCAGATAGGCATCTTAAGATCCGTGGCCTGGCCCTGGCCCAATTTTAAATGTTGGGTATACCAAACGAAGAGTGCTTAGTATAGCCGCTTCTACTTTCGATCCTATTGGTTGGCTGCTTCCAGTTGTAATGAAGCTGAGAATAGAAATTCAACGTCTATGGCAGGAAGTTACGACTGGGGTGACATTATTGAGGAACCCTCCCGAAGGCAACTAGCATTCTGCTGGATTCTGAGTCGGAAGGATATCGAAAATAAATTGGTTCAGCGACGAGTAGCCGCGACCCATAAGTATCTGTCACCTACAGATATCCACCACGTTAGGTCAAGCCATAACCCTGCAGATTGTGCACCCAGCTAGCTCACAAGCTGTGGCTCCATGGACCGCAATTCTTGCAGGGGAAACTCCCTCGCACGGAGGTCGTCAGTTCTGGCGCTGAAACAGTGACTCATCAAGCAGAAGTTGGTTCCTGCGCCTGAACCAGATTTCATTCATCGATTTTCAAGTTTACCTCGATTGATAAACACAATCGCGAGATGCTGTCGATGGAGATCGAGAACTTCCGGTACATTCTCAGCTCAGGAGTTGAAGCAAGCGAAGTGGGCAGTCGTCAGGTATCAACAAAAACTACTCTTCGGGAGGCAAATTTTCAGAATACAGAAGGGATTGAATATTGAGAAAAACCATTGGCTGTCCACGCTAAACTTTTTTGTCGACGAGGTATCTGGGGTTCTCCGAGTGGGAGGAAGATTAGAGCAGGCGCTCATCCCGTTTGGGCAGAAACACCCTATAATTCTCGGGAAGTGTCACCTAGCTAACCTCATAACTCAACAGGTTCATAAGTTTCACCAACATTGTGGGACAGGACTCACAATGACTATCATTCGAGAAAGATATTACATTCCAGCGTTGCAACAGAGAGTGAAGAAGTGGATTAGAGGATGCGTTAGGTGCGTTCGAATGCGAGGAGCCACTATAATCCCGAAAATGGCAGACCTCCCTCCCGAACGAATCAGGTCATCCGCTGTTTTTGAAAATGTGAGAACCGATCTGTGCGGACCATTTCAAATAAAGGCATCAAATTTACGGACCACAAAATCTATGAAGGTCTACGTAGCGGTCTTCGTATGTATGGCTACTAAAGCGATACATTTAGAGCTCTGTACGGATCTTACCACAAATGCATTTTTGGCTGCGTTTCAAAGGTTCGTAAGCCGGCGAGGCCACCCGAAAATGGTTCGCTCCTACAATTACACAAACTTAGAAGGGGCCTCCAAAGTGCTCAGGGAAGCCTGGGGAAAGTTGACTAGCGAATGCGAGGAGAGGTCGGCTCAGCGTCAGATCGTATGGCATCACAACCCCTCAAGGGCCAGCCACTACGGAGGGCTGTTTGAGGCAGCAATGGGGAGTCTAAAACGCTATAAAAAGCGAATGCCTTCAATTTCCAACCTGACATATGAAAATTTTCAAACTGCCGTCTGCACATGGGAAGCAATATTAAACAGCCGACCATTGTATCCGTTGGCTGATAATAGTCATGACCTACAGGTACTAACTCCTGCACATTTCATCATTCAAAGAAGCCTATTGTCGCCTCCGGCTGGGGAAGGTCTAAACGAAAGTCTCTCAGCAACCAAAAAATGGCTTCAGATCGAGGAACTGCAGAGGCATTTCTGGGCCAAGTTCGAGACTGACTACCTGGGGTATCTGCAGAAGCGGTATAAATGGAAGGCCTCCGGTAGGCAACTGAGGCCAGGTGAACTTGTTCTAATTAAAGAAAGTGGGCACAGGCCATTAGATTGGAAGACAGGGCGAGTGTTAGAAGTTTTTCCAGACCTACAGAGCACCATCCGTCAAGTAAAACTAAAAACTGTCGGAAGGGACAATATACATCGGACCGTGCATCAGCTCGATTCCCTTCTTCCAGAAGAGGAAGCTGAGCCCTCTCAAGCGCAGAAGGCAGATGATAATGCATTAGAACCGGGCAAGGTTCCAACTAACATTCCCTCCCAAACGCGGAGCGGAAAAGGATGGAAGCCGTGGTCTCTGGCGCAAGTGGCCACTCTGCTATGCATATGCTTTATGCCCGCCACAGTGGTGTCCGGGGCAATGGACCCGGTCTTGGAAACCAGAGTTTTCGAATTGGGATTAGTGCAGATGAAGGCATTTGACCTAAAATACACTATTGCAACCTCAGTAAACCTCACGCGTGATCTCGACATAATGTCGCAACAGTTGGAAAAGTTCCATAGGATGTGTGAGCGGCAGATGGTGGAGAAAGTCCAAGAACATTGCAATAAGCTGCAACTTGCAAGCGAGCTGCAAGTCGCTGATGTTAATCGACAATTGATCGCTTCCTATAAGGTCAATCGAGTTAGGCAGGCCTTTGGCATAGTCCCCATTATATCAAGTAGTTTATTGAAAACAGGTGCCAAGTATATCCCAGGTCTCTTAGCCGCGGGGACAGTAGCTTAACTTAGTTATCAGGACATAGCTATTCGCGAGGAAGTGAAAGCTCTCAAACATCAGGAGACAAAAATCGCAGCCTTGACGTTAAACATCACGAACCTAGAGTACCATCAGGTGGAGAACCAAATAAATCAGCTAATGGAGCAGCAGGGGAAAAAACTGTCGAAGTTCTCCCTGGGAGTTAAAACATTAATTCGCGAAATCGTCGCCAAACATGAGCAATTACGAAACTGGCGGCTTTTATAAGTCAGGTTAATAAGGAAGTGCCCGGGGTAGTCCTGCCGGAACAAGATGAGCCAGAAAGAGTATTCGAGGTTAATCCAGTTTCTGCATGGCTTCAGAATGACCTCGATACGATCGAATATACAATTCCTCTCGCCTATAAAGAGGAATTTATTCAGGTAGCAATTATCACCCTCCTAGATTCTAAAAATAACACTTGGGTCTTGGGAACAACGGTGCCATTCCGCATCCTATTCCTTGGGCCCAAGGCGGGCAAGTTTTTCTTAGAGGAAGAGTCTACAGAGATCCTGCCTCGTCTATATGAGACAAAATTGTTACGCTCTGGAACATCATGTATTAAGGAAATTATATGGGGAGGCCGACAATTGAAGGATTGGTGTTCGACCACGTGGTGGAGCAATGAGACCTACATCGGCCGCATTAGCCCCCATAAAGGAGTGATATTCAAAGGACAGGTTGATAAAATATCAATCACTTGTAATGACACTGAGTTAGAAATTCGGTTTCTTGTTTCTCTCGTAGAACTCGACTATTATACCATGGGCGAGGTCCCCTTCCAGATAGAAGAGATTCCACGAGCCATTACAGTAAACTGGACAAAGGTGTATGAGACAGTCACCCCTCGGTTTAATCTTCCATCCACCGAGCTCAGTCTCGTCCGCGACAACGAGCACATTATACCTACATTAAAGGCAAAACTCGAAGGAGTAATTAATGATGATAATGTGTTCGAACAATAAATTCCCCACGGTTGTACTTTGGCAGGGTTATTAGTAGGGGCCGTTATCGTAGGAATCTGGTATGGTTAGCCAGAAAGAAGCGAAAGGGGGATGACGGTCACCCTACCTTTATAAGCCATCTAGCAATAGAGGATCGGCAGCACAGGAGATGGGGTCAATAATCGACAAATCCTATAGGTACCGTGTCACCCGCAAATTCCTCAGTCTAGAACTCTTGTATATACATTCCCATGTAAAAAACAGAAAACCCGTAGTTGGATCCGAAATTGTATTGTAAATTAATGATATTAAATAATAATCACTAACCCACGTAAAATTCTTGTCTATAAATGACTTGTAAATAAGTGACTAATCCAAATTAACAACAGACCGGCGGTAGAAAGTCACGGCCAAGAACAGCAGCATGGCTTCAAGGTTTCAGATTTGATTTGATTGTTTTTGTTTTTTGTTATGTTGGGTGACGGTCGTTTGATATGTTGTTTTGTGTTGTTGCTTGGTGGCATGAGCTCAAGCTAATATGACTGCAGATGCGTGCAAAAGTAATTCAATGTCTGGGGCAGCCGTCGGTCTGTTTCTAAACACGCAAAGTCAATGCCTGATGGTTCACATTTCTTTTCCGTGGTACGTCATCGTGAAATTGAGCTGATGAAGTATTCCCTAGGCATTGAATCGCTTCCGAGTAACTTGATTACTAACATGTGTACCACGCTTAAGTGCACAATGCGCAAAAAAGGCATGTTTAATATCAAATATAAATTTGTATCTGTATTCAAAGAAAATATGAAATATAAATATGTAATTGTATTCAAAGAAAAGATGAAATATAATATGTAACCCTACCCCAAAAAAAAAAATGTAATACGTTCTATACTTAGAAAAAAAAATTGTGGACCCTTCCGCAAAAAGAAAGTTAGGAATAAGTTTTGATATGTACTAGCAAGGCAATTTCATCGAAACGAAAAAAAACACATCAATACCTGGAAGACAATTTGGGGTTTTCGATTCGGGCGCCGTCATTTCGAACATTAGAGGGAAATGAATGATCTTACACCCTTGAAATGCGAGCTGGCAGCGAGTGACACCAACCATTAGAAACAAGCCATGCCATTAGAAACAAGATAACAGTCAAGGTTAAAGACAATTGGACTTTTTTGCGCGGCAGGATGTTTAAGCGATCTGGCTAAGTTTTCTCCAGCAGCCGCATCTTTGGAGCCAGTCGAATGAAAACAAATCTGTTTGCGCATTTAACCTCTTCCGTCGTTACATCACATGCTATGCAAATAGCCTATTTGGACATAGCGAGCTTCTTTTCCGTCAATGCATCAGCATGTTACCTACCAAATGGTGTATTTGGCCTCGACATGGCTCTCCTCCGTGTCATCACTTCGCAACACAACAGGAGGGATCGATTTGCCACAAACAACAACATAAATAATAATAAACAAGTGTTATTGTGTTGTGTACAAGAACACTTTCGAACTAATATGTAAACAGGAAGGTTGAAAGATAGGTGAATTAAAGAATGACATTACTTTTGATTTTTAGTATTCAAGAAGTCTCTGGAAAGAGCTAAACTGTTCTAATCGAGAACACTTTAAACGCGCGGTTGCTCTTTAATTCGCTTTTTAGATTTATTTAGAAATTGAGAAAAATAGAATTGTCAAAAGTAGAATATTGTTGCTTTTTGGAAATAAAAGTAAGTTTTTGGAAGTGGAAACGCGAGTGTTGTTAATAAATTCAAGAGTGCAAGGGTTGAGCATCAACGTAAGTATAGTATTAAATCTTTAGCTTTTCCTTTTCAGAAGTTTTGGATACGCCATCGTTCCGCAGTTAAGTTTCGGCAGCCCGGAACGAGAGCAACCACGGCCATCAAACTTAAATCCAGGAGCTAGTGCGCGAGCTTGGCCAACGCCCAAGCAGAATAGCCCATGGATGAGGTCCTCTAGGATAGCGCCGAACATTGTCGACGTGGAGCGAACTTTGCCGACCTGAAATCTTCATTGTACATTGAAGTTGCGTGCGGTCCGCAGCTTCTCTCGTCCGCATTCCGCACGCATCGTGATTGTGTTTAGGCCCTTACTCTGGCCGTTGTCCGATGTATCAATGATCGTGTTTTTAAGCTGAAAAAGCAAATATTTCGAAGGAACGCCTCAAACCAGCGCATTTTTCTAATCCGACGCTGTCTGCACCGTCGGATCTTTCAACGATCGGGGGACCAAGTTCAACCATGGAAGAACCTATCGGGAACCACAGTTAGATACTAGACAGCTACCTCATTCCCCCTTGCCCCTCAAGGGGGGAAATCAGTGCGAGTACACACGATTTCAAATTGTTTTGCCCTTGAGCATGAGCGAGATGTACCCAAAACCCGATCAGCTGTGTTTGACATACCGCCCGGACTTACCAATGTATTGGTGAGATTGGCAAGTTTTTGCTTATGTATAAGTGAATACGTGAAAAAGCTTTTTGCTATATGCGTGAGCACGCCGTAGTACCAGAATAGCAAAAGCTCACCGATCTCTCTCTTACCAATACGATTTGACGAAGATTATGCATTTTCCTTGTTTAGCGTCTCTGATGTGTACAGATAAGCTTCTACAAGCACATTTGCAAGTGGGGTAATTTTTGTAAGGGTACTGCCTATAGTAGATCTACTGTGTCGGGAACCACTGGTAAAGTTTGTCGAAAATCACCAGCCAATAGAATCCAGTTTTCGTTGTTTCATAAATCTTGCATCGTACGATCTAATGGCTCCACCGATTTTTTGTGTGCAATGGTGCATTCATCCTTAACGATCAATTTACTTTGCTGGAATACTTTAGCCATTGTAGTATTCCTCGAAAGGTTACAAGTTGGTGTTTGAATACTTAGTATGTTCAACGGCAACTTGAGTGCTGAATGAGCAGTTCGACCGCCTTCCAACAACGTAGCTGCAATACCCAATGAAAAAAGTCCAATTCCATTTATCGATCCAATTAATGAAATTAGAAATGTTTGTCCAGTTCCCGCGAACGATTGGGAGTTGACAGTCCTAATTGTGTTAACTTTTTGCTGGTAAGTAAAATTAATGATTCATTGTAAATTGTTTCGTTCATTTCCAAATCTACGATCGCTGTTCTAAGACGCATCTGATGCAATATATGTATGTATCCTCAATATTACGATGTTTACATTTGTAACATAAATCAACGGGTGTTGAAGGGAAGCAAGCATGTAGACAAAGTTATAGAAAACAATATTCGTACTTGTTTAGCATTTGACGAAATCACAGCATTTTCCAGAGTAAAGTACCAATGAGTTTCATTGGCTAGCAATCCCAAATGTTGACAGGCTTCTCTGTATGTGCCGCACAATACACTATAAACAGTTCGCAGATGTTGGAATAATATTGGACCACGAGCAATAATAGTAAACGCAAATAAAAACCCAGACGAGACTGGGGATACTCGTACAAGTAGTCAATCTAGAAAAGCTAGTAAATCTTAAATGTACGGCTGCAGTTTGCAAATTCGGTCGCAAGATGCACCTTTGCGGTACATAACAGTCGAAATGTGGTATTAATCTCATAACGGCAAGATAATGACAATCCGGAGTACTTGTATCATACACGCGCTACCTCGGGCACGAAAAAAGGCGGTTGAAAAATAAGGAATATAAGTACAATTCAGTTGAGTGAATATTTGAACCTGGACCATATGTTTGCAGTTCCAAAAGACCTCCATGGAGAAACCAGCGGAGAAGGGTGTAACCTACCTCATTTCAAGATTATTTATTAGGAGGCAATTTTGACAAATTTGCAGAATGTCTTTAATTCTTCCAGTCTGACATCGAATGTAATTAGCCCAAACGATGTAATCCACCACAGTTCAAACTTACAGAATCATCCTCACTAGAATGCGCAGATTTAGATGTGTGCACCCTAGTGATATCAAAAGGTATAGAAAAATATTTTTGAGGTCGGAGGATCAAATAAGATTCAGGATCCTGTAAAGAGCAAAGCTTGAGGAACCACTGCAGCAATGTTTCTTGAAAATGGTTTCTTATGGCTTAAATTGCGCACCATGGCAAGCCATTTGAACATTTTATCAAGTGGCAACCGATCACGCTCTTGATGTAGAGATCCGCTGGATAGTCAAGAACGCTTTTATATGGACGACCTGTTGTCGCGGGCGTCCAGTATCAATGAAGTTCAAAAGACCATTAAAAAAATTGTATTAACTTTAGAGAAAGGTAAGCTTTCTGATAACTGATAATAGTAAAGAGGTCATGTAATACATTAATCAAAGTCACCAAATTAACGCGTATGTGAAGTTTGAGAAAGCGACAAGAACCTGAAGATTCTTAGCCTGCAGTTGTGTGAGGATTGTTAGGTCTAAATGCCACCTACACAAAAAGATTGTGCTTAATATTAATAATAATAATAATCGTTGGCACAACAATCCATATTGGATCAAGGCCTTGAAGTGTGTTAGAGCACTTCATTCAAGACCGTAACGGTACACCACAGTACACTGTGGGAGGCAATGTGGTCAGCATTGCGCTCGCCCGAGATTATTACCCTGATTTGACTCAGGTACTCATTTACAGCTGAGTCGACTGGTGTCCGACATCCAATCACGATAACAAATTCCTCTGCCCCCAGCGAGATTTGAACCGCGACCTTCCGCTACGATAGCCCAGCGCTCTAACCACTTGAGCCATCCGCACCTTAATATTGCTTGCTTAATAATAAAAAAGAAGTGTGCTTAATATTGTTAGCGGGGGAAAGAAACTGTGTCCGGGTAGCTGAGTGGTTAGAGCACTAGGCTACCGTACGGAAGGTCGCGGTTCAAATCTCACTGGTGACAGTGGAATTTGTATCGTGATTTGACGTCGGATACCAGTCGACTCAGCTGTGAATGAGTACTTGAGTCAAATCAGGGTAATAATCTCGGGCGAGCGCAATGCTGACCACATTGCCTCCTACAGTCTACTGTAGTGTACCGATACGGTCTTGAATGAAGTGCTCACTTCAAGGCCTAGATCCAATATGGATTGTTGCGCCAACGATTATTATTATTATTATTCTCAGAAACTACCAAACCGAAAAATCTGAAAAAAATCAGGAGGCTGCCACTATATGGTGCCTGGGCTCCGAAATACCTTCCATGCCGATATCTGTTTAAATAAAGTTAATAATAGTAATAGTAGTATATTACTACAATTTTTTGTAATTGGTTAGAAACGCCCCTTAAGTTCATCCTAGTACCATGAAATTTTGCAGTGATATAGGCTATAATATAGAGCATGATCTTACTAAGTTTGGTGGAAATCGCACTATTACTAACAAAGTTACAATACCTCAAATTTGTTGCTTCTTTGAAAATTGAAGACTATGAATGTCAATATCACCCGAAAGTGGATACTCTCACATAATATATGGATATATTACGTGCTACGTACTAAGAAATACACAAAACCTTTCGTACCTGAAGCGTTCAGCTTCCGGTTTCCCGACTTGTTCTATCTTCGATTCAATGGGTAGACTACTCCCGGTTGAAATAAAGTTACGGATTGAAAAACAACAACTGTTGCAAGAGGGTTACAATTAGGGCGACACTATTAAAGACCTGTCTCGAGATCATTATCATCAGAATTATTGCACCATGTGTGCATTTCCCCCTTGGCGTTTTATTTTTTTTTGCGTGTTTACACTCCTAATTGTGTTTGGGAGGCCATTTCTGCACTTGGCGTTTTAATTTTTTTTTCGGGTTTACACTCCGAATTTTGTTTGGGAGGCCATTTCCGCCCTTTGTATTTTAATTTTTTTGCGGATTTGCACTCTTAATTGTTTTCGAGAAGTGAATTCCGCGTTTAGTATTTGATTTTGTATGGACTTACACACCTTTTTCTCTATCTGATATAGTTTTAAACAAGTCGAAATACCGGAAGCTCGCGCTTCGGGTATAAAGGTTTTGTGTTCATCTTATGTAAGAAATTTCACCGCACATTTCCAACAAACAAACAACAAATCCAACATATTCCTTCATATTTTTCCAAACTACGAGACATACGTACATATTACAGCCATAGATATTACGCTCACCCTAAACAAACAAACTGTCTATTTCCGAATACTGTACACATATATGCACGTATATAAATTGATTGTACCCATATTTCCGATTTACTTTGTGCACAAAAGCGTTCATATGTACATATATAGTACGTATATTAAATACCGCTGGTTTAATGTACAAATATCTGAACTAGATACTTCATTAGCACGCATATACTATATACCTACATACACACATCTCTGTTTGAAGTAATTGTGACTAAAAAACTAAAACAAAATAATTCTTTGCGACCCCATTCATAAGATGAATTGATATATAATGATGACGTCATACAGGTTGTAGAGTGCACGAAATTCATCAAAAATGGCAAAGTTTCACACCCTACAACTTTGTTAATAATAGTTTGATTTTCTTCAAACTCGACCAACTCGTGCATTATGGTCTTTGTTATACCCATGCCAAATTTTGTAATTCTGGGATGAACATAAGGAGGGTTGTTGGATAAATTTCTAAAATGTGGAAATATACTATTATTAACTTTATTTGTGTAGATATCGGAATCGGATATATTTTGAGGTCCAGATTTCGTAGAGATGCACTACTGTGATTTTTTTCAGATTTTCTGGTTGGATAGGTTCTGAGAACGAGACCTGTTTCACTTTTTGGGGGGCACATTTTGAACCCTCACTCCCCTATGTTTTACCTAATATCAAATATGGAACCAGTTTCGAAAAGTACTAATTGAGCCCTTTAATTTGATACCCCATATGCCGACATTTGATGAAAAAAAATGTTGCACCCTCCATGCACATGTATGGGGAGCCCCCCTTAAACTCAACACAAAACGGCGCCACATGCTGCATGCAAAGGGAACAACAGATCACACACACTTACTAATTTTCGTGACAATCGGTCCAGCCGTTTCCGAATAAATCGGCCGTGACAGACAGACGGACAGACAGACATCGAATCGATTCTAATAAGGTTTTGTTTCACACGAAACCTTAAAAATATATATATACCTCCGTGCATTAACAAAATTTAGAATGGATTTCCAAGCCATCATCGACACCCAACGAGAACGGGTTAATAAAGTGGAAGCCTTGAGGGAATCTTTAGTGAAATTCCGGCAAGAGGAGAGGGCGCGGAACCGAATTGAATCCACACGGAATGAAATCCGAGAGACGGATCAGGATTTCTTTGAGGACCACAATTTCCTTCTCAGGGCGCATGCCCCCATGAATTAGTGTAATTTCGAGAGAGGAAACAATCTCTAATGTTTGAGCCCTTCGCGAAAGCCTAAACATTTATATCTCGAGTGTATGATGACATCATTGTCGACGCTGCCGACGTGCACTGTGAAAAACCAGGCACCTCGAGGATAAGCCATTACCAAGGAGAGACTGGGCGTAGTATTCAAGCGGAATCGGCATCGAGGGGGGAACTACGAAAGGTTTCTGAGTTCAAACCTAGATTACAAGGAAGTACAGATCACCGGGATGGACGCGGTTGCGTCCGTGGGGGTACAAGTGAGCTCCAGCTACCTCGTGGTGATTATGGTTTTGGAAGGCACCCAGCCGAGAGATGGCCATCTTGGAATCAGTGGTATCCCCCTCGACCCAGTCCACCAGTGCCAGAGATACTCACGTTTTGCGGGGAGTTAAAACATTTCGAGTCGTTCCGAAGCATCTTCTATTCTGTCTACGACGGGTCCGAAATTGGGAAGGCAGAAGATTGATGATGTGGCGAATCAAGTGAAAGGGTGGTGCGAAGCGGGTTGTAGGGTATGTGGGAGTTATGGGGAAAATTATGAAAGGGGTTGGGATCTTTTTAATCGACGATACAGTAATCGCCGAGCAATGATCGATAAAGAGATCCAGACCCTTAGGGATTTTCCCCTAGTTTCCCAAAAGGATCCCAGCATCATCGGGAAAGTCCTGGACACAATGACATCGGTAACCCAAAATCTGAAGAAAGCCGGATTCAACTGCGAGGAAGGAGTTCCTTTTATTCCTTTCCTCCTGACCAGGAAAATGGATATCCCAACCCGAAGGGAGTTCGACTCGTCCCTAAGGGATCCTAAACTGCCCGTAAATTTAGCTAATTTGGATCAGTCCTTGGAGAACCGGTTCATAATTATGTCCCCTGGCTGAAACCATGGTGGGAGTGGAACTCCAAAATCCAAAATCCGAGGCTGTCAGTCCCGGAAAATCGGAGCATAACTTCAGTAAAAAGAAGTCGCGCCGGAAAATTAGCCTGGTTGCAAAGGCGAACGACGATAGGGGCAAGCATTTGTCGTGCTTCCTTTGTATGGAGAAACATCGTGTTCTTCGATGTTCGAAGTTTATGGACAGTCAAAATAAAATTGAGATGTTGCGCCACTACCGGCTGTGCATCCTTGTGCCTCCCACAAGTACCGGAGGGAGGAGGGTTGCCCCAAGCTGAAGCAACTCAAATGTGAAATTTGTCATGGACAACACTGCACCTAGACAAGAATCACCTGAGTGTCATCCGTAAGGATGCATCTACGACGAAATGGCACGTGTTCAATGCCTCGAGCCCAAGCTCCAAAGGTACCATCCTTAGCCAGACCATTTTTCCTGGCCCAAAGCTCCAAATTCACATCTTCAATATCGTCACCCGCACTCGGAAATTTGAGTATGTGTTTTCTGGTGACATAAACAAGATATTTCGGCAAATTCTGCTGCTTCCAGAGGATCGGCTGAAGTTGCGTATTTTATGGAGGAACCATCCCGAGAACCCTATGAAAGAATATATTTTGAAGACCAGCACTTAAGGGGTGGACTGTGCCCCATGGCAAGTGATTAGAACAATTCACCAGGTGATCACGGATAAAAGTCCTGCCGAAGAGAGGAAATGGGTCATGGGCGAAGGTCGGCAAGGAATAGATCGCGCGGTTGCTGGCAGCCAAGGGACGAGTCATCCCATTAAAGGCTTGGATAGGGCATGAGTCTAGGGTTCATACCATTCTAAAGCTAGAGCTGGAAAGTGTGGTGTTACTGACGGAGCTATATCGGGACGTGAAACGGAGCCGGAGGGATATCCCCATTAGTTTCGTAGCCTACACTGACTCCGAGGTAGCTCTTGCACGGATCCGGAATCAGAAGGAGTTGCAGAATAAAATGGTGAGACGCAAAGTCGTGGCGATCCGCAAACTCCTTGACACCGTCGAAATTCATAATGTGCCGTCCAGGTGGAATCCGACCGGCTGCGCTTCTGGAGGAATAATAATAATAATCGTTGGCGCAACAATCCATGTTGGATCAGGGCCTTGAAGTGTGTTAGAGCACTTCATTCAAGCCCGTAACGGTACACTAGGAGGTAATGTGGTCAGCATTGCGCTCGCCCGAGATTATTACCCTGATTTGACTCAGGTACACAGCTGAGTCGACTGGTATCCAACCGACGTCAAATCACGATACAAATCCCACTACCACCAGTGAGATTTGAACCGCAACCTTCCGTACGACAGCCTTGCGCTCTAACCACTCAGCTATCCGGACATCTAGAGGAATGGACCCGCGAATATTTGTGGGACATGACCTGTGGTTCTCTGGTCCCCTTTTTCTAAGGAGGGAACTCTCAACAACTCCTATCAATCGTAGTTACATGCGGGCATGTGGCCACAAACCAACCGGAACTATGCACTACTGCAAATTACATTACACGGTTCTCGTCGTTGAAAAGACTGGTGAATATCATTGCCAGGTGTTTAAGGTGGAAGTCCGGGGCAACCGGAACCTTTTCAGTATTAGAGTGCAGCAGGCCGAATATGCGGTAATAAGGGAGAGTCTAGAAGTCGCATTGACTGAGTGTTTGATCCCTTTATATATGAACTCCGCGGCCTTCTTTGATTGGGAGGACGTTTGAGCCAGACCACAATCCCTTACGAACAGAAGCACCCCGTAATTTTAGGGAAGTGTCATTTAACAGACCTCTTCATTCGGCAAATACAAGGGGAAAATTACCATTGTGGAATGGTATTAATTATATCTGATTCGGAAAAAGTATTATGTTCCCGCTTTGTAACAACGGGTAAGAAATGGATCAGGGGATGCACTAGATGCATCAGATTCAGAGGACTGATTTACCAGTAAAGTGGGTGTTGTCGGAATACGTATTCGAAAATATAGGGACTGATGTATGCGATTCATTCCAAATAAAGGAAGGAACGCTTCGAGGCTCGAAATCGATAAAGAGTTATGGCGTCGTGTTCGTGTGCATGGCCACAACGACACTTTATCTAGAAATTTGCTCGGACCTCACTGCCAATGCATATTTGGCTGCCTTCGAAAGGTTTACGATTAGGCGGGGACAGCCAAGGTTCAGACAATTGCACGAATTTGGTTGGGGCAGAAGTCTTAAAGAAAGCATGACAACAGGTAGAAAACAAAATCCAAGGGCGCTTGGCACAGCAACGGATTGTCTGGCATCATAATCCCCCAAGAGCAAGTCAATTTGGCTGCGGTAGGCAGTTTGAAGCGTTACGTGAAAAAGAAATTTGTCGTATGAGGACTTCCATACTGCAGTGTGCTCCTGGGAAGCCATTCTCAACAGTCGTCCATTGTACCCTTTATCAGACAACCAATTCGACCTAGCTTTGACGTCGGCGCAGTTTTTGATTCAGCGAGGGCTTCTCGCACCTCCTATGGGGAAAAGTATCAAAGGTATCAAAGAAGACCTTCCTGCAACTAAGCGGTGGAAGAAATTCGAAAACGAATATTTGGGGTTCATACAAAAGTGCTATAGATGGAAGAACCCGGGACGTCAGATTGGGGAAGGAGATTTAGTGTTGATCAAGGAGAAAGATCACTGTCCACTAAATTGGAAGCCAGCACGAGTGATAGAAACGTTTGCGGACCCTTGTGAGGTGGTGAGGCAGGTTAGACTCAATACCATGAGTAGGGAAAACGTGAACCGAGCATGTTCCCTTGCTCCCAGAGGAGGGTCCACCTATGCATGAAATAAGGTTGGAGGCCACCAGCTCCCCACAGAGTGTTCCTCGTCAGCCTAGAACCAAGGCTGTTATAAGGGTTAAAAGTGGATTTCTGGCGCAGGTAGCGCTAGTTCTATGCGCGTTTTTGCTGCCTTCTAAATCCCTTGCCTAGTCATAGAACCGCTAGTAGAAACGAGAATAGTTCGACGATGTACAGGTGAAAGTGTTTGATTTAAAATACACAATCGCGACTACTGTGAATTTAACGGAAGATTTGTTTATGATTTCGCAACAGTCGGAGAGATTCAGCAAGCTATGTGAAAAAGACTTAAGGTCGCCGCAAATATGCAGGCGGCAGATGCCCGTCAGGGTCTGCTAGGAATTTATAAAATCAATCGGGTTGAGCGGGCTCCCGTGGGTTTTCTTCCCTTTGTCGCCAGTCAAGCTTTGAAAATTGGAGCTAAGTATTTATTCAGTGCAAAAGTACTGCCAACCTTAATTTCTACAGGGGCAGTAGGACACATGGGGATTAGGGGTGTGCAGACGAAAATTGCGGCCTTGATGCTCAACATAACGGACCTTGAATACAATCAGGTGGAGGGACAGATCAATGCCGTAATAGACCAGAAGGAGACCGCTATAAACAAACAGGAGATTTTGCAATGTTCAATGTAAGTGGCATTGTAAGGCATTGATTGGGGCCATATTGGCAGGTAGTTGTATAAGTTACGGCCCACAGCGGAGCTTGCAGAATATATGAGGCGTCCGAACAAGGAGGTTGCCGGACTGGTTTTACCAGATTCGGATCCCCCAAAGACCATTTTTGAAGTGCATCCACCAGCTGCATCGGCAAAGGACAACGTAATAAGTTTCGAACTTTACCTGGGATTTGGGAACAACCGCACCTTTTCGACGCCTGTTTTTCAGCCCCGGGAAGGATAGGCTCTTCTTTGTAGAAGATGCTATCGAGAGCCTACCTCAGATCTATGAAGCCAATCTAATCCGTTCAGGTGCACCTTGTGTTCAGGATTTAGCGAAGGGGATGAAGCATCCACAGGAGTGGTGCCACTTAAGGAAGTGGAAAGAGGAGGTGTATGTGGCTCGGAACAAAATTGTCCCCGTAATCTATAACAATACCCAGCTAGAATTGCAGTTTCCAGTTATCATGGTGAATTTGTCTTTCTGTACCCTAGATGTAGCCACCTTGAACTTATCAGAGATTCCCCGGAGTGCCGTAATGAATTGGACGGAAAGTTTTGAGAAAATTACAATAGGAGAAGGAGGTGGTCTTCGGAAATACGTTCCGCACGGCTGTGTGGAAGGAGGCCTGTTGTTGTGTGCAATGATAATTTGTATGATTGTCCAAATGGTGAAAAAAGGGCGCCAATCTCAGGAAGTGCTTCCTAACTTTGTGAGTCATCTATCTCTTGAGGATAAAAGGCCCGGGAGTTGGCGGGAGGCAAAGGCCGGCACGAAGCCGGGGGGTGTGACTACATCCTCTGCAGTGTAAACGATCCAGTTTTATTGTGAAAAGTTCCGGTATCTACAGGTTTCCAATGTCAACTTTAGTACATATATTTATATGTGGTAACTTATCTCCGTCCCGTTCCAAAACTAATCTCTCGATGTTAACCAATATTCTGCCCACTTCAACGTAAATAAATTATTGTAAATTCATCATTGCTTTCTAAATATATGGCTTTGGCGTCTGTAAACAGCAATAAGCATCGAATGGTGCCGTGTTAAACTCAGCGAGAAATTTTGTATATAGAAAATATGTAGTCTAGGTTTTGATGTGGCTTTTGTTGTTGTAGCATGGTTTTAATGTCGCTTTTGTTGTCGTTTATTTTGTTTTTAAGGCTTCGTGTAAAACAAAAACTGATATTAGTTTTGTTGTGAATTGAAAAGTGCGCGAGCGAGGAGTCAAAATGTATGCATTTAAAGTGAGACAGGACTTATTTTCGGAAACTACTCAACCTAAAAGTCCGAAAAAACCATGGTAGTCCGCTTAGATGAATTCTAGGCCTCAAAATATGCCCCATTCCGATCCCGATCTGTTCAAATATGCTTACTAATAGTGTGTTACCAACTTTTAGAAATTTACTGAGAAACTCCCTTAAATTCATCCTAGGAGATCCAAATTTTGTTGCATAGAGGACAATATTTCGTATACGGTATCTGTTCAAATAAATTTACTAATAGTATAGTAACAACTTCTAGGAATTGATTAAAAAACTCCCCTTACGTTGATGCTACATCCTGCACCGATATAGAGGACCACCTCGTGCATACACATGCCAAGTTTCATGGAAATCCAACTATTAGTGTCAAAGTTATAGCAGTTCAAACTTGGGGTCGGCTCACCGTGATTGGTTCCGCAATTTCATTTTATCAAATGCCTGATTAGGACGTAATCGTGTGGCCTTTAAATCCCCATTCAGCGTATCAAGCCACCGTTATTTCGGCCGGCTTTATATTGGTACGTCAATTATCGTTAGCATGATTTACGTGGCCACACCATCGAAAACGCGTCATTCGCAGTTTTTCCACGATCGGTGCAACCCCATATCGATCGCGGATATCCTCATTTCGGATATGATCAAAACGTGCCACGCCACCAGTGCAATGCAACATTTTCGTTTCCATTACCGCAAGACGCCGTTCATTGTCTTTTATAGTCGGCCAACACTCAGAACTATAGAGAGTGGCAGGAGGACGACATTATAGGGAAACACAAAACCTTTTATACCTGAAGCGTCAAGCTTCCGGTTTCCCGACTTCTTTTTAAGGTTTTGTGTGAAACAAAACCTTATTAGAATCGATTCGATGTCTGTCTGTCTGTTCGTCTGTCTGTCTGCCTGTCTATCTGTCACAGCCGATTTATTCAGAAACCGCTGGACCGATCGTCACGAAAATTGGTAAGAGTATGTGATCTGCCGTTCCCTTTACATGCACCAACTGACGCCATTTTGTGTTAAGTTTAAGGGGGGGCTCCCCATACATGTGAAAGGAGGGTGCAACATTTTTTTCACAGAATGTAGCCATGTGGGATATCAAATGAAAGATCTCAATTAGTACTTTACGAAACTGATTCAATATTTGATGTTGGGTGAAACATAGGGGAGTGAGGGCTCAAAATATGACCCCCAAAAAGTGTAACAGGTCTCGTTCTCAGAACCTATCCAACGAAAAAGTTTGAAAAAAATCACAATGGTGCATCTCTACGAAATCTAGGCCTCAAAATATATCCGGTTCCGATATCTGCACAAATAAAGTTAATACTAGTATATTTCCACATTTTAGAAATTTACCCGGCACCCCCCCTTATGTTCATCACAGAAGTACAAAATTTTACATGCGTATAATGAAGAACATAATGCACACTTTGGTCAAGTTTGAAGAAAATCCAACTATTATTAACAAAGTTATAGGGTGTAAAACTTTACCAATTGTTGTGAATTTCGTGCACTATTCAACCTGCATGACGTCATCACCACATATCAATTCGTCAATAGCACAACGAAATGAGTTCTTATGAATGGGGTCGCAAAGAATTATTTTGTTTTAGCTTTTTTAGTCATTTGCATATGAATATTAATTACAACAACCAGACATGTGTGTATGTAGGTATATAGTATATGCATGCTAATGAACTTTGCGGGTAGTGGCTAATTCAGATAGATATAAGAAGTAAATCGGAAATATGGGTACGATCAATTTATATATGTGCCTATATGTGTAGTTTTCGAAAATAGGCAGTTTGTTTGTTTAGGGTGAACGGCTGTAATATATACGTATGTGTCGTAGTTTTGTAGCTGTATACGGATAGAAAAATGTTAGTTGAAATTTCTTAGATAAGATGAACACAAAACCTTTATACCCGAAGCGGGAGCTTCCGGTATTCCGACTTGTTTTGTTGTTTTTATCGAATTAAGTTTATTGCCGGTCAGTTGACACCATGGACTTAGCATTCGGTTGTATGTGGGGTAAAATGCTATGGGATGGGCGTTTTAATGGCCTTCAGGTGTGAATGATGAAGGTCGTGATTTGAATGAGTATGAAGTGCAGAACAGGTCATTGGAGAAGGCGTGTATGATGATGAGAATGGGTATATGATGACGATGAAGATCAGTGCAGATAAACGTTGATATTGAAATGCGACGGCAATGTCGTATGTTAATGGAAAAAAAATTGAATTTAGAATGAATTTGAGAGCATAATTAATGTTGGGCAAGACTATAGGTGTATTATCTATGTCCGGATAGCTTAGAGCATAAGGCTGTCGTACGGAAGATCGCGGTTCAAATCTCACTGGTGGCAGTGGGATTTGTATCGCGATTTAAACGTCGGATACCAGTCGACTCAGCTGTGAATGAGTACCTGAGTCGAATCAAGGTAATAATCTCGGGCAAGCAACATGACACAATCCTGTAGTGTACGGTTACGGTCTTGAATGAAGTGCTCTAACACACTTCAAGGCCCTGATCCAATATGGATTGTTACGCCAACGATTATTATCATTATATTAAGATTATATGTGAATAAATTATAACAGTAAAGGAACAGAAAACTGGCGATAGCCCAAATTACCCAGGTTAAGAAAAAGATTTATATTGTAAAGATGGATGTAATAGGATTTTGTTATTATAAGAGTTTCGCGAAAGTTGATGTAGATAATACAAGACTGTTAATGGAATAATATTAGGTGGATGAGTTGTTATATTATTATTATTGTTATTAAGACTTATGTATATATGACAAATCAAAAGCAATATAGCCTGCAGAGAACAACATATTTTCGTGTCATTCGGCCTATTGGCAAAGAGGATCATATTGACCAGGGCTTTCTTCATGCGGCAGGATGTTTGAACATTTTCAGATGGCACGGCCATTGCTCCAATAGTGAATCTGTGAAAGCACTCAAGACTACGGAAGTAATAATCAATGGTCGATCGTATCACAATATTGCTTTGTCACAACATCGTACAGTTTGCAATATTACTGGCAGTATTATGTAAATTTATAAACAAGTCTACGTGCAATTGAGTTCCATGTACGGCGGTGTATTTACCAATAGTAACTTTTCACCAGTAAGCTCCTGAACTAGTCAAGGTCTCCGGGGATCTAGCAACATAAAAAGCCAACTAGAGTTCTCGACTGGAGAGATTTCGAACGGAAATGTCGATTTCTGAAGACCAACGGACAGTTAGGGAAAGTTAATGTATATTAGTTAGGGAAAGTGAGAAAAATATACAGTGGTCAAAACTGGAAGCAGCTGTTTTATTCCATGATTGGAAGCAAGGTAAAATAATAAGAAATTGGTTTTCAGACTCCCCTGGGGTTTCTCATGTGACGGGACACATCGGCCCAAGGTAATATCGCGCCCGAAGAGCAGTAAGGCGGCACTGAGGAACACCATCGTTGCAATTAAGGAAATACCCGCTAACAGACATCAAACCACCTGGCAATTTTTGTTGAATCAACATTTGCATTTTCGGGTGCTAAAAATTAACCAATTATGATTCTGGCAGTTTTTAAAAATATTTGGAAAAACGCGATCAATTAACGTAACGTGATAAAGCCATTTAAATCGCTAGCCATCGCCATCGCAAATATCGAGTTGTTGCCTAGAAAACTCATGGGCTGAAGGATCGTTTTGAAGACGCGTACGTATATTTATTTTAAGGGATAACTTCTGTAAATTTCTCCACAGAAAAGAACTTTCCAAACATGCATTAATTTCATCAGCTGGAGTCCGTTTAGTCTGTTTCAGATAAAACAATTTTTCTGCGTCATACAAATTTCTGTGCCTGTCTCATATATCATTTAGGCAAATGGCTGAGTCGGCATCAGACATCAAACTGACAAATGCCTACGCCGGATAAATGTCTGTTTTGGACAAAACCTTTTTCTGCATCAGACAAATGTCTGTGTCTGTTTCCCATATCAGTCAGACAAATGTTTGAATTGGCATCAGACATCAGACAGACAAATATCTACGTCAGACAAATGTCTGTTTTAGAGAAAATTTTTTTCTGCATCACACAAATGTGTATTTGCCGTGTGCATGACACCAGCAAACAATATACATACAACAGATGCCTATACGCACCTATGTAGTTGTTTTCGCTCCCCCAGAGAAATCCGACGTTGACATAAAAAATCATAGCTCACAAATGCGTACAAAGATTTACTGTCGGATGAGCCCTCTGTGTCTGATCACAGAATAATCACATAAATCACCTCCTAAACTATAAGAACTCTTAAATTTTAGTGATATTGAGATATTTAATTCGGCATGGTATTGACATTTTATCTCTTAACGACTAATTATTTGACACGAAAGGAGTAACTTTGACCTACTACAGTTTTGTTAATAAGAATACGATTTCCACCAAACTTTCTAGTATGATGGTTACCGTAACGGAGAGTATTTTGAGGGCTAGATACCATGTGGATGAGCCACCACAATTTTTGCAGATTTTTCGGTTGGGTAGTTTCTGGGGTCAAGCAGTGCACTGCAGGATAGACTGTCGCGGAATATAACTGTCTCGGGCCAACCTATCTCTTTTTAAGAGTGAGCTGTCTCTCCTCTAAGGTGATGGGTGGTTTTCCAGGGACCAAGACCGTTAGTGAGTGGTAATAACCACACCCTGTACGAGGTGACCTTCCCATTAGAAAACGCTACGGATCTAGATTGAGGAGTCGAAGAACACCTCCCCAATCTAAGGAGTGTGTGCCCATTGGATAGTTTGCAGTCGGGGTTAACTAGCTGTATTCGAAAAGAGCCTCACTGATACCTGGTCGCCTCTGTGAGTGAGTTTGATCTTACCGTGCTACAGGGGGCTATGGCACGGCGGACCTCCTAAACATTATACTCGTGGGAATCAAATGAGTAATGTTAGAAAATAAAGACAACTACAATTAAACAAGCGGTACCTCGTACCACACGCAAACTGGTTAACCAGTCAGAGGCACATCTCCGAAATACTGATGGCCAGGTGATTATATCCAAGAAAGGAGAAGTTGGGACCTTAAGCAGTAGATCCAAGGTCAACATTGGTATAATGCGAGGACTACAACCAACAAACACCACTGCTCAAAAGCAGGGACAAGCAAAAGCACATCTGAGATCAATATATCAGACGCCAGGAAGGAAATAGGTCTCAATGGTACCTGCGTTATCTGAAGGAATGTCTGAAACTATAAGGGGCCCTTAAGAAGACTCAGGATAGACCTAAGCCATCTTTATCGGAGCCAAGAAAGCGGAGATTAGTCTGCATGAAGGGAATGCTCTCAAAAAGTGCAAACCTGATCCCAACAGGGGTCAAATCAGGAAACTCGCCGCCATTAGCTATGCTAGTGCGGTCAAGGGCATTCGACTGGCCTTGCTGCTAAAAATGTTTCCCGAGCACAGATTCTTTCGTGAGGAGCAGGAAACTATCAAAGACCTTGCCGTCATGCAGATTTGCAATGGATGGACTGCGAAATTTGTGTTCACCGGGATACGCTTTCGACCAGGTTATATACTGGTGGACTTCACGACGGAAGACACTGCAGAGTGGCTTAGGTCCATACTTCCTAAATTGCCAGGCTGGGAAGAAGCAGAACTCTCAACATGTGCTGGGGGTGATATATTAGGAGCACACATGGTGACAGTGTTTCTCCCGAAAGCCACAACAATAGCAATTGCCAGGCTGGAAAGAAAATCTCATGGGCCTCCTAATCGCTCAGAATGAGAATCTCCATACGCGATTATGGAAAGTTTTCAGAAACAAGGTGTAGGCCTAGGGTAGATTCCTCACGATCGGGGTAGATGACCGATCCCTGGTGCGACGGAAGACACTGCAGAGTGGCTTAGAACCATAGTTCCTAAATTGAAAAGCTGAAAAGAAACAGAACTGTCAATATGTGCTGGGGATGATATATCAGGAGCACACATGGTGACAGTGTTTCTCCCGAAACTTACAACAATAGAGACTGAAGATCTCATGGACCTCTTAATCGCTCAGAATGGGGATCTCCACACGCGATTATGGAGAGTTTTCATAAGCAAGCTCGAGGGCAAGGGTAGACCCCCCACGATCAGGGTAGATGACCGATCCCTGAAGGCAATCAGACGCCGGAATTGTCATATCAACTATCAATTTGGCAATATACCTGTGTAGGTGCACAGGGGAAAAACACCGGGTGAAAAGCATACCGATGTCCCCGAAGAACTCACGAAAGCCATAGAAGCGGAAAGGATTGGATCAGCCAGGGAAGTAGACCTGTTGCCCAGTGAAGAGCAGAAGCTGGGGGACTTAGACTCAGATCTTCTACGTCTTAGGGGGACATCGTCGCACAGGAAAGCGCCATGTCGGAAGAGGAGGGTGATAGTCCGACAGTGGAGAAGAGCTCCAATGACCAGCACTAAGATAGCCCGGAGAAACATCCACCATACGAAAGCTGCATCTGCGGTAATTGCATGGGCAAATTGCAAGGAGAGCATTGGCATAGTGCTGGGTCAGAAGGCCTGGGTGTACCGGGGGTAGATTCGCGGTCGACAAGGAGGAAGCATGCAGCTAATTTGGGACTTCTCTTGTGAAAAACTAAGAGCTTGCATAATTTAAAATATATAAGTCTTAAAGTTCCTGACCGGAGACCTTGTAGCTATCCATGTCTCACTGGAAGCTGGGAGGAGCACTCGAGAAGCAGTCGTGGCATCGGGCTACTTCCCAGGAGATGACATCCGGGTTCCACCGGACCTAGTCGCTAAACTGGTGAAGTGCTGTGAGAAGAGGGCGTTACCACACATAGCGACACCAATCGAAGAGGTGAGTACCTTCTTGAATTTATACTTAGCAATGAGTTAGAAATATACAGGGTGCGGCAGCATAACTTCCTTTTTTCAAAACTCAATAAAAACTATCGTATGCATCGGAAAATATTTATTTATTTTTTATAATGTAGGTACATGTCTAAAGTTTTTATTTACATTGTTTTGAAGATCAAATCTGTTAGGTGACGTCCCCCATTCTCCATACATTGCGTAAACCGATTTCTGGCGTTTTTCATGACTCTTGTTAGCATAGCAGGTGTTATGTTGGCAATTTCTTCTTGGATGTTGGTCTTCAAATCTTGTAGGGTTCTTGGACGGTTCACATAAACACCGGAGTTAAAAAGACCCCATAGAAAAAAATCACAAGGAGACAGATCGGGAGAGCGTGCCGGCCATTCCAAATCGCCTCTAATTGAGATAAGGCGCTCTGGAAAGTGTTCCCTCAAAACAGCCATCGATGCTCGTGAAGTGTGTGCTGTTGCACCGTCTTGTTGGAACCAAGTGTGCCCCAAATCCAAATTTTCTAGCCGTGGGAAAAAAAATTCTGTAGCATGTTTACATACCGGTCCGAATTCACTGTCACTGTAACCTCATTTCCCTAAAAAAACCAGGGACCAATAATTCCAGCTGAGGAAATTGAACACCACACTGTGACTTCGGGTGAATGCAAAGGCTTTTGATGCAATTCTCGAGGGTTGGTGTCAGCCCAGTAGCGCATGTTTTGTTTGTTAACCAACCCACACAAATGAAAATGGGCTTCATTGCTAAAAAAAACAATAGCACCCTCGGGAACGACATCAAGAAGAAGCTCACACGCGTTCATCCGAGAAGTCACGTTCTGAAAGTTCCTGCACTAGATCATCACGAAGAATTCTTCTCACAGAACGATCGGATAGTCGGTAGGCAGATGCGTGTTTGCGCGCAGAACGCCGTGGCGATCGCAACATTGACGCTCTCACTGCTTCAATGTTCTCAGGTGATCTAACGGGCCGAGGGACTCCAGTTCTTCCTTTTGTCGCACTTGCAGTTTGTTTGAATGTAGTGACCTATGTAACAATTGATTTGCGGTCTGGGACGGGAGCCAACGGGTCTAAATTAAAGGGATTCCGAAATGCACGCTGTGTTGCAATAACCGAACATCCGCTTGAAAAGTAAACCTCAACGGTAACTGAGAGGCGCGCATTTTAAAAAAGGAAGTTATGCTGCCGCACCCTGTATAACTTAGGGAACACTCCAACAGTTGTGACCAGCAATAGACAAGAGATAATAAACATAAATCTAGGAAATACTCTAATGAACGGGCTGGTCAGGAATTGGAGGGTGTCGGATGAGCGCTCTATGTCTGATCACAGAACAATCAGATTCGACATTGAGGGCAACTCTGAAGTAAAAAGAATAATAAGAAATCCCAGGAGAACGGATTGCGATTCCTGTGGAACGTACCTGATCAACAACACGACTCAAGAGGGCGGTGACAGGAGCGAACTGGAATTAGAAAAAATGGTGGAAAACCGCAACACAGTCGTCATTGCTGCATATGAGGCTAGCTGCCCGGCTAAGACAGTTAAGTCATCAAAGGATGCACCTTGATGGAACAGGAACCTGGCGAGAATGAGAACATGGATACGGAAATTCTTCAACCGGGGACTGGCCGAAGTACAGACATGCACTGACTGCGTATAGCAACGTGATCAGTTAAGCAAAACGGGAATTCCGTAAAGGGATCGAACAAATCACAGAAGCAACCAGGTTTTACAAAGTTGTAGCCAAAGACGGGGCAATCTCTTCTGCCTGTTTGAAGATGGAAGATGGGACATTTACCAAGAATGGGGAGGGCAGAATATATCTGCTTCTCCGAACTCATTTCCCGGGGTCCTACAGCAAAAGAGGTATGTTCAGAAGTTAGGGTAAGGTGGATGGTGGAAAGTTTTAAACCACTGAAATCACCCGGAGTAGATGGCATTTTCCCGGCACTAACCCAGAGAGAACTAGGAGTCATTTTAGAGTCTCTTCTGAGGGTAGCAAGGGGCAGCATAGCACTGGGAAATATATCAAGGACATGGAGGCGGGCAAAAGTGGTCTTTATTCCGAAAGCGGGTAAAACGAATCCTTTTCATCCTAAATCTGTCAGACCCATTTGCCTAATATCGTTTGTACTCAAAACGGTGGAGAAGGTCATAAACAACTATATTAGAACTAACGTTCTAAAACGTAATCCTCTACATCAATGTCAACACGCCTACCGGGCAGAAGGGTCAACCGAAACTGCTTTGTATTAGCTGGCAGATGCACTACGGGATGCCATAGAAACAAAGAAAATAGCACTGTGTACGTTTTTCGATTTCGAAAAAGTATTCGACAACACATCGCACACAGAGATACAAGGCGCCCTGAGCCCTAAAGGAGTGGGAAACACCCTGGCTTGCGTGTGTATCAGTGGGGCAATGAGGACATATCCAACGGCATCCCTGGAATTCCTTTTGGGATCAATCCTTGTCCATATGCACATTTTGATGCAGGCAAGGATGGCAGAGTCTCAGTGAGACGGGGGCTGACTAAATCGAAAGACGATTGATATTTTTTCCAGGTGGTATCCCGAATTATTAGTACCAAGGGATAGCATGACAACGAGGTTTCCCTTTGTTAAGAAGTTTGAAACACGGTGAAGTAACAAGGCAAACTGACATACGGCTTAAACCAGCAACTGATTACTTGGTACACTGATGGAGCGAATGCCAGGATCATTGGTCCCAGCAAAATGTACTTGGAGCCAATGGATAAGCACACTGGCATATTCCAGGCGGAAATGTACGCCACAGATAGATGTGCCACCTTTAATCTCAAAAGGAACTACAGGCGGCAGAACATTGCCATCCTCACCGACAGCCAAGCAGCGATCAAGGCACTTAGGACACATCAAGTGAACTCTAAACTGGTATGAGAACGCTTTGAGGGACTGAATACGCTCGGCTCGTTCAACAAGGTCTGGATACTCCGGGTGCTAGACGCCTTACGAAAGTTGAACTTGGTAAGCTTTCGCGCGACAGGAGAGTGGAGTCGGGATATCTAAGCATGGAACTCGAGAGCAGGATGATGGGCGTCAGGAGCAATGTAAGGCGGGGCATGATGGGACTGGGAAAGGCAAGGCACAGGAAGGTTAGAGAGAACAAAGACAAGAGTGAGATCTAAGTGGTTTCTAGAAAAGTTAAACTGGAGGGCGGCACAGATGTACATGAAAATCTATAAACCGTTAAGGATAAGAGGATGAAAGGAAGTGAAATGGAACAAAACGATTAACACCTCCGATAATCTGTCGAAGAAATCCTCGTACAGAGAAAGCGAGCTGAGGTAGGAAAAATATACACACGATATGATAAAGGGACATACGTTTGGCGGAATGAGGAAAAGACGATTTCGGTACGAAGAGAGGACTTAAGAGCTATTAGGGCACCTTCGCCGGTTGCCTTGCCAAGCGCAGCACAGTCTCTGCCAAAACGAAAGAAATAATAACTTCCGAGGAGCTCGGAATCTAAAATTCTGTCATCCAAACAGGTTTCAGGAATGCAGACGACATGATATTGGAATGCTAAGGCAGACAGTTTGAAATCCGACAGCTTGGTCCTTAGACCCCGTACATATTGATAAAACATTGTAAAGTTGTCAGAATCATTTGAGTTCAGCGAGGCAAGCGCAAATTGACTTCGCTTTGCTTCTGATATACGCCAGAATTTCTTTATACGTGGTAGAGTACGCTAACCTCGGCACGAAAAGTTGTTTCGGCAGCGAGGCTACATTCAGTTGGAACCACTCGGGCTGTATGAGATCGGGAAGGCCTGCGATTCAGAGGTGGTGGGCGTCGATAATGCACAGGAGGAAGCGTGTGGTATCGGTAATGCAACGACAGGAGGACAATCATCAGAAGTGCGTAGCGTAGCCGATGCTGAGTATGGAACATGTCCCTCGGATAGAGTGTGATTTTTAAGTTGGCTAGCGGACGTCGTCAGACTGATACTATCTTTTATAGACGCAGTGGAACAGTTCGTGGCAGAGAACTAGCCGATCGGGGCGACTTAGATATGGCACCAGTATTGTTGGCCGTAGTTGCCGGCAGGGTATAAGCAGAGCCTGTCAGCGGCGTCTCAGGAGCTGAGGCGATGCTGATGCTCGATAAAGCAGTAGCTTGAGGGAGCAGAATTGATGGTGATTTTGAAGTTGCATGTTGAATCGACGCTAAATTCGCCATGTGTTGATGCAGTAGTTGAATTATATCAGATAGCGTGGTACCGCAGCAGGCGTTGCTTCGATAGGTAACGTTCGGTGAGAATTTTGCGCAAATCTCTATGAACACAGAGGGAATCCTCAAACATTTGGCGTGGAAACTCGTACCACAGTATCCATCGCATTCTGAACAAGTCGGGAAACCGGAAGCTAGACGCTTAGGTTTTGTGTATTTCTTTTATATAGAGATTTGAGTGTGCATTTGTCCTATAAGTATGTAGCACGTCATATATGCATATATTATGTGAGAATATCCACTTCCAAGTGATATTGACATTCAAAGTCTTGAATTTGCGTAGAAGCGACAGTTTTGACCTATTATAACTTTCTTAGTAATAGTGCGATTTTCACCAAATTTGGTAGAATTATGCTTTATGGTGTAGCCGACATTATTGTGATTGTGATTTGTGATAGTAATGTACTATTATAGTAATAGTTAGTTATAGTAATGTACTATTATTAACTTTATTTGAACAGGTATCGGTATGGAGGGTATTTCGGAGCCTAGGCACCATACAGTGGCAGCCCCCCGATATTTTTCAGATTTTTCAATTGGGTAGTTTCTGAGAATGGGTTCGTTAAAAAAATGACCACTTTCAACCCCCCGCACTCCCCAACTTTTGAACAAAAGTCAAAACTAAGACCGGCTTCGAAAAGTACTAACCGAGACCTTTAATTTGATACCCCACATGACTATATTTGATGAAAAAAAAATGTACACCCTCCTTTTGCATGTATGGGGACCCCCCTTTAATTCGCCGTAAAAGGATGTAACTCACTATATGCGTGAGCGTTCACAGTTCTCACCTTTCTACCAAATTTGGTGTCAATCGGTATAACCGTCTCCGAGAAAAATGCGTGTGACGGACAGACAGACAGTAAACCGATTTTAATAATAATAATAATACACAAAACCTTAAAAATTAGAGCGAATAGATTCCGGCTCCTTACAAATAGCATACAGAGTGCCATAAATCGGCAAGAAAATTGTCATAATAAATTTGAAAATGAGTTGAATACAGAGCCACGGAAGCTAATGACGCGAAATGTGATATAGTTATATAGTCTATCCCTAGCAGAATGAAATAGGATTTGTTCTAAGCGGAATCGAACCTCGCACCTAATGCACAATAGGCAAGTTGTCACAATACCACTTACCACTCGTGATCTACTCGACTACGACAAAAAAGTCACAAATCGGTACACTTATACCACTTTAGGGTAATTGTCCGGGAAACAGTAATTACAAAGTTGGATGCAAAATATTGTTACCGGAACAAAATTGTAAGTTCCGTTTCACTTGCGCGAGATATTGACACAACGCACAGCACTAGGTTAATCGGGAAAAGGCTCAAAAAACAAGGTAAAGGGAAACTGCAGAATATTCGCGATAAAAGTTCGTGTAACACGTCCATTCGACTCGAAGTTTGATTGTAGAATCTGGGAGAACACTTAATACCAGATGCAAAGTTGCAAGATTTGGAAGTAGGGAATATATTAAAATTCCTAACGGATATAGGCTTCTTCAGATGCTATATTAATAGGTACACTATAACCGGTAAAAGGGGCACAATAGTTCTTTAAGGACGCGGTGAGACTTCCTCTTAACAGAATAATAATAATAATAATGGGTAGTTTTTGAGGATGAGTCTTCGAATAACTGTCTTTTTTCGGACCCCCGCCCCCCTCTCCCTTTTGCAAGTAATGTAAAAACCGCCTCGAAAAGTAATAATCGAGGGTTTTCATTTGATGTATCACATTTCAATATTCGGTGAAAAAAGAAGTTGCACCCCTCTTTTAGGTCTATTTGGACCCCACTTAAGTTCAACGTACAGCAATGCACGGGGTGTGTGGGAGTTGGCAGTTTCCACCTTCCCACCAAATTTCATGTTAATTGGTACAGTCGTTTCTGAGCAAAGTGTATGTGACAAACAGTGCACCGATTTTAATAAAGTTTTGTTTTCAACAAAACCTTTAAAAAAATTAAATTAGCTATTTGTAACACAGTCTTCTTTCGAAAAAAAAAAGCAACAAAAATTGTATACTGACAAGCTGCCCCTGTTACGATTGCAACATAAACTCAGCATACCTGCGAAATGCACCCTTCATCAATGTTATTTTCCACCCTACACTTCCTTTGAACCCCCAGTGGCGAATTATCAACCATGCAGATCTTTCTGGCCGGGAGAATGTTTAAGGGAATAAGCATCCCTTAGAAGATTAAGGTCGATGCATCACGAGGATCTACGACCTCATGGAAGTCTGGTTTAGCATTGCAATTCACTGTGGATGTCTTCATATGTAGCCGGTTCTTTATTGTACGCTAAGTCGTAAGAAGTCGAACAGAAGAAAATAAACTATATAATGAAAACTGGCATGTTTTTATCATTCAGTGGCAAAGGAAATAGGTAAAATTAACTCCCTTATCCATAGGTTCTCCGCCCCTACCGAACCCTGGAAAAAGTGAATTTAGGCGAAGTCCTAGCAGGAATCCAAGGATTTCCCAAAAAAAGAAATAATAATAATAATAAGTTGCATTGTTCCACAAATATTTTCTCTGGCTTCCAGATGAGGAGCGTAACGACGCTGAAACGTCAACGCTGAATTCTTATTATCGGCGTTCCTGAACCGGCTCTACTACGGGCCTGGTACCGTCACGTTATGAGTGCCGACTTCTAAGACCAATGAAGGGGACATACAGCCCACGGCATCGTCGTCTAAATATTTCCCAAAAAGCGGACACTGCAATAATTAGTAGTCGAATCAAAAGCTGCAATATATTTATATACCTTATACAATAGGGTGTTGGTGGAGAAAGTCCCATATGATGAATTGATCGACGCCTTCGATGCTCTGACTTCCCTGTCAGACTAAGAATATTGGTTTTGCTGGTGTTCATGATGGAGTATACACTTCAGAAATCATTGTGTTCTACAGAATCATCCGCTACCCCGAATAGAGCAATCACAAATGCACTTCAGAAATCATTACGTTCTGCGGCATCTTCCGTTTCCCCAACTAGAGCAATAACAAATTCCCTTTTATCACGGCGTACATTACGTTAAACTTCCTGGAATTTCGCCCGGCATCGGAGTTCGAGCCCGTCACACCCGCCATCACTCGCAGCGGTCAACAAAGCCTTCAATCCCTTCTGCTAATCGATCCGCTTCCACAGTTCCGCAGTCAGCCAGATTTTATGATGCCCCCTTGGGACGCACCCGACGATCTGCGTAGCACCTGAGAAAAAAGTATTTTTCATAGCAGCCCCATGCTCATCGATATTTTCAGGGGGGTTACTACATGTATCTACAGTATGATCAGCGTGATAGCTCCCTCACTGTCGAGCGACAGTTGAATCAGACATCGATAGTGAAATTGGGAGGTCGCAGCTCTCCAACCCTGGCGGACACAAAACGTAAGCGAAGGTAATGATCCTTTTCGAGGACGATATCAGTGGCTCTCTTGTTATGCACATCCTGTTAACGTTTTATGTACTGCTGATCAATGATCAATCTGATTGCTCGTATGGTGTCGGTCAGTTGACCTGCAGAATTCTACAACTTATCATCATTATCTTAACAATCGCCAAGGTCGTGCTTCCCCACCACATGCCGGAGCAAGGTGTTCTACGCATGGATGATCTATCCATTACGATATCACTTTTATGAAGCCTCTCTTGAACTGCGTGTAATTGGTCAGCTCCACTATATTGAAACTGCGTTGGTACATACAATAGTACAAATAACTTGAACTGGAATTTTTCATCCAGAGACCGGCTCCCAGGTGAAGAGAACTCGCCTTGCGGTAGCTGCCACGTCTAGAGTAAAAGAGCGCATTGTTGCAAGGAGGAGTACTCTCCGGGGTCTCACCATTTTACTTTGCTTTCATCCAGAATGTCCAGCTTATATAGTTGGAATTCTCGCTTGGAAAAAGCGAGGATTGTGGGGAGCTTCGATGTCGAACGGTGTGCGCACATTCCAGAAACCAATCATAGCTTGTTTTCAAAAGCTATAGGTCGTAGTCGTGCGATCAGTCCCTACTCGAAGCTAGCCCACAAATCTTTATCCCTTGTAGTTGCCTTCTACGACAAGTAGGGAACACTACAGGTGTATTCTTAAGCCCCAACTCACAGGGCAGGGGTGATGCCTGACTGCTAAATATACCCTCATCTCTATTATGTAGATATTTTGAATGTAGAAAGCTATTTACCATTTACATTAACAAAAAGTTAACAATGAGCACAAGCACAACTGCCTTCTTTGATACAATTTCAACAGTTCCCAGTAAAGTTATTCTTAGCGCTGAAGGAAATTTAGAAACTAGGTAAGATGCATAAATGTATTACATAATAACTTGTAGTTTCCAATGAGTTCAAGGCAAATTCAGGGAGTTTTTGAAGGATAATTATAATATGACATTTTTAACCAATGATGGACTGGGGGGGGGCAATGGAGGAAAGATAGCTCGATAATTATAAATATTTCCAGAATGGAATTAGTTTCTATCAACGAATTTCCGTATATCTCTAGAATATTCGCAGGGGCTATAAAAGAGTTCGAATCCCATGTGTGAACGTTATGTGTAATCTAGAGAGGTAAATCCTCCGTAATATTGGCATACTATTTGAAATCAGACCAATTCTTTATCAATTCTAATTTTTGATTTAATGTATTGAGACTTATTGTGTGTATGTATATTACTTTGAATAGAACATCACTCACCCTTTTATCCACATTATAATCTGGGCTATGTTTGCCATCAATAATTGGTTCGTCCGCACATAGAATATCGAAACAGAAACCCTCAGGAGGTTGGTATTGATTGTAGAGTACACCAGTAAATAAATTAGAGGATTTTCCTTGATTTGCACTAGCTTGCCATATCATTTCCGCAGTTTTGGTCTTGAGACGTTGCCTCTTATCTTCATAATCTAAACGTCCAAAGAACAGACCGTCGTAACCCATATGAGCAAATATTGAAGCCATTTCTCGAGAGTGTCCAAAAGGATCAATTTGCCAACCAATTTTCGGTCTTCCACATATTCCAAAAGTATCATTCAGTCTCCTAAGAAAATTTAATTGGCGGTAAATTAGAGAAGTATTAGAGTTGAATCTACCTTAAAGCTTAACTTACCTTAAACCCCAAGAAAATTGATCAATAATACTTTGATAATGAGCTGTCGCTTCGTCGTTCATGCTCCACGCCCCCCCTATAAATTCTAGGCGACCTTCGTTAACTAGTTGCTTAACTTGGGCTTGAGTAATCTCATCTTGTTCTCTCCACCATTTGAAGAAAAAGGCTGACTCAACATATATAAATCTGTTATAAAATATGATCATGGAGAAATGTAATAATGTCTATATTTGAATTAATACCTTTTTTTAGGATCCTTTAGTAACTCTTGCACAACTGAATCTATAATATATTGAACACCAGCTTTTTGGATAAGAGTCTGGCTACCATAATAATATTGATCAACTGTCTTCAACCACCCTACATCATCGTGTGTATGTGGAACTAAATGAACATTCAATTTATCAGAGGCGGGTTTTGGACAACTCTGTAATATAAAGAAAAAAATTATAGTCATAAACATAACATCATTAAACGAATTGTTGTTGGTTTTGGTTACGGAACTCCGGAGACTGTACTTTCGATTATTCTTTGGTTAAGTTTAAATGTGTACATAATATACCAGTCAAGTGTGATTCTGATTTATTTCTCTTCGAATCAGTTGACCCAAAACGAGCAGTTCCTTCCCCTTCCAAAACTTACATTCCCAGAACAGCATGCGGATAACTAATAACTGAAAATATTCAATATACTTTATAACATTTCAGCAGAAAAGAAGCCTGTATTACAAACAAGTGATTTGAAAGGGATGCTTATCTCTCTAGACTAGTGCAAAAGCCGTATGTAATCTCAGAATAACTGCACGTGAAATTGCAAAATACGGCGTACCAAAATATGATAACCGTGTTTCTCTCCAAAGTCTGAAAAATTCACTTTACGCAGCAAGATGTAAGAGAGCGCCAAGGACCGAACACCTAAACAAGTCGGGAAACCGGAAACTGGACGCATTAGGTATTCAACATTTTGTATTTTCTTATGTGGGGAACTTTGTCTGTTCAAATTGTAAATAACTAAACATTCCTGTATTTCCAAACTTATATATGTACATATTGAAAATATGTACAATTAACACATTCATCCTAAACAGACAAATATTGGACTACCCTTTAAGTGTGTACATATGGACATACACATATATGTATGTTGGCGGTCAAAAGATAGTATAGGTTCCAGGGCTAAACGTAGGTTGGTACCCACGATGGAGCATAAAACCTGGGAAACGCCTGCTGAACCAACACCAACAGTTCTACTACCAAACCCTATCTCCACCTCCACGTGGTGACCGCTGGGAGTTCTTTCTTAAAGAAAAGCCTCCAGATTGGGGATTGACTAAGACTGACACCCTATACGGAAAACTGATGTTACGAAGCGACAGAAGGAGCCTCGGACCTCAAAGGAATAACGATTTGCGCATTTTCTCATGGAACGGGCGTTCCCCGTACTGACCTAATATAAGGCTGATGTAACAGCGTTACAAGAGATGCGCTGGACTGGTTTCCTGGAGAAGAGCCAATACACCATATATTATAGCGGCCATCCAGTAAATCATGTGCTCGAAGTAGGTTTCTTAGTCAACCAAAAAATGAAACCTGATGTTATCGGCTTTGAAAATATAAGCGAAAGGCTATGCACTCTGCATTTGGGGGGAAATTTGGAAATATAAGCCTCATTAACGTTCACGCCCCTACAGAGGAGACTGCAGAATCGGAGAAGGATATCGTATTCACGCGATACGTCGGCTCCCATAGCTCACATAAGTATACCAATGATAACGGACTGCGGATTATTCAGTTAGCAGTATCGCATGAAAAAGTTCTAGACGGAAGCTCTTTCATCCAAATTAATCACGTGTTGAACGTCACCACCTTTCAGCCTAAATGAAACTCAGAACATATAGGGAGGGAGTCCCCTCTGATAATCAGGTGAGAGTGAATACTGAAGCCATTCACAATACAGCCCTCCGCGACACCTATAAGGGATGTCCTGGAGATGAAATATCAACAAAGGACTTTAACTAGCACCAGAAGAGCGTTATCATTGATACGGCCACAAGCATACTTGAAAAGTCGGAATGGATGATTCGACAATGAATGTTAGCTAGCAACGGAACGGAAAAATGCTGTGTACCGAGTAATGTTGCATTCTCAAACAACGCAGGAACGCGCAGGGACTAATCACGAACTCCGTCGAGCCGAGAAGCGACTTAACAGACGGAAAAAGGAAGCCTGGGAGAACCAACAGGTCTGTGAACTCGAAAAGTATAGGGAACAAGCACACCAGGCGCGGAAGTTTTACTAATAAGTCAACAGGATTAAGCTTCATACACCTGGATGCTCATCCTGCCGAGCCAAAGAAAGAAATCTGATTTCCGACAAAATGGGCATATTGGAGCGATAGGTTGAGTATTTTTATGAACTGCTCAACAACCAAAATATCGGTGAGTTGGAGGTCCTGCCAACTGAAGACGACGGATAAAAATTGCGAACAGAATCATGTCAAGTCACTCCTATAATAAACCGTGTCTCAAAAAAATGAAAATCATAAGAAATGACAGTTGCATTCATGCATCCTCTTCAAATGTACTAAGTATATCTAAATCAGAAATAATTTTAACTGGGATAGATCCGTCAACTCTGTAGAGCACCTCCTTGCAGAGGGCCTGAACAAACATTAGAAATTATCATTTTTCTTGGATAAGCAGAAATAAAACTTTAGCACTAGAATAAAGCCTAGGTAAAAACCTACCTCTTTATGGTTGAAAGTCAGCTAATACGCAAAAGGAATTTTACTTCTTACTATTCAATCACTTTAACATAACGAAAATTTACAAATCAACATAAGGCCCAGTAATCCATATTTTTCGTAGTCATGCTGGCAATATAGACAACAGTTTAGCCAAGGTATCTGATGTCATACATCGTTAGTCTGCTGGGACGTGAGGAAAAAAAACACACAAACACACACTATTCCATAGAATTATCAATCTATCGGAGCCATTCTTCGAAGTTTACTAGGGTCTCTTTTACGAGTGCCTTCGGAAACAGAACCATCACGTCGTACGATACTAGGCAGTCGTCTGGTGATAGTGGTGTTGCATTCTAATCTAATTAATTGATTAACTTATTATTAACACATTGATTTCAGAAAAGTATATTGCATCACGAAAAGACTACAGAAGGGTGCCGTTCTTTGCTACTCCACCCCGTGCACCCATTAACTCCTCACCCCTTCCGTAAATGCCGTTGAAAATTCAACCTTCACCATAATTTTTCATAGTTCATATTTGGGCAGCAATTACTTTTTCAAATTTTAAAGTTTCATGCATAAGTCCAGATAACAGATATCGCAAATAGCAACCAACCTTTGCTTAGAAGATATTGCGTCTCTTAACCTTTAGCTAGAGTCGTGGGGTTCAAATGGACCCCACCGTACGCCTGTTTGCTCTAATATTTGTATTTTTTAACTTACGCGCACGCTCATCTAAGTAATATCATTACGTTACTTGCTGCGGCGGTTACCTATCGTAAAGCGGGCGGTTTGGGGTCCAAATAGACCCACGACACGAGTTATGTATATTTTGTTTATTTTGAATTTATAAATATTATTTTAGTTTTTTTTTTATTAATTTGAAACAAAAATGTCACAAAATCTAAATGACCCCGCAGCACGTGTATTTCCGGAAGATAAGTTAGATTTCCGGAGCGGTAATGTCGTCGTTAGAGTGGGATTATGTGACGATGAACTTGTTAGTGATAGAGAAAAAGTGGAGAATGTTAGTTGCTCGGAAGACGATGTATTATAATTATCCATATGGATAACTTTTACAATAGAATTAGCTCTGAAGAAAAGGGAACATGCAGTTGGTTTAGGATATTTTTGAGGCAAGAACCGATGCAGAAAGCTTCTAATTTAAAAAAGCCTATGAAATGCAAACAATCTTCTTGTTTTTCTTCAGCCTTTGTCCCGTTCACAAGCGCAAGAAAGAAAGAGGGAAAGATCAGGAATCAAAAAAATTCGAATTCGACGAAATAATTGTTCACTCACGATTCAAGCTTATAGCTCGCATCAAAGTTAAGCCACGATCTGGTCTGTTTTAAAGTCCCAGGAGCTTCCGGGCAACACCATTGTCGAAGCAACTAATCATTATATTTCTGTTCCTTTATTTAACGCTGCTGAAAAAAAATTCCATTGGGTGTTAGTTTTGATCGAAAACTTAGGATAGTAGTAGGATAATAGAATGAACATGTCACATTAATATGCTATCTCAAACCTGAGCGCCGGACCAAGTCGATACCCGAAAAGTTATTATGGGAGGATCAACTCAACCAGACTTCAATTCTACAATACACACAAAAAATTATCAAAAACAATATCGCGTTCCACAAGCACACAAAGAGGAAATCAACCAGATAGAGGATATGCTACAAACGGGGGTAGTAACACCTAGTAAATATCCATGGGATTCGCCTCTATTGCTGGTGCCTAAAAGGTCGGAGGCAGATGGCGAATGATAAGTATTAGTGGATTTTGATGAGAGTATTTGATAGACTCAGGCATAATAATCTAAAATTAAACATCGACAAATGTCGATTCCTTTCCCGAAAAGTTCTTTATCTAGGACACAAATTCACGAAGGAAGAAGCCCTACCGGATCCTGACAGTACCATTTGTGTGTGCATTTTTTATTGAGACATTTGAGTGTGCATTTTTTGTTAAGACATTTGAGTGTGCATTTGTTCCATTTGTACCTAACACTTAATGTATGCACTTTCATCATCCGGTCTAGGCATACCTTAATAAGAAACTCCAGACATTCCGGTTTTACGCCGAGGTCCACCAATTCGATATCCCTAAAAGCTGTCTGGCGTCCTGACCTACGCCAACGCTTCATCTCACGCAGGGTCTGCGTCGTCTTCTTTTTCTACCATAGATATTGCCCTTATAGACTTTACGGATCATCCTCATCCACACGGATTAAGTGACCCGCCCACCGTAACCTATTGAGCTGGATTTTATCCACAACCTGACGGTTATGGTATCGCTCATAAATTTCGTCGTTATGTAGGCTACAGAATCATTCATCCTCATGTAAGGGGCCAAAAATTCTTCGAAGGATTCTTCTCTCGAACGCGGCCAAGAGTTCGTATTCTTTTTGCTAATAACACAGGTTTCCGAGGAATACATAAGGACTGGCAAGGTCATAGTTTCGTAAACTAAGAGCTTTGACCCTATGGTGAGACGTTTCGAGCGAAACAATTTTTGTCATGGACACCGTCGCACGGGATATCCAACGTCCAGCGCCCTACACACTGCTTTATACAGATGATGTTTTTCTAGCATCTGATAGCAAAAGTGATCTCGAGCAACTTCTCCAAAAATGGAATGATCGCCTCATACAACATCTAAACAAAACAACATTTTGATGACCGATCCTCATGAAACAGACACAATCACTGTGAGCGGCTGTGATCTGCCCAGAACTGAGCGATTTAAATACCTCGGAGCAACGCTATCAGCAAATGGAGAGCTACGTTATAAAATTGCTTCACACATTAACGCAACCTGGATGAAATGGCGTTGCACAACCGGTGTTCTTTGTGATCGACGTATCAACCAATGTCTCAAATCTAAAATTTACCGCAATGTCATCCTTCTGTGGTTCTGAGTTTTGGCCGACTATAAAAGACAATGAACCGTGTCTTGCGGTAATGGAGACGAAGATGTTACGTTGGACTAGTTGCGTGACACGCTGTGATCACATCCGAAATGAGGATAATCGCGATCGTTATGGGGTTACACCGATCGTGGAGAAATTGCGAGAGAGGCGTTTTCGATGGTATGGTCACGTAATTCGTGCTAACGCGAATTCACTTGCCAAGATTGGTCTGAACATCGAAGTCGATAGTAAACGACCAAATGCGGATGGGAATTTAAAAGCCTCGAGATTGCACCCAGATCAGGCATTCGATAGAGCTAAATGGCGAAACCGATCACGACGAGCCAACCTCGCTTGTGAATGGAACGAAGACTAAAGAAAAAGAAGGAAGAAGAAGAAGAAATAGGCTCTGTTGGCAACCAACAAGCATGCACGGATTTCATCATCATAGCTGTTATCGGTTGTGATTTTCGACCTTAAATAGGAGAAATTTTCAAAGTTGTAGTCTCCTATCCTTATTGTTTTTGTTTGACCAGTGCGATTCGATGCTGTTCATGCTTTAGTTTTTGGCGCTGACGTTGTTACCATGTACTTCGTCTTGCCTCCATTAATGTGCAGCCCGAGATCTCGCGTCACCTGCTCCATCTGGATGAAGCTAGACTGTACATCTCGGGTTGTTCTTCCCAGTAGGCCAGTAGTTGGGTGGACTTAAAGAGGATGGTGCCTCTCGCATTAAGGTCTGCATCACGAATCAATTTCTCCACGGCCAGGTTGAAGAGGACGCAAGTTAGGGCATCCCCTTGTCATAGACCGTTGTTGATGTCGAATGGTCTCGAGAGTGATCCTGCTGCTTTTGTCTGACCTCGCACATTGGTCATTGTCAGCCTAGTCAGTCTTATTAATTTCGTCGGGATACCGAATTCTCTCGTGGCCGTGTATAGTTTTACCCTGGCTATGTCGTCATAGGCGGCTTTAAAATCGATGAAAATATGGTGCAACTAATATCCAGATTCCAATAGTTTTTCCATCGCATGCCGCAGGGAGAAAATTTGATGTGTTGCTAATTTGCCTGAAGTGAAACCTCTTTGGTATGGACCAAGGATGTTCTGAGCATATGGGGCTATTCGGCCTAGCAAGATGGCGGAGAATATCTTAGAGATGGTACTCAGCAACGTGATACCTCTATAATTGCTTCACTGTGTGATATCTCCCTTTTTATGTATGGGACAGATAATACCTCGTTGCCAGTCGTCAGGCATTGATTCGCTGTCCCACAACTTAAGCATCAGTTGATGACCCGCTTGGTGTAGTTGGTCGCCTCCATGTTTAACCAATTCGCCTGTAATTCTATTGGCTCCTGGCGACTTATGGTTTTTTGGCCGGTGGATTGCACGGACTGTTTCTTCTATGCAGTGGCAGCATTTGTCCGTCGGCTTCAGTTGGCGGGACCTCCAACTCCCCGATATTTTGGCTGCTGAGCAGTTCAGCGAAATATTCAAATCATCGCTCCAATGTGTCCATTTTGTCAGATATCATAACAATGTCTGTTCTTTATTTGAACAGATATCGGTATAGAGGGTATTTCGTAGCTTAGGTTTTGTTTTACACAAAACCTAAAAAAGCAATCTACTCACCTCCTTTAGCGTACCCAGACTTTAATCAACCATTTTGCCTCACCACCAACGTCAGCAATGAAGCTTTAGGTGCAATCTTCTCCCAAGTAAAATCTGGAGAAGAAAAACCGATCGCTTTTGTTAGCCGAATGCTTACAAACGCTGAAAGGAACTACTCCACCATCGAAAAAGAATTACTGGCAATGATGAGGGAACAAAAAATTTTCGAACTTACGTCCTCGGGAGACCATTTAAAGTATACACGGATTATAGACCTCTAAAAGAAGTACTTAGTGTAAAAGATCTACTACTCAGTTAGTTCGCTTTCTTCACAAACTTTCCCAGTATGACTTTGTAATAGAGTAAAAGAAAGGTAGCCTTAACGCAGATGCCGTTAGCAGAATTCCCGACCCAGATCCTAGGCCAGATATTCTTGCGTGCAAACTAGAAGCAAGGCTACGCAAAGAAAAATTAAAGTTACGCATAGAGTTAATAACAATCTGTAAAAATAAATAAAATAATTAAAGTGACTACGGAACCACGTAACCACGTTGGTGTGATAAGGTCTCGGGTTCCTCCTCCATTAGCTCCAATGAAGCAGATATCGGAATGGGATATTGAGGCCTAGATTTTGTATGGATGCATCGTTGTGATTTTTTTCAGAATTTTCAGTTGGATAGGCTCTGAGAACGAGACCTGTTACACTTTTTGGACACACATTTTCCGCCCTCATCAACCTATGTTTCACCCTGCATAAAATTATTACACCTGTTCTGTGAAAAACAATTTCACCCCCTTTCACATGTATGGGAGCTTCTCCTGTAAACCCAGGGCAAAATGACGTGAATCGATGTATAGTATGTAAAGGGGTTTACAAATTTTGTGACAGACAGCCATCGAGTCGATTCTAATAAGGTTCCCCTTCAAAAGCGCTGGGATAGGCAGATTCTTCATGAATGAAATTTTAATATTTCACTCCAATGTCAATTATTCTTGTTAATTATGACGTCAACATCCTGCTTGCATGCCTTAAGATGCAAGCTAATACCCGCATTTGTTGCGCGTATGCGCGATACTGTCCTCTATCCTGGTGCAAAATCTAGTACTTTGAGGATGAACTAAAGGATTTATTTTCGGTTAATTTTCAAAAGTTGGAAATGTACTATTAGTAAGTTTACATGAACAGATATCGGAGTTAGACATATCTTGAGGTCTAGATTTCAGATTTTGGGTTGTGTAGTTTCCGAAAATGAATTTTGTGTCACTTTAAGTGTGCACATTTTGACTCGTTACTCGCGCACTTTACAATCCAAAACTAATATCAGCTTCGGAAACTACTGATTGAGTCCTTTCATTTAATACCGGACATGACTATATACGGCGAAAAAAATGTACATCCCCCTTTTGTATGTATGGGGAGTCCCCCTTTAAACTCCACGTAAATTGATGTCACTCACTGTATGCGTCGAATTTCATAGTTCCCATCTATCCGCGAAATTTCGTTCGATTCGGTTTAGCCGTTTTGGAGAAAAGTGCATGCGACAGGCAGACAGACACTGAATCGATAAGGTTTTATTATACACAAACCTTAAAAAGGTCCGGGGAGAAGTAGATTCTACATGAATGGAATTTGAATATTTCAATCGAATGTCAATTATTCTGGTTAATGATGACGTCAGCATCTTATAAGCATAGTTTAAGATGCAGTAAATTCACGGGAAATTGATAAGTTTCAACTGCTATGGCTTGGACACTAATAGCCGGATCTCCACGAACCTGGATGTACGAATGCGCGATAGTGTCCTCTATCCTAGTGCAAAATTTATTACTTCGAGGATGAACTTGAAAGGGGTTTTCAGTCAATTTCGAAAAGTTGATGATATACTATTAGTAAGTTTATTTGAGTAGATATCGGAATGGGACATATTTTGAGGTCTAGATTTCATTAAAGCCCACCACCCTCTTTTTCAGATTTTTAGAGTGATTAGTTTCTGAATTAGATGAATTTTATATATTTTTTAAAAATATGCAAATTTTCCCAACAATTTTTATTTATTTGCTTTCTTTTCCAATGATCGTTTTGGACCCACGACACCAATAACGTAGCTGAAAATATAGACACCAGTTAAGGGTTAATTATGTGCTTTGTTTATATATATGCGAAACATTTCCGAACTATTTGGGTCCATCCTTAAGCAATTTTTATAATCTTGTATATATGTATACATGTTCATTCTGCATTTGTCTAACTATGACAAACGGCGCCTCTTGATATATGAATATCGTCAAACATCCTGCTACTTCTTCGTTAGGGGAATGTCTACATAGTATTTTCCCTCAACAACAGTATAGGTCCAACTACACTTTCTCTCTCAGGGGTCTTTAGCGACCTTTAACCGGTCGGTTACGATACGGGGTGTGACGTCCCCGAGGTGTCCGAGTAAATAGTTCTGACCCCCTAGCTGGCAGTATACCTACGTCCTAGGTAGTAGCCTCGAGAAAGTTTTTCGGTGAAGAGCGAACCGCGAATGACCGGCACACGTCGGGAAACACTGAGTCTCCGGAGCCGTCGACAACTCTCTGTCGGCGTCGACGGGGTGATGTGAGCGTAGCCTTGCCAAGGTGGTAGTTGTGACGTGTATCAGAAGCCAGCCCCTTCGGGACCCTGGTCAGGAAGTGTGCATTGAACCGGTGTTAGTAGACCGTGTTGCCCCGAGCGAGCGCTGGTCCGTCCGTGAATTCCGGGATCAGCGTAGGTCAGGCCTCAGGGAACTGGGGTAGGAGCTGTGTCCCCGAGGGTACACCCGTTCCTGACTATTGCGGCCCGCTCCCTTGCACACGGTGCGCTGGTTAGTTTTTCATGAAGAATAAACATACATTAATAAAAAAAAATCGACGGAACAACAGGGAAGGAGGAAGAGCTGAGTGCATTTGGGCAGAACACAAAAATGCGTCGTTCACCGCAGCGATCAGCGAGGGCGGAGATACCCGATGTGACACCGGAATCTTGATTGCCTCACAGAAAAGATCGAAGCAGAGGAGGCGCTAAAGCGTGAATGTCCAGAGGTAACCAATCCCCGGAGAGGCATCACCTCTGTAAATGCTCAAGGCGAAAAGCTCGCCATGGTGGAAGTCCCTGAGCAATATGCGAGGAAACTCCTTAGCAGCGGGAGAATCAGAATCGGATGGGTAGTATGCAGGGTGCGAATGCGAATAGTCCCCACCAAGTGCTACAGGTGTCTGGACTATGGGCACACGTCAGCAGCTTGCAAGGGTCTGGACAGGAGGACAGCATGCTCGAGACGCGACCAAGTGGGTCATCAAGCAAAGACCTGCAATGAAAGCGAGAGTTGCGTTCTCCTTAGGAATCGTGACACGTCTGGTGAGAGCGTCGCACACACTGCGGGCTCAGGACGGTGTCCGATCTTCATGACGGAATTGGAGAGGGCTAGGGTGCGAATGACATGATCCGCATTTTAGAAATTAACATGCACCGGAGTGCAACCACTCACCAGTTGCTAGCACAGTTCGCTGCGGAAGTAAATGCTAGTGCTGATTAGCGAGCAATACCGAAACAAGAACCCGTCCTCATGGCATCTCGACTTATTGGGCACCACAGTCATTTGAGTTTGGGACGACGTTCGACTTCGTGTTCTTTAGCGTTTACATGATGCCGAACGAAACGATGCCGGCCTTTCGGCGCCAGCTTGATGCTCTGGAGGACGTCGTTTCGAGCACGGAGGGACGAATCCTGATAGGCGGTGATTTTAATGCCAGGACTCTTGAATGGGGCATGCCTCAGTCAAACTCCAGAGGGTAACGGATTATGGAAATAGCGGCAAGAACCGGGCTCGCCCAGGCTGTGACGGAAGCATTCCTGACATCACTTTTGCCTCGTAATCTCTGGCATGATCGGTGGACGGGTGGCGAGTCCTAGAAGACTTCTCGGCAAGTAATCATCAGTACAGTGCGTTCGAAGTGTTTTACGCTACTCGCCGGCGAGCACCCCCTGCCTGTGGAATGTCGCGCGGGTGAACACCGGGAAGTTGTGTTGCAGCTGACACCGTCGTAAGTTCAGTAATGAACCTGATAACGACGGCGTGTGAGGCCCCAAGCACGAGAAGCCTTCTATGTGCTGGTAAAGGGTAAAGAAGACCCGGAGCTCCCGTCTGCATACCGACCGCTGTGTATGCTTGACACGACTGGAAAAGTGCTCGAGAGGCTCATCAGGGGTAGACTCACTGAAGCGATCCACGTTGCCGGGGACTCACCCCAAGGCAGTTCGGGTTCAGAATAGGGAGATCTACAGTGGATGCTGTTATGGAGGTCGTAGGTGCGGTTTGTCAAGCCGAGGCACACAGCCGCCGATCTCGACAGATAGTACTCCTCATAACGCTTGATGTCAGAAATGCCTTCAATTCCTTAAGATGGACAGATGCTAGGCACACGAGAAAACTCAACTACACGCCATAAATACTGGAGTAAGCTTTTATGAGTTCCTCTATACGTTAAATGATCCTTATCTTCACTGTTGTTAATCATAAGAGATGTCCATTGTTGTTTGAACTCCTCTGGTATTTCTAACAGGCAAGGTTCAACATTACTCCAATTTATAATCCCTCCCTCTGACTGCCTTTATTGGAGGAATGGAATGGAAGAAGAATGCACATCGTTGCATCGTGAGCTTCGCTATGTTGCGCGCTCTCTACGTACATAGTCCTCTGGGAGGGTGCTTGAGAACAACCGGATTTTAACCAAAATTATGATCTTTATGTTCAGATTGAAAGCCATTAGTTGACTAGTTGGTTTCAATTTCAACGAAAAAGTAATAAATCTAATGTGAGCTGCGTCTAATATTATGTAAATCTTAACAAAAACGATCCTTGTTTTTTGTTCTTTAGTTCCGATAAGCCATGTATTCTTATTGGAATTCGACATTAGCTTATTGGAACTGATATGTTACATTATTTGTGCGTTCCAATATCTTATTTACCAAACCTCACTGAGTGTTTGTGATGGTTTGTATAGTCCGATGTAACACTTTGGCGTCGCGAGCATGCAAATGCCAATAATGTAAATAAACGTAATATGATATACTCGTATTTCTTATTTGGAAGTTAATTTCACTTTTCAATATCTTGCGATAGGCTACATTTTGACAAATTACCGCACTTAATGCATTTTTCAGCTTAAGTGTATTAAGGTTTCCTGTAAAACAAAACCTTAATTCTAATTGCCAACATACCTCGGGCTATCGTTAGTTAGTTGTTGTGGCACCGTGGTTTTTATTATCTTTATGAAAGGATTCATGCGGCCTAGGAAGGTAATAATGCTGATATAGGAAATGCAGATATAAATATATCTGTGTCATCTTTCACCAAGAGGTTAGTTAGAATTTGGTTTATCAACTTCTTATTTTTATGTGTCCATAATTTAATTTAATACAATGTTAAGCAAAACAAAGGAATTAACGGCCTATGATCCACTTGCTAATTATCCTAGCTTAAATGATGTTTGTTTGATTTCGTGTTGCATTTTAATTAACTTCTTAATTTCAAAGAATGAACCAAGTTGGTAACGAGGTTACGGTTCGTTCCCCACACAGGCAGCAATTGGTCCTGCAACTTCATTTCCTTGCGAGATCTCGACGCACATCCGCGCATCGTGAAAGTAATTACGTTTACATTGTCGTGAACTGGAAGTGGGTGGTTGAATTGGATTGCGTGGGAAAAGTGTATGTATAGAGATTTTAGAGTGAATTGGACGTATTTGTAGTGGATTTTATGAATTGCGCAGTTGATAAAATCAACATGAGTGTGAATTTGGAAAGGGCCTTGTTATATGCCATAATAGACGAACTATGTAATGATCATATACAAGAACCAGCCCAAATAAGGAGAAGGGTTTGGAAGAAAAGTTGGTATTTAAATCGGCCTGAATTATCACATTCGAACTTGTTGAAATAGCTGGAAATTAGTGCACCCAGTGACTTCAAGAACTTTTTAAGAATGGACAGTCAAATGTATAATGAGTTATTGCGAAAAGTGAGTCGATTCTTTAAGAAGCGGGAACAAAATACAGAACAAAATTATTAATTACGGGGCATGTGCTGCACTGGAATTCCACCGACACAGACATGCGTCGCCTACTTGCTATTAAAGAACCTAATAAAAGGATTAAGGTAGACCAGAGGGATCATTGTTCTTTCAAGTAAAATTACTTTATAATTAAGGAAGCGTAAACGTAGGGGATCCTAATCGGATACTAGCAATTCCCACATCTTAATTCAAATATGTGTAGTTATGCCGCCACATACCAATGTAGGCTTCACTACCCTAAACACTTGTTCAAACGAGAATTATGAACCATTCAATTGAACGATAAGGAATTCACAGTGCATCCGAAGCGTCATAAAGAATAATAATAAAAAGTATGAAATATCAAATGCATATCTGCTTGACTATTCAAGGATAAGGCACATCATAAGATATCACAGAACATGTGTTTTTATTCCAAATAAGGTAAATACATTTTAAGAAAAGAATATGAGCGAACAAGAAAGAAGAAAACTAAGACATCATTGTAATGAACTTGTAGCGACCGGGTAATTTAAACTTTTCCACTTTAAATTTACATAGTGGCAATCTAATAGCAGTCCTCCACTTCCAATCCTACCCATAAAACATCCAAACAATACCTCATACAATATACGACGATGCCACAACAATGGCTTCCTAGATAATGATAATGATAGCAATAAGAACTGGAAGAATCATTGAGAATGTAATTAAGAAATATTCAAACGCATATCAAATCATATCATCATTCATCATATGATGTGAACGTCGCAAGCATTCGCAGCACATTAAAATCGCTCGGAAGTTTTTCAAATGATCAAGCACACACCGAACCGATTTACATTTAGAGGCCACGCCCACAAAATATCAAAACGTTTTGATGTTTCTGCAACCGTTGCCGTAACCTGAGTTTGTATGGAAAATTTCTTCACAGTCGTGCAACCGCACTGTATGTATTTAATATGATGTTCTTGATTGTCTGCAGTTCTGACAGTTGGGATCACCAAAATGTACAGAAAATAATATGCCTGTTGAAAAACGAAACCATTTATAATTAGTTTCGATTTGCTCATCATGTATGAAACAATATATATAATAGTCCAAGTTTTCAAATTATAGATTTATGCCATGGTTGCAACAAACTGTATCTTACACTTACCTAGAACAAATTTTATGAGTACATTTATGCTGTGATGGCAACGAAATCGCGGCCTACATTCCCATAAATTAAATGGGATATATTAACTTATTACATTTCCACATTATTTAACTTATAGTCTCTAGTGTCTATGGCTTCTCAACATTAACTTTACATTGCTCGTAGTCAATATACCTTGAATATACTCGATATTGAATTCGACTTGGTACTAACATTTTACCTCGTCAGATTTGTTAGCACTGATGAAGGGGAACAAGTGGTTCCCGAAATATCAGTTTTTGCAAGCTTAATAAATATCACAAGCGAATAGTCTTAATTATTTCAAATAGTAGGATTTCGACCAAACTTTCCAGTATGATGCTTCCTATTAATGTCGACCTTGCCGAAAAACTTTACGGATCTACAATAAATTTAAGAAGGGTTCGCAGTACATTTTCAAAATAAATTAATTATACTATTGTTAATTTTATTTGAGTAGATATCGTAATGGGGAGTGTTTTGATAATGATGATTTTTTCAGATTTTTAAGTTGGAAAGTCTCTGAGAACAGGTCCTTGAAATAATTAATCCTCTTGGAACCTCGCACTCCTCACCTCTAGAACCGATGTCAAAACTAATATCTCCTTCAAAAAGTACAAATCCATACCTCTCATTTGACACCATAACATAGATATATTCTTTGTTGAGGATGTTGGGAGTTCTGAGTCTGCATCCACTTGGTGACGGACCGGACCACTTAGGAAGCAACTTACTTCCTCTTTTGTTGTCCACGGGCTCCTCTTTTTTGGGTTAAACACCCAAGTTTTCCAAAAAAAGAAAAAGTTGACTGACGGTTTCGTCCCGGGCAAAGTCAACTCATTGGACGCTACCTCACATCTCCCTTGGGAGCAGCGTAACCGAACATATGGTAATATATTCATATATGGTAATATATTCACTGGAATATAATTCGTACCCATTACATGTTTGCGATTAAATATAAATCTGTCGTTACTTTCGGTCACGCTGCTCCCAGGGCAGAGGTGAGGCAGCGTCTGAAGTATTGCCTCTGCCCTGGACGAAACCGTCAGTCAACTTTTTCCTTTTTTGGAAAATTTGGGCCTTTAACCCAAAAAAGAGGAGTCCTTGGACTACAAAGGAGGAAGAAAGTTGCTTCCCAAATGGTCAATCAAATCACAGAAAACTTAGCAAGGCAGCATCCAAAATCTCATCTCGGGGTCGATAGGTGCCCTCAACCGAGAGACTGGAATCTGACATGCGAAGTAATATTACTTGAGCAAGTAAAATGGGCATTTAACTTTTTCCATTGATACAAGTCTGCAGGTCCCGATGGTATGATTCCTGTGCTAGTAATATTCGGAATATATACCGTGCATGCCTAGCACAGGCTTATATTCCAATAAATTGATTAAATTAATGCGATAATTAAGGTGATATTAATTGCCAAACCAGGGAACCTCTCCTACACGGACATGAAAAGCTTGCGACCGGTCAGTCTAATTTCCTTTCAACTAAAAAAACTAGAAAGGCTAGTAGATCGATTGATAAGGGATGCACATATTCCGCAGTAGCCATTTCCCCATAGGCAACACGCCGCCCGGAGAGGCAAACCCACGGAGACAGCACTCCTTGAGCTCACTGTTATGACTTCTGGTAATGGATACTTCACCCAAGCATCTAGAGACTAGAGATCTAGCCATAATAATTATTGGCAAGGTTGCGGACACAGTATGTGAGCTAACATGGAAGCACCATTTCCAGAAACAATATCAGACATCTTGCAGATTGCTCTAGTGCTGCAGGATTCCGATAGGTAAAACCTGGGGATTTTCACCGCATCAGATTCATTATCTAATGGTATCTATCTACCCATTATAAAACCCATTTTGATGTATGCATGCATCTTCTGGTGGCCAAGTCTAAACTTTATTAACAGGAGGAAGGTGCTAACGCAGATTCAGAGGCTCAGTTGCCTAAATATTACTGCAGCAATGAGCACTACCGACTGCGACAGTCGAAGCTATTCTAAATCTACCCCCCATTCATTTGTAAGTGAAACGGAAAGCAGCCAACGACGCACACAGACTCTATACAGTATTATTAGCACTAAACAGCAACGGCATCTATACAATATTATTTGCATTAAACAGCAATGAAATTTCAAGCCAGTTGCCATCAGGTGCTGCTGAAACTAGGCCGACTGAACGGAACGTTGTTTATACGGGGGCCAGGGCAATCAAACATCGTTAGTAATGAAAAGGGTGACAGATTGGCTCGGTAAGGGTCTGAATCCACAATGATGGGGAAAGAACCGGGTTTTGGCATCCAACCATCCACTGTCAAGTCCACTCCACTGGAGGATAAAATTGCAAGTATTCACGCAAGCGAGTAAAAAAATCGAACTCTGGCCGATAGGCGAAAATCCTTGTGAAAGAACCTGGAGCCGCAAGAGTGTCACTTTTATTGTGACATGGGGGGACATGGGAACCCTAACAGGGCTTTTAACTGAACACTGCACCTTAATCTACCATATGGAAGAAATCGGGGTTGTGGTTTCAGCTATATGCAACCAATGTGAGGCGAAGGAAGAGACGGCTCTACATTTCATACACAGCTACTAACACGACCTTCTCAGATCTCAGACGAAAACATGGTAAAATTTTCTTCAATGAAGAATCTGCACACTCCCTGCCTATGGAGAATGTTCTCAGGGAGTTGTAGAGGATAGTAAAATGGGCCTAACAAAGGCCTGAGTACTCGGAGCTGCGGCTCCCTCCAGTAAACTAAATTAAAAACCACAATTAGATGAAATGTGGGTGGCATTTTTGGCTATGTGCAGTGATAGAATGTGCATAATCTAACGAAGGTGAAATGTTACTCCAAAGTACCGCTCAATATTCTATTAAAAGTCACGTATATATATGTATATTAGTCTTAATGGCACAAGACTTTGGTCAATATAATATTAGTAATTTGGTCAATATAATAATAATAGCACTTCATTTGATTTGCTACAGCAAAATCTTGGACGTGGAATTGATGGTACAGTTGAACAAATCTAGTTTTATGTGTTGAACTTGGCTGATTCCGCAAACGTATTTCGACAGCGGAGCATGGCAACAAGTGGCTGTCAAAGTACGCATACGACGATAAATAAACATAAAGCATAAGCTATAACATAAAGCATGATCCTGTCAGGTTTAGTTTACTAAAAAATCTTTATTATGTCAAAACTTTCTCTTTTTTTTGTAAATTTACTGCAGTGCAATACATTTAATATCAATAAAACGATACAATGAATAGTCTGCACACACATTGCGAGTTACCTATAAAAGGAGGATAAAAGGACGTCGATTCAGCTGTGAATGAGTACCTGAGTCAAATCAAGGTAATAACCTCGGACGAGCGCAATGCTGACCACATTGTCTCCTACAATATACTGTAGTGTACCGTTACGGTCTTGAATGAAGTGCTCTAACACACTTCAAGACCCTGATCCAATATGGATGGCTGCACCAACGATTATTATTATTATAAAAGGAGCAGTTATGCACTCAAATCTATAAATATATAAAAGAAAGTGGTATTAGTTACATTATTTATAACTCAAGAACGGCCGAAGCGGTTTGGCTGAAAATTGGTTGAGAGGTAGCTTAGAACCAGGAGACAGACATAGGATACTTTTTATCCCGTTCGACCGCGCTTCCATCAAGTCACTATAAAACATGGTATAACAAAAACGCATCTGACATGGAATAACAAAACGCAAATGACAGTGGAATAACAAAACGTAAATGACAGCTAGACGTAATTTGGTCTTTGGTTATGTATGGTAAAAAATTTCACAGTTATGGCTAAACGTAATTGATAATATCATAAGTAATTTGTTTTTTCTTTGAATCATCATTAACAATGCCGCGACCAAGACGATCGAATCTTTACCGACAAAGCCGTAATGCAAGAAGGATGTGAAACATTGCGAATGAAATGACTGAAGAAGCACAAGGAATTACCCGTGAAGAGCGCCGCATTAGTATGGCTCGACTTCGTGCTTCTCAATCACAAGAGCAAAGCGACGCAGCGCGTGAAACGGCTCGGTTGGCAATGCGAAATCGTCGAGCGAATAACAGAGATGAAGAAGTAAATAATTTTCGACGCACAAGAAGAAATGTATCAAGTGCTGATTTGAATCGAGCAGCGTTTCGATATCATTGCAGCACTGATTACTGCTTGCATCCTAGCGTTTGCATTGGGCCGATGGACGTTGTTTGCGAGTATTGTGACGCATTGAAGTTTTCTGGAGAAACGCCCGGATTATGCTGCCATAGTGGAAAAGTGAAATTGCCATTATCGACTCTCTCACCTGAGCCATCGCATTCATTGCTTTGTGGCGGAATACCAGAATCACGTCATTTTCTTGCAAACAGTCAAAAATACAATGGTTGTTTCCAAATGACTTCACTTGGGGCAGACATTATCTAAGAACGATGAATGATGACTACAAAGTCGTGATCAGAGCAGATAAACGACCATCTGGAACATACGAACGCGCATTTAACGCTCCAACAATAGATGAAGTTGCCATCCTGATTGTTGGTGAAAACTTGGAAACACGCGATATTGTGCTTACACGTCGCGATACTGGGTAACTGCAACAAATATTTGAAACACATCGTTCATATGACACGTTGCAGTACCCGCTGATGTTTTGGTAAGGAGAAGATGGATATTATTTTAATATCAAAATAATAAATCCATTAAATGGTGAGTATCAATATCATAGTTCAACATGATATACATACATATACATTGTTTGGTTTTGGTTTACAATAAAAAATCAATTATACTGCTTATTAACAGGAAAAGATAAGGGGTTGTTGTAAAATTAGACAAATGACTGGCAACCGATTTATCTTCACACCTTTATAATTATTAAAAAATTATATATGATATTTACAAAATACTAAATCTAATGTTTTAATTTCAGGTGCTGGGTTTTATCCACAACCTGACGGTCCTGGTGTCGCTCATAGATTTCGTCGTTATGTCGGCTACGGAACCGTCCATTATCATGTAGGGGGCCAAAAATTCTTCTCTCGAACGCGGCCAAGAGTTCGCAATTCTTCTTGCTAAGAACCCAAGTCTCGAAGGAATACATGAGGACTGGCAAAATCATTGGCTTGTACAGTAAGAGCTTTGACTCTATGGTGAGACGTTTCGAACGGAACAGTTTTTGTAAGCTGAAATAGGCTCTGTTGGCTGACAACAACCATGCGCGGATTTCATCATCGTAGCTGTTATCGGTTGTGATTTTCGACCCTAGATAGGAGAAATTGCCAACACTCTCAAAGTTGTATTCTCCTATCTTTATTCTTCCCGTTTGACCAGTGCGGTTCGATGTTGTTGACTGGTTGGTTTTCGATGCTGACGTTGCCACCGTATACTGTGTCTTGTCTTCATTGATGTGCAGCTCAAGATATCGCGCCGCCTGCTCGATCTGGATGAAGGAAGTTTGTACGTCTCGGGTGGTTCTTTCCATGATGTCGATATCGTCAGCATAGACCAATAGTTGGGTGGACTTAAAGAGGATCGTACCTCTTGCATTTACCTCAGCATCACGGATCACTTTCTCCAGGGCCAGGTTGAAGAGGACGCATGATAAGGCATCTCCTTGTCGTAGACCGTTGTTGATGTTGAACGGTCTTGAGAGTGATCCTGCTGCTTTTATCTGGCCTCGCACATTGGTCAGGGTCAGCCTAGTCAGTCTTATCAGTTTCGTCGGGATACCGAATTCTCTCTGCTCGTGTACACTTTTACCCTGGCTATGCTATCATAGGCGGCTTTAAAGTCGGTGAATAGATGATGCAACAGTTGTCCAAATTCCAACAGTTTTTCCATCGCTTGCCGCACAGAGAAAATCTGATCTGTTGTTGATTTGCCTGCAGTAAAGCCTTTTTGGTATGGGCCAATGATATTCTGGGCGTATGGGGCTACCCAGCCTAGCAAGATGGCGGAGAATACCTTAGAGATGGTACTCAGCAACGTAATACCTCTATAATTGCTTCACTGTGTGATATCTCCCTTTTTATGTATGAGACAGATAATGACTCGTTACCAACCGTCAGGCATTGATTCGCTGTCCCATACCTTGAACATCAGTTGATGAACCACTTGGTGTAACTGGTCGCCTCCATATTTAACCAATTCGGCTGTAATTCCATCGGTACCTGGTGACTTATGATTTTTTAGCCGATAAATTGCACGGAATGTTTCTCCTATAGTTGGTGGTGGGAGTATTTTTCCGTCGTCTTCAGTTAGCGTCGGAAATCAGATTTCCCTCTTTGTCTAGGCAGGATGAGCATCGAGGTGTATAAGGCTTCATCCAGCTGATTTGTTGGTAAAACTACCGCGCGTGGTGCGGTTACTCTCTGTACTTTTCGAGTTCACAGACTTGTTGGTTCTCCCAGGCTTCCTTTTTTCGTCTGTGAAGTCGCTTCTCCGCTCGACGGAGTTCATGATAAATCTCTGCGCGTGCCCGCGTTCTTTGAGAATGCAACATTACTCGGTATGCGGCATTCTTCCGTTGCTAGCTTACATTCATCGTCAAACCAGCCGTTCCGACTCCTTTTGCGGCTGGGGCCAAGTATGTTTGTGGCCGTATCAATGATAACGTTCTTCAGGTGGTTGTGAAGATCATTTGTTTATGCTTCATCTTCAGGTACTCTGTTGACTGCGGTTATTGCGGTTATAGGTGTCGCGGAGGGCTGTGTTGTGGATGGATTCAGTGTTAACTCTCACCGAGAATATATCCCTTCTAGTAAATGGGAAGTTACGAAGAGGTCACGCGATTAGACCCGAAATGATTGAGACATTAGGCCAAACAAATAATATTGTGATATTCTTAACCAGGCGAATGAAGAGCTTCGTGAATAGGCGGGCGGGCGGACTTGCAACGGATGCTCTATTTACGGTGGTTAAGTATAATCGTTCCCCATTTACATACATCATTATGTAAGAAAGCGTAGTTAAGTTTTGTATCTTTCTCTTTTCAGGCAACAACTACTACTCCCACCAGTAGGTTAAAGTTAAAGTTATTATAAATATAGTATAATAAATTGGAGTAAAAAAATGTAAATAAGTGAAAAGGAGGGTAGGGAATACGGAAAGTATGTATGTATTTGCTTCTTCGTGATGGACCTTGGCTTGCGCGGGGGTACTATAAATGAAACAAGTGGAGCCCACTGGCGGAAGATTCGGATGGTGCAAGATGGTCGTGATCTTCTCTTTAAATTGGATGTGCCACTGTTGGAGAAACGACCGTTCAAAATTTTCCGAGTATATGCTATTTCGGCGGCCTTTGATAGAGGTTGAGAGTGGAATATTTGGCTGTAAGTCGCCCAACAATTTGTTCTGATAAATAGGGGGAAATTAAGGATTGTGCCCAAATTTTATCGGTAACAAAAATGACAAATGCGAAAAGAAAGTACCGAGTATTTTATCAGTGGAAAAGGTGTGCGTGGCTGGTATTTTCGCCAAATCTGGCAATAAGGAATGCCGTGGAACTTGAGTGGATCCTTTGAATGGATTGGTGAAATTGAATGCACGCAATCACTGACTCTTTATCATGGGTAAAGAAGTGAGAGTTACACTTCTCAGACAGTTACACTGCTCAGATGGCAAGGCTAAAGATCTGTAGAATTGGGGTCTTGGTGCCTGTAGAGCGGTGCATATTGCAAACAGATGGCTTTCGTTTGATGCCGTAGAACGCAATAAAACTAACTTACTTGATAACGAGTATTTACTTAGGGATCTTACTTTGACGATGCCGACATGTGTAGGCGGATGGATGAGGATGACGTAACTCCGCATTTGTCTGAGTAGGTACAATCTTTAAAGATCTGTGTGATACGTTATGTTTTCCTTCTCTTACCATTCTTTAGTTTTTTGCGTGTTTATTATCCGAAATAAGATTTTCGGGTTTTCCTATTTTACTGAAAATTGCTTATAGCGCGTTATCACTTGAATCCCATTGTCTGTTTGAAGTTTTTTCATTGTAAGGAATTTAGAGAGTTTGCCTATACAGGTAATATATGGTGAGTTTCTATCCCTAAACCAAATATCGATTTGATACATTTCTCTAATTTTTTTGGGCGTTTTAGTTTCTTTAAAAGGCAGTTTATTCAGGTTTCTTTTGTACTTTGCTTGGTTACAAATGCTGCAATTATTTATTTGTCTCGTTATCATAGTTTTAAGGTTCGGAAAGTAATATTTGTCTTTGAGCTGCATATACGTTTTATTGATACCCACATGGTTACTAGCTCGATGTATTTTTGCAATTAGTTCCTTTATTTCTATTGGTGTACAATCATATAAGATTATTTGCTTGTACAATTATTCCCTTCGGATTTGTTTCTTTCCAATTTTTGTCATGTTTTTCGAAAATAAGCATAACTTCTTTACTGGTAAATTTTAGACCTATTGTATCTTGTGTTGGTACATGGTTTTGTAAGATGTATTTTGCATTCTTGTCGTCGAAATTTTCGAATTTGAATGTAAGTCTAATTTTACTGTGGTGTTTTTCTCTTTTGACTTGATTACTCGTTCCCCTCTTTATTATGATTTGCCTCTTGTAAGCGTGAATGGGCTTTTCTGATATGAAGATATAATTATTATTATCTTCAAAGGCTGTATGTTGTGCGGCTAACGATTCGATTTTGTTATTATTGAGTGGGTGTATCTCAACTCGCGACAATACGTCTGCAACGAAATTACCTCTGCCTTTGATATGTTTGATGTTGAAATCATATTCTAAAAGTTTCAACTTCCACCTTTAGAGTTTTGCATTATCCTCTTGGATATTATCAAAACCTTGCATACAAGCATGAACTGATCACAGGAACATGTTCGGCTTACCGATATGAGCCGTAGACAGTATTTGATAGTTCTGCTTACAGCATGTATTGGGGCCGGCGAGTTCTGATTGATCGCCATACTGCACATAACAAGCTTGATGTACTGTTAGTTGACAAGACGGGTCGCTCCGGTATTGTACCTAAATCCCTTACGGCTTCTCTTGATGGCTTGGAAATAGGAAATACACAAAACGTTTCATACCTGAAGCGTCCAGCTTCCGGTTTCAATTGTGTAGTTAAAGGCTTTGCTATTTTTGCAAAGTCTTTTATGAACTTTCTATACAAATTAGTTAAACCGAGAAATGATTTGATTTCTTTCTGATTTTTGAGTATTGGGAATTTTTTGATGATTTCTATTTTGTTGGAGTTAGCTTTGATAACGTATTTTGTTATTACATGCCCAAAATAAGGTTTTTGACATTTGAATTTTTAAATTAGCTTCCCTGAGGATATGAAAACTGCTCTGAATGCGTTTTTGTGTTCTTTTAATGATGTGCTGAATACTAAAATGTCGCCCAGAATTCATAAGGCGCTGAAATGTTGCTGGTGCATTTTTAAGTCCGAATGACATGCAAGTAAATTCGAAATGACCTTCCTCGGTAGAAAAAGCTGTTTTTTCACTGTCTTCTGGTTTGATTTCGATTTGGTGGAACCGCTTGGCCAAATCAATAGAGTTAAAGTAGTTAACGTTATCGAGCTTTCCAAGTATATCATCGATTTGTGGTATCGGATATTTGTCTTCTCCGGTGAAATTATTAATTTCGGTATTTCTATTCGCCCTTTTTAGGAACTATCCAAATTGGGGAATAGTATGGAGATTTTGAGGGTTTAATAATGCCTTGCTTAAGATCTTCTATTTTCACCATATTTATTAGTACTGTAATTCACATTTCTTGCACCACTGTAACTAACGTACCCTGTTTCTACTAACACTTTATAATCACTTTCAAGTGAATCTGGTTTGCAGGCATGTAAGATACATCTAATAGGTTCGGGACATTTGTTAATAAAAGTATTTTTAGCGATCTGATTTTTTAGCTTAATCATTTCCGACTTCTGTGCAGCGGAAAACGTTACATTATACTTAATCTTATGGTTAATTTTTAATAGACACTTACAGATATATTCGTATAAATGTCCTGCTGTTGTGAATCGTGCCGCTATCAATCTTTCGGTGAGCTGAATTTCATTATCCGGTGTATCAAAGTGATTGATGAGGAGCGCCTTGACCTCTGACCAGGATTCTGTGTGGTGAGTATGCAAAACCTCTCTTGCTCTTCCAACGATGCGTCCTAAGATCATCTGATGAAGGATAGCTTTGAAGGGGCTGTTATTCACTTGTGTATCACTGAATCCACTGCATCGATAAAGGGGAACAGATCCACCTGCGTTGCGTCGAAATTCGAAAGCGCTCCAATATAGCCCCACAAACTTTTGAAATCCATTGTCATGTTGAGCGTGCGTAAAGAGAAATCTTTGATGAGATTCTGTAGGTTCTTTTATTTGTGAGTGATAGATAGTTTTTAAACACTCGCAGACTGACTGCGCCAACTACTTTACTTGCTAACGAGTATTTACTTAGGCATCGTACTTTGACGATGCCGACATATGTAGGTGGATGGATGAGGATGACGTAACTATATGATGATATGATAAGTTTTACGAATAAAACTTAATAAATATAAATCTAATCAAATAGAAATATGAGTTTTACAAATATACTTATTTACTGTGCTTTTGAGTTGGCACTTGTCACTCATATTTGAGTCTTTCTCCTATTTATACTAACAAAATTTTGCTTTGGCTATACTTTTATAAATTACTGCACTTAGTGCATTTTGTTGCATAAGTGCAAATGTGCCTTCGATTATTTCTTAATCACATTGGTAATAAAGATTCTTAATACTATACCAGTTGTTATTGCGTATAACTATCATTATCATTATCAGAAAGCCATTGTTGTGGTACCGTCGTATATTCCTACGGAGGGCATGATGCGGATATAACTATGTATGTATACTAAATGGCTTAGATGCGTACTCCGCGTTTGGAATACTTTTACAATTTAAAAAGAAAGTATTTATTTTATAAAACGTTTTGAAACGTGAGCGCTAGATAAGATTTTTATGCGCGGATTTGCAGGGAGCGATATTGATTGAAGTTGTATCAAATAACATAAGTGGCATAAAAATGTATGGGAAATGTAAGTAGAGTGTGGGATAAGAGTTATTGGGTATTGGGATACGTTGAGTAATTATATGAAATGAGTGGAGTTTGGGAGAATTATATTTAAAATATTGATTCTCTTGTCTGTTTTGATGGTATGGGGTGTTGTTTGGGTGATTTATGGGTAGGTTTGGAAATGGAGGACTATGGGGTTATACCTATATGTTTACATTGATATGATATACAGGGTGCGGCAGCATAACTTCCTTTTTTCAAAACTCAATAAAAACTATCGTATGCATCGGAAAATATTTATTTATTTTTATTTACATTGTTTTGAAATTCAAATCTGTTAGGTGACGTCCCCCATTCTCCATACATTGCGTAAACCGATTTCTGGCGTTTTTCATGACTCTTGTTAGCATAGCAGGTGTTATGTTGGCAATTTCTTCTTGGATGTTGGTCTTCAAATCTTGTAGGGTTCTTGGACGGTTCACATAAACACGGGAGTTAAAAAAACTCCATAGAAAAAAATCACAAGGGCACAGATCGGGAGAGCGTGCCGGCCATTCCAAATAGCCTCTAATTGAGATAAGGCGCTCTGGAAAGTGTTCCCTCAAAACAGCCATCGATGCTCTTGAAGTGTGTGCTGTTGCACCGTCTTGTTGGAACCAAGTGTCCCCCAAATCCAAATTTTCTAGCCGTGGGAAAAAGAAATTCTGTAGCATGTTTACATACCGGTCCGAATTCACTGTCACTGTAACCTCATTTTCCTCAAAAAACCAGCGACCAATAATTCCAGCTGAGGAAATTGCGCACCACACTGTGACTTTGGGTGAATGCAAAGGCTTTTGACGCAATTCTCGAGGGTTGGTGTCAGCCCAGTAGCGCATGTTTTGTTTGTTAACCGACCCACACAAATGAAAATGGGCTTCATTGCTAAAAAAACAATAGCACCCTCGGGAACGACATCAAGAAGAAGATGAAGATGATGAGAGGAGAGAGGAGGGAGGAGGGAGGAGAAAGGAGAGAGGAGACGTTGACAATTTCTCCTATCTAGGGTCGAAAATCACAACCGATAACAGCTACGATGATGAAATCCGCGCACTGTTGTTGTCAGCTAACAGAGCCTATTTCAGCTTACAGAGACTGTTCCGCTCGAAACGTCTCACCATAGGGTCAAAGCTCTTACTATACAAGACTATGATCTTGCCAGTCCTCATGTATTCCTCGGAAACTTGGGCTCTTAGCAAGAAAAATTGCGAACGCTTGGCCGCGTTCGAGAGAAAAATCGTTCGAAGAATTTTTGGTCCCCTACATGAGGATGGACGATTCCGTAGCCTACACAATGACGAAATCTATGAGCGATACCATGACCGTCCGGTTGTGGATAAAATCCAGCTCAATAGGTTACGGTGGGCGGGTCACTTAATCCATATGGGTGAAGATGATCCCACCCGGAGTCTATAAGGGCAATATCCATGGTATCATAGAAAAAGAAGACGAGGCAGACCCTGCCTAAGATGGAGCAACATAGTTCTTTATCGCAAAATGAACAACTGCATTGGTTAACTGTCATTCTTTTTCTTTGTTTTTCCTTCCTTTCGTGTGTTGGATCCGAGGAATTGATTTTTTTTTACATCAATTGTATCTAGATATAGTGTAGAATATATAGACAAAGTAATTTTATGATATTCGGAGTCGTTCGGAAATTGCAGTGCTAAACATGTAAAATGTCACATGCCACGTCTATGCCGATTGCAGTAATAACGCGCGTATTTATCGGTCCGAATAACGTTCTAATGACTTCGCTAAAATCATAAGAATTGAAGACAACGCTTTACATTTGTTTCATCAACAAATCTAAGGTTTATTTACTAGGTATAGCAGCTTAAGGGTCAGTTAAGGTTTTATAATTAAAACGAAACTGCATTTTGAAAATCTGGTGTCAACATAGCCCAAAATCTATCCAACCAAATTCTTTGAAATTTTCACGACTTAGTCAGTACATATTTCTACGGTCCGCAAATTAGGATAATTGGGATTAGTTCGATAGTTTAACACGCCTTCAAAAATTTAGCTTTCAATATTTTTTATTATTTCTTATATACTTTTCTGTGTAGATTGCACAATCAGAAATTTCGGGTGATGGATCGAAGTTTACTACCGTAGGTGAAAATTTGATAAGTAACTTTGACTTGTACTGGGAGTAATTGAATAAAGTTCAGACTTTGTGGTAAACTCTTTTTTTAATTCATTTGCGTATAAATCAATATCCAAACTGTTCTGTTCAGCTGTTCTCAGCTCAGGGTAAATTTGCTGGTAGTTGCTAAGCGAAAGAATTTGGAGTCAATCTCAAGTGTCGACCATTCTCACGCTTCGCGTTGTCGTTAGCGACCTTTAACGGGTCGCTTACGATACGGGGTGTGACGTCCTCGAGGTGTCCGAGTAAGTAGTTCTGACCCCCTAGCTGGCAGTATACCGGCGTCCTAGGTAATAGCCTCGAGAAAACTTCTCGGTGAAGAGCGAACCGCGAATGACCGGTACACGTCGGGAAACACTGGGAGTCTCTGAAGCCGTCGACGGGTGATGTAAGCGTAGCTCTGCCAAGGTGGTAGTTGTGACGTGTATTAGAAGCCAGCCCCTTCGGGACCCTGGTCGGGAAGTGTGCATTGAACCGGAGTTAGTAGACCGCGTTGCCCCGAACGAGCACTGGTCCGTCCGTGAATTCCGGGATCAGCTAAGCGAAGGTCAGGCCTCAGGGAACTGGGGTAGGGGCTGAGTCCCCGAGGGTACACCCGTTCCTGACTATTGCGGCCCGCTCCCTTGCACACGGTGCGCTGGTTAGTTTTTCATGAAGAATAAACATACACTAATAAAAAAATCGAGGAAACAACAGGGAAGGAGGAAGAGCTGAGTACATTTGCGCGGAGCACAAAAATGCGTCGTTCACCGCAGCGATCAGCGAAAGAGGCAGCGAGGACTAACATACCCGATGCGACACCGGGGCGCCCAAATAAAGAGGAAGCCTCATCAAGTGGCGCGACTGACAGTGCGGAGATGGCAACTCCAGCTCAGTCAGAATCGCTCCTGAGCAGATGGATTCGGACACAAACCGAGTGGAAATGCCGTCCTAGCTAGAGCCGAAGAGAAAAAAGTCGTCAGGGAATGCGCGTTCCTCCAGAGGGACGTCAGCAAAGGTGTCAAAAACTGGCTGGCGGAACTGGAGGAACTATTGGACCGCATCTCCTTCTACAGGCGAACCTGGAGAGCAGCGGAAGACGATTGGAGAACAGAAACAGCTGCACTCCCCGCTGAGAATGCTGCTTGTGTCAAACGGACCGCAGATAGACCACTGCAAAGCGAACTGGGAAAAAGCGGAAAGAGGACGACTTGCCCGAAGGAGACTTTAGCGAAGTAGTTTCCAGTAGTACCGGATGTGACACCGGGGCGCCCAAATAAAGAAGAAGTCTCATCAAGTGACGCGACTGACAGTGCGGCTCTGCTCATTAAGCCGACGAAATGCAAGACATTTGCGGAAGTCCTTAGTGAAATACGCTACAGCCTGTAACCCGAAAACAAGGGAGCAGAGGTGTCTTCCATATGAATTTTGGACTATGGTGGCATCAGATTTTCAACATGCAGTTTCGAGAAAAACGCATTTAAAAAGTAGAATGCGATTTTTAACCATAAAATCTTAACTGACCCTTAATCTGCTATACCTAGTCCATAAACCTTGGATTTCTTGATGAAACAAATGAAAAGCCTTCAAATCTTCAATTCTTATGATTTTAGCGAAGTCATTCAGACCGATAAATACGCACTTTATTACGGCGATGACGTAAACCTGGCATATGACTCGCTTTGACCAACACACGGGATGACCCCCTTAAAGGCAATGTTTCCACCGTTAGTGTTTTATTCCAAATTATTCTCCTACATTCTAGATGGCCCATATAACTTATAACAGTTTGTTTTTAAAATTATGCATTACAAAACATTTCTAAACATCAGACATACTAATGTTAAATGGGGCCAGCTGCTGACCCCTGTAAGCAGGTGATCACTCAACTTGAGTTATTCACACAATATCGATAATGCAATGAGTCAAATTAATCATTTCGATTGCTTTGCACAATAACCAACTTTTGTATTTATTTTTGTACTGGATTATACATGCTAATTAAACATACCTAGAATTCTAAAATTGTATCAAAATATTAACGATCATATACATAGACAAAATTGTTGCTAACCATAATAAAAAGCATTTTTGAAAATGCTTCCACCACTTTCCTCAATTCCGTGATCGTCGACTGTAGGCAAATCCCATTGATTTGGATTGTGGAGGAATCTCCCGTATTAATTACCTCCAGGTCCGTCAATGCCATCTCATGTCTTTTCCCACCACATACGATAGCAAACATAGTAGATTTATTGGCGATATACAGCCAATTGTTCGCGGCCATAATAATAATAATCGTTGGCGCAACAATCCATGTTGGATTGGTGGCCTTCAAGTGTGTTAAAGCATTTCATTTAAGACGGTAACGGTACACTGCAGTACACTGTAGGAGGCAATGTGGTCAGTATTGCGCTTGCCCGAGATTATTACCCTGCTTTTTTTCAGGTACTCATTCACAGCTGAGTCGAATGGTGTTAAACGTCCAGTCACGATAACAAATCCCTCTGTCGCTAGTTAGATTTGAACCGCGACCTTCCACTACGACAGCCTAACTCTCTAACCACTTGAGCCATCCGGACACGCATCTATATCTTTGATTATTTTGGGTGAACATCTCCTTCTTGCTTAATGCATGACGCCAACAAAGCCGGATCGGGATCAAAATACCTGGCCAGATTGAAGTTAACGGCAATATCAGAATTCTCGGGTTGCGACATCAAATATCGCCCTGCCTCTGTCACTTGAGGAATGGCTGTTATGTGCAGCAGTTCATACCAGTACCTGCTGATGATGTAAAAATATCCAAACCTTCAAATCTGGTCTTCCTCCTTCCGCAATGGCAGTCGCTCTTGCGGAATTCGCGAATTTGATATAACGCGTCTAACTTGTCACCTACATTAGCCATCGTTCTTGCCAGCGCCTCTTGACTAGTAAAGCCCAAAAACATGGGCGGGGTCCATGCAGAGCAGACACGATTCGGCTGTACTTTGTGGCTAATTCGTCATAGTACATAGTTCACGGCCACCAAATACGGTGTCATAACATGGACACTCAATATACTCTGGAGTCTACCTTGTTAAATCAGTTGTTCATTTGATTTACTTTCTGAATAACTTTGCTCAATTTTTCGGTGAATTGCCCCAGTCGATGAGAAACCGTAGAATGGTAAGCCTCTGTACGTGCATTCGACAACACGTTCTGGTGGGTCACCGTCTGTAACGTCGCTAGTTGCTCATGCCGGAGGCTTTCGATGTTATTGTAGACCTCATCGTTAACTCCGAAAACCGCAGTCAGTGCTTTGCCTAGAAGACCCCTCCTCCTTCTTATTGTTGAAAGGTCAAGGAGCTTATCAATTTCGCGGATAATATCCTTCTATTCAAAATAAAGTGATTTAGCGGCGCATCACAATGCGTTATCAAGGCTAATTTTGACACATTCTCGCACATCGCACGTGATTGATTTAGGACCTGCATGATGTCTCGTCAGTCATCCTGTATTCCACGCACAGAGAAATCTACCTTAATCCTCAGTTCACCTCAAACTATTCGGGCTTGGCCTAACTTTTCTACATGGTATCCGGCGTGAGGCCTCAAAATTTCGTAGTTCTCGGTGGAACTGTTCTGAGAGAATGCCATGTCGAATGTGAAAAATAGAATTGTCAGATTCAGGAGTGCCCTTGCCCATGTACATGGCGCGATATGCGGTTTCTTGGGTCGTTGCATGACAGAGAGAAATTCGCGCTTCGTTTTATTGTAATCGGTTCTGCCTTCGGGTGTTTCTGCTCTGCTCGCTTCGATCTTTTTGATGTTGGCTCTTTCCGCTCTGATCTTTTCGATCTTTCCGCTAGAAAGGATTCATTTACCTCAATCGGAATCTCCACCGGTAACGAATACAAATTGACGATTCCGATCTGCACTGTGATATCGAACACAAAGTGTCCCGGTGTCAATGCTTCGAGGTCTTCAGGATTGTTCCGTGATCGCTATATATTTCCGAACACAGTCCTCTTCGTGCCGTAAACTGTTTGAAAGCAGCCAACAAGGCTTCCGTTAATACATCGCTGACTAATTCGAGATGCACACCCTTTGTCACCATGTACAAAAACACGTATACGTACCCTTTCAATGTGACGGTGGAACGCCCTTTTGACATCCCAGTCTTGAACGGACCTGGGTAATCGACCCCACAATGCAAGAACGGTGGACTTGGAGTGATCCATATGGCAGGAAATTGCTGGCCATGACCTCTAGCATATCACACACGAGTAAGGCAGCGATGAAGCTCATCCCGTATAAGTCGCTGATCGTTCGTAAATGATTATGGACCGTCTGAACGTTTTCATGTAGCGTGTTCTTGTGTGCTTCTGGGATTATTAAGTCAGTAACATAATGTTCTCACCGTAGGATTATCGGATGTTCTATTAGTCTGACAAGTCCACAATCCGCAACCTTCCCCCAACTCTCAGAAGGCCCTATTGGACAATAAACAGATTTAGTTTCTGAAGTCCTTTCTGCAACAGGTTTCCTCTTACGACGTCCTCTATCTCTTTGTCAAACCCTGCCTTTTGTACCAACCGAAGAATCGGTAATCACTGGTAACCATGTCCATTAGTTCTGTTAATGGAAGGGCTTCATTCAATTTCAACAGCGGAAGAATTATCTTCGCCTTGACGCGGGTTCTGGCACATAACAGTGTGACACTTATTTTTTCTTGGTGTCAACTGATTTAACATAGATAACCGAAGCATACGCCGACGCAGAAGCATCACAAGCACCATGCAACTCGATTGTGTTCGCCTTTGAATACTGAACCCATCGAGGGATCAGAATCGATTCCAATATCGGTGACTCGGCTTCCAGCCGTTTCCATTGATTCAATATGTCCTTCGATGGAGTGTCATCCCAGACGATTTCAGACTCCCATATTCTTTAGATTAGGATTTTGGCGTCAAGCATTGCAATGGATCGTATATGGCTGCAATATTTGACGATAGCTGGGGTTTCGCCAATTTTTTGTCGGCATCAAACTCTATAGTCTTGAACCGGAAATTGTTAGCCATCGGGTTCCAAATTAGTCCGAGAATCGTTGCCGCTGATTTCAGTAGAATTTCTCGAAGTCCAGTATTCTTCAGTAATAGAAAATTGTCCACGTAAAAACGAATGTCCTTCGTCCGTTGCTAGTTGAATTAGCGTTCTAATTACAAGGAACGTCGGTCAAGTTTCGCCAAACGATACTGTTGTCAGCACATATTTTTGAACGGGCATGTTCGTACTTGGTCTGTATAGTACCCATTGGAAGTTCCTATAACACGGCTGGATTTTTACCATTCGGAACATTTTCTCGATATCGGTGGAAACTGCATACCGGAAGTTCCTCTATGGCGGAAATATCTGGGCTGGATCGTCTTGCAGCTTAGGCCCAGTATGCAATAAATCATTCAAACTCGAACCGCTCGTTGAGACTGCTGACATGTCATAAACTGGTCGCACCTTGCTCATCGTGCTATCAGTCTTGATGTGGGAGATAACATACATCCCTGTTCTTTCCGATAAATAGCATCATTCTTCTCCAGTTGTCTTTTCAGATTTTTAAATCATATTAATACCTTATTTCTCGAATTTCCTAGCAGCACTAACTTTGGATCGTCCTTGTGACCGCATACCTCCCGTCCAATTCGCGTTGAACCGTGCTCTCGTAAATTACCTCACATTCGTTTGCGGACGAGACCTCGTCTGGAGCGGTCTCTAAATGAAATTCAGTCGTTGATATGTTGAATACTAACGTCGTGGCTTCCGCTGACTGAATAGGAACCTTGCCTGAAATTAGCCAGCCTAAATTTGTCTTCTGGGCCACCAATGGATTTCCCTTCGTGGTTCGTGGTTGAATAATTTCTTGAAATATTTTGGCTCCCAATCCCAAATCGATATTCGCCTTGACATTATAGTTTGGGTAGGCTAGCTGCAGAATTTTTCTCCATCCTATTCCGATCTCAGTCAGATTCCCATTTGCCAAATGTCGTACATAGGCCTCAACCGTTATCTCGAATTTCGACGGAAAGTTAGGTCTTATGCTGACTTCGATTGCTTTCCGAATCGTCGCCGCTTGAACACCACCGATCCCTGATATCGATGCTAATACATTCCCTTTCTTTACGCCTAATTTGTTGGCCGCATGCAAGGAGACGTCGTGCCTGATTTTCCCACTGACTGTCAGGCTGAGTTCGCATTTACTGCCTTTTTAAGGTGTAGCATGGTATGATGGTCTTTGTTGCACTCCAAACACTGCACTTTGCTTTTGCACTTCCGTGTGTAGCTGTGTGACAGACAATTCAGCCATAATTTGGACTGTCTTACGAACTCGTTTCTTTCCTTAACCGCCAGTGTCCTGAATTCGCCACAAGAAAACATCGGATGGTTTCCAAGGCAATATATGCAGAATATTAGGCGATGACTGCTTTACGGTTTGTTACCAGAGCAGAGGCAAATCGTCAGACGCTACCTCGCCTCCATCCTCCATCCTTTCTATAATTCCTTTCGAAAGCCTCCAGTTGATTGGAGATCTCCGTCTGTTCTTTCAGGATGGTTTCAGCCATATTTTACAATGGATTGATTACAGACTTGGATTGTAAGTAGACTTTGGAACCGGCATGATAAAGGGATTTTATGTTTCTAAGGAAATGAACTTGTACCAGGGTTATGTCGTATAAACTGTTCCACCGTTAGTGCTTTATTCCAACTTATTCTTTTACATTCTAAATCGCCCATAACAGTTTGTTTTTAAAATTATGCATCACATAACTTTTCCAAATATCAGACATTCTATTGTTAAATGGGACCAGCTGCTGACCCCCGTAAACAAGTGATCGCTCACCTTAAGTTATTTTGCCATAGCTCCTCACACCATGATGCTGCCACTGTCCTATCTAACTGCTGGTATAATGTTACCGTCTTCTAAGACAGTGCTTACTCTTCTCGACACCAAGTGCGAGCCAACGGAACCGAAAATGTTAAATTTCAACTCGTCGCAAAAAGTAACTGTTTTCCAAAATTCTTTTGGCTTATAAACGAACTCTTGAGCTTAGTCAAGTCGTTTTTAAGGTTTTGTGTAAAACAAAACCTTACTAAAACCGATTCACTGTCTGTCTGTCCTGTGACAGACACTTTTTTCCAAAACGGCTAAACCAATCCGGACGAAATTTGGTGGACAGATGGGAACTACGAAATCCCACATATACAGTGGCAACGAGATACATTTTCGTGGGGCATCATGCGGGCATCAAACGAAAGGTATCGATTAGTACTGATGTTAGTTTTCACGTTAGGTTTAAAATGCGCGAGTGAAGAGGCAAAATGTGCATACTTAAAGTGGAAACTACCCAACGTAAAAATCTGGAAAAAATCAAGGTGGTGCGCTTACACGAAATCTAGGCCTCAAAATATGTCCCATTCCGATATCTGGTCAAATAAACTTAGTAATAGTACAATATCAACTTTTTGAAGTTGCCTGGACACCCCCATCAAGTTCATCCCAGGAGTATTGCAAATTTTGCAACAGCATAGAGGGAAGAATCGCGCATAATACTGCCAAGTTCTATGGAAATCCGGTTATTGCTATCAAAGTTATAGCAATTCAATCTTACCAATTCCACTCTAATTTACTGCAGCTTACGCCATGCAAATAAGATGCTGACGTCACAGTTAGTCATGAGGAATCCACTTCTCCCCAGGTCTTTTCAATATTTTGTGTAAAACAAAACCTTATTAAAATTGGTTTACTGTTTGTCTGTCTGTCTGTCACACACATTTTTCTCGGAGTCGGTTATAGCGATTGACACCAAATTTGGTGGAAAGGTGGGAACTGGCAACGCTCACCCATACAGTGAGGGGGGAGGGGTGTAAAAAGGAGGCTGCCAAGACTCAAAAATAGCTTCCAAACCGATATCTGTTCAAATAAAGTTGGCGGAAATCGCACCCTTCTTTGCAAATTCAAGATTTTGAATGTGAATATCATCTGGAAGTGGATATTCCCAGCTCTCTCAGCTTGACTGCTATCAATACAGTGCTTTTCAGATCAAATTATTTGTGTAAGTGGCCTTTCACAAAGTAGAGGGCAATTGAATTTTTAACTATGTCCACACGCAACTGTCATCATTTCTCACTTAGGGAAACACAAAACATTTTATACTTGAAGGGTCTAGCTTGCGGTTTTCCGATTTATTTAATATTCTTTTGGGAAAGAAGTGGCTTCTTCCTCGGAATATAGGCGCTGTTCCCTATGGGGAAAATTTCGGACGATTTAATGACGAACTACCAGTATACCTCTCCAAATTCAGTGCAATAGATACTGCAATTGTCTTTGAATTGTTCCTTATGTCCCCCTAAATTTGTCTTTTTGTTTGTTCCGACTGGATTGTCGCAGGTCGGCCGCTACGTTTTGCGATAAGCAGATCCACTTTCATTAAAAAAATATTATGACATAATATCCCGTGGACTTTGGCTTTTCTATTATTTTTGAAGTATTTTATTGAATTGAATATTATTGAAATATGATAATGATAATGATTTGCTCTTTTCAGTCACGAGACAAGTGCTTATAGTCTATTTTCGGACCTTTACCGCGCGATACTTGTAAGGAACTAATCGTTGCAGTAGATGTTAGGAAGCCCGGCACTTCTAAACACAATACGAAACACACCGGTACTCTTTTTGAACCGCAATCACATTACGTGTTTTCGATATGTTTTTTTAGCGATTTTTCTGTGCAACATAAAATAATAAAATAAGCAATAACGGTAGAAAACACACATGAAATATTATTGTTTTCTCTTTCATAACTCATTTAAAAATATCAGCTGATTTTCGAGATATTGGGATTCAAAGGGTATTGCCGTAACTGTCCAACTTTTTAGTAAACTCTTCGAAAACTTACTTACTGACTTACATGTATGACTCGTCGCTAAACTTTACATATACTGTACGTATGTATCTCCATATTCTCAGTTGGGAAAAGTGCAATTGCTTCGGAATTACTTAATAAGTAGCTTACTTTGATTCATGGTAATCTAAAAGAGAATATCGTTCTTAGATTTGATATGCATTTCAAATTTTTTAACGTTCTTTAACGTCCTTCTTAACAAATCTTTGTTGTTTGTTTGCATTGAAGTCATTGATATCGTTGTGTCTTATTGGAATGAAGTGAATTCAATTCACTAAAATCAATAATAATAATTATAGTAAAAGGCGAAAAATTGTATGATAGTGCTTATAGCCCACATTTGCTGCTTTCACACCATCTTCTCGGTAAGTACTCTGGAAAAGATTTAGTAATTGACAAAGTACCGTGTTCATTTTTTTGTAAACCGTTTCCATAGGGAACTAATATATAATTCTTTTAAAATTAGTTGGAAAAATAGATAACTGACGAAAAACCCTACTTATGTAAAAGCCAAGACTATTAAAAATGTACCAATGTTTTTTACTAATTATACTTATTTCTCCAGATAGCGTTAGTAAAACAAACTAGTCTTCCAGCAAGGCCTCGAGAAAAACCTACCCAACTTATCGAACGGTAATTTTATTTCGTTATATAATTAGTACTGAGGCAATGGCAAACTTGTATTTAAAAATTTTATCAACTTAGCAATTTATTCGTAAGTACAGCCTTTAAAAAAAAATCTGGTCCTCGTTTAAGCACTGTATTTATATGTTCTACCGGAGCTGGCTACAACAGTATAAACTAGGTTAAAACAATTAGATATAGTGCATGTTCTTATAAAGCGGCGACCTAACCTTTGACAGTTTTTAATTTTGCGCAGTGAATTCTTCTATTTTAACGAATTTAGAAAATATGTTTTTCGAAATGTATAAATGTGTCATTTAATATTAAAATTATTCTATGCAAAAAATGTCCTTTAAAAGACTGGTTCATTCTTTTAAAAAGCTCCTCCCGAAAATGACCGTTTATTTTTCTCAGGTTGGCACAGGAAGTTTCATCAATTCCAGAATTGGTTCATAGGCATGCGAATGGCAATCAATTTTCTGCCGCCATAATCGATTCCTGGCTATGCAGACGGTAATCAATTGGCTCTCGACTATGGCAACCATTTGATGAAATAATTGACTCTTTACCCGTATAGTCATGTAAAGTAAAATTGATTCGAAATCTGAAGAATTAGTTCCGAAGCATTCCGATTCCTACTGGGTATAGTTTGCAGTTACAACGTACCAAAATGAGAGTTATTTGGCGAGTAGATGGGAGATAGTGTTTTAATCAAACATGTTCCTGGTACATACACAGATAACTTCACCAACAATAGCAATTTGCCTATGAGATCCGTCGATTTGAATAATAAAGTCCGAAATCACGTTCAATTAAATTTATGCTGAAAGTCGAATCGGAACAAAAACAGAATGAACTCAATTCATCGAAAATTTAATATTTATTTATTCAAATAGTCATCAAACCAGATATCAGTTAAAAACGAGGAAGAAACCCGTTATCTACATAAATAAGAATGCTCCGTCCCATTATACAAACGGGATAACGATCTATGGCACATATAGTTGTCCTAGCTCTACATGTTTGCCATTAGCTGTAAACTCCTAACCTCCACAAACGTTTGGCGGAGGGAACATCGCCACTCGCACGTTTGAAAATGCATTAGTTTTCTGAGCAATCAAATTCCTTCCCCAAAAAACCGACACTCGATCTGATCGACGCAAGTGCTTGCAAACTTACAAAAACTAAGCCAAACACCCTATGCACACGTTTATTATGGCTTGTTGGGGTTTGGCAAATATGTGGATGCCGCATTAGACGCCCCTGGCGTTTCATGCTGTACTTTATTCTTTTGCTCTGCTGAACTGTACTTTTTTCATCAATCTAGACTTAAATTATGTATGTACAATGTGATAAGAAATATATTTTTGCTGTTTGGTCCACACTTGTATATAGGCATACAGCTTTACATGTATTGGATGGGAATATATTATTTTAAAATTTACCGCATAGCCACACGTCTGTTGATGTTTCAATTTCTCCCTTGGCGGACATTCTGTTTTGGTAATTTCATTTTTTAGATATAAATCTGGTCTGCAATTCACACAACTCAAACAGAAAGTAGTAAACAAAACTAGATTTAATATTGTTAGTTCCATTATGAGTTTTAGTTTAATTGGTATTCAGCAATTTTGTTAAATGAATAGAAATATTATATTCCCGAACACTATACAGCAAAATCACAAAGCGTCCACCAATTGCCACCGTGACAAAGTACATGTGATGACTGGGTTCACCGATCAGCTATCGGCTCCAACTTGTGTATATTTCCTGAAACATTGATGGCTCTGGAATTTTTATATTGTTCGGGAACAGGTCGTGGTATGGAATGCAATAGAAATATGTATAAATGTAGATAATGGAAACAGAAGCGTACAATGAAAATCGAACAGTCATGTAGAGTGGGAAGGAAAATTTGGTAATTATTTTGAGAAGAACCTACATTCTGATTTTAATAATTTTCATTTATACATATGGTATATGTAGTTCGTAACTCCAAAATTTTCGACAATGAGTTAAGCATGATACTGGATAATCAATTTCAAGCCGCATCGAATGATATTACATATATAACAAGTCGGGAAACGGGAAACTGGACGCTTCAGGTTAGAAAGGTTTTGTGTATTGATTTTATAAAGCGATTTGAGTGTGCATTTGTCCCATTAGAACCTAGCACGTAATATATGCATATATTATGTGAGGACATTCAATTTCACCGCATAAAATTTAATTTAAATTTGCACAGAAACGGCAACTTTCATCTGTTTATAACAGGTTTGTTAGTAAAAGTGCGATTTCCTCCAGAATCATGCTCTATACTATAGCCTACTCTGTTGCAAAATTTCACGATGCTAGAATGAACTTAAGGGGGGTTTGCAGCCAATTACTAAAAATTATAGTTATATACTATTATTGTTTATTTGAACAGATATCGGTATAGAGGGTATTTCTCCTGATTTTTTTTCAGATTTTTCGGTTGGGTAGTTTCTGAGAATGGATCCGTTAAATAAATTATCAATTTCGACCCTCCGCACTTTCCCCTTTCCAGCTAATGTCAAAACTAGGCCGTGCTTCGGAAAGTACTAATCAAGACCTTTTATTTGATACCCCACATGACTATATTTAGTTAAAAAAACATTTACAGCCACCTTTTGCATGTGTGGGGATAGAAGGACGTAGAAGGATGTAACTCACTGTATACATGGACGTTCACAGTTTCCACCTTTCGACCAAATTTGGTGTCGATCGCTATTGCCGTCTCCGCGAAAAATGCGTGTGACGGAGAGACAGACAGACAGACGGACAGCCAAACAGACAGACAATAAACCGATTTTAATAAGGTTTTGTTTTACACAAAACCTTAAAAACTGTTTGCTGTCCGACTTTCAGCGTGAAATCGGCCTTCAAAGTCGGCTTTACATTCAGTAGTTACATGTTTTGGAATCAGTTTTTCGCGTTTCCTGAAAAAAAACTTGGAACATGTGAACTGGACCTCACATACAGTGAGCAAGAGTGAAATCCGGACACTGTCGTACGAAATATATAAGTGCACAGAAAGGAGTTGTATGTGTTTTTTTTGGTCACAAGAAGGTTGCGTACAGTCTGTTGGATACCATGGAAAAAGAATTAACAAAAAGGCTTAAATAAAACCTTGCTAAGGACGAAAAACAAGAGGAACTCTATATGACTTGTGGCTTCACGCAAGGCAAAGGCAACTCATCAGACGCTGCCTCACCTCTGCCCTGGAAGCAGCTTCACTGAAGTGGTTACAAGGCGGCATTTGCTCCTTATATTAATTCAGGCTTAGGCCTAAAATTTTACAAGGTAGTTTTATATTCATTATAATTCATACACATGTGTTTTTGAATTAATATAAGTGATTTAATACCCCCCTGTCACCACTTCGTGAAGCAGCCACTGTCCTGGACGAAACCGCAAGTCATATTTTGCGACTTGGGTGTGTGTGTGGTTTTGAATAGCTTCGGACATCTGAACACTACCACATACGTGTTTTTCACCCTTATGTTTCGAGTCACTGTTTTGGGATATCTTGAATGTTTGACAAAAACCTAATTTTTCTGCGCTGGCTTGCAATTTTTTTAAAAATATTGATGTTTCATTATTCCACTCTACGAATTTCATATTTTCCACGCCGTCCACGTCGTAACAGGTAACCCTACCATAGTGCTTCCCTAGTCATGCATTTCACGTATATAAATATATATAAAATAAAGTCAGTAAAGCGATTGGAGTATGCTCAAAACTATAATTTTCAAGATCAAACGTTTTGGGGTGATGTACTTTTTGTCGACGAGTCAAGTATTCTCCAGCGATGGAAAAGTAAAACGATAGAGAAATCTTAACAGAAAACTATAGTCGAAATATGTGAAAATCACAGTAAAGTGGAAAGTGTTATGGTGTGGAGCTGTTACGGGTCAAGCCGTGCACTGCAGGATAGACTGACGAGGAACATAGCTCCCTGAGGCCAACCTGTCTGTCTCAGGATAAGCTGTTTCTCCTCTGGGGCGATTTTTCAGGGGCCAAGCCTCTCGACTACCAACACCGTTAGTGAGAGGTGAAATCCACATCCTGTACGAGGTGACCCTACTATTAAGAAAACGCAACGGATCTAGACTGGGGAGTCGAAAAACACCTCCCCCAATCCAAGGTGTTATGCGAACCGTACCCATTGGATAGTTTGCTATGGCACGGCGGATCTCTTAACCACGAGTATGGGGGGGGGGGGAATCAAATGAGTACAAAAAAAGAAAAGAAAACGAAAACCAACAAAGCGGGGCCCCGTATCACACAAAAACTGGTTAATCAGGCGGAGGCAAATTTCCGAATTACTGAGAGCCAGGTGATTACACCCAAGAAGGGAGAAGTTGGGACGTCAAGCAGTGGATCCAAGGTTAACATTGATATACTGCGTGGACAACAGCCAACAAACGCCACTGCTCAAAGAGCAGGGCCCAGCAAAAGCACATCTGAAATAAATATAACAGACGTCAGGAAGGAGACAGGTCTCAATGGCGCCGGTGTTAAATGGTATCTGCGTTATCCGAAGGAAGGCCTGAAACAAGAAGAGGCCCTTAAGAAGGCTCAGGACAGACCTAAGCCTTCTCTACCGGAGCCGAGAAAGCGGGGAGCAGCAGAGATCAGCCCGCATGAATGCTCTCAAAAAATCCAAACCTGAACCCAAGGGCGGAGAAAACCCGGGCAGATCAGGAGTGAAGCCAGGACCCAGGAAGCCCGCCATCAGCTATGCTAGTGCGGTGAAGGACATTCGGCTGGCCATACTGCCAAAAATGTTTCCCGAGCAAATACTCATTCGTGAGGAACAGGAAACTATTGAGGACCTTGTCGTCAGGTAGATGATCAAGGGTTGGAATTCAAAACTGGTGTTCATCGGGATACGCGTTCGACCAGGCCTTATACTGGTGGACTGCGCGACGAGGACCCCGCAGAATGGATTAATCGCCCAAAATCAAGATCTCTATGCTCGACTATGGAGAGTCTCCAGAAGCAAGGTGGAGGGAAAGGGTAAACCCCTCACGATCGGAGTAGATGACCGATCCCTGGAGGTAATCAAACGTCGGAGTTGTCATATCAACTACCGATTTGGCAACACACCCGTGCATGTGCACAAGGAAAAGCCGAGGGAAGATACCTCGGAGGAGACACCGGGTCAAAAACATACCGAGGTCCACGAAGAAGTCTCGAAAACCATAGAGGCGGAAAGGACTGGATCAACCAGGGAAGTAGACCGCTGCCCAGTGAAGAGCAGAAGCTGGAGCACCTAGACCTAGGACTCAGGGTGGACAGCGATGCGCAGGTCATAGACTAAACTACATTAGAACTAACGTTCTAAAGCGTAACCCCCAACATCACTGTCAACACGCTTACCGGGCAGGACGGTCAACTGAAACTGCTCTGTATCAGCTGACAGGTACTACGGGATGCCATAGAAACAAAAGAAATTGCACTATGCGCGTTTTTGGATATCAGACGAGCATTCGGCAACACATTGCACACAGAGATACAAGATGCCTTGAGCCGTAAATGAGTGGGAAACATCCTGGCATTCTGGACGGGCAAAATGCTAGAAAGCAGGCAAATAGAAGTACCGACAGGTACAAATTCTATTGTCATGAACAGCACTCAAGGCTGTCCACAGGTACAGGGGGTACGGTCGCCGCTGATGTGGAGTATGGTGGTAGATGAACTCCTGGACGTGTTAACAAATACTGGAATGTAAGTCCAGGGTTACGCGGTCGACATTGTTTTAATCTGTAGCGGCAAATATGAAGATACCCTATTGATAGAATCCAAACTGGACTAAGGGTTACTAGTGCCTGGTGCAGGAAGGTGGGACTGCGGATCAACCCAGCCAAAACCACCCTAGTACTATTCCCTAGGAGGCGTAAGCTTGATCACCTGAGAGCCATAACATTACATGATATGTTGGTGAAACGAGAAAAGGAGGTCAAATATTTGGGAATTTCGCTAGACCAAAAATTTTTCTGGAAGACACATGTTGGAAACACTTGTCGGAAAGCCACGACTGGTAGGTCCATAGAAGGAAAAAAATGGGGTTGCAGCCCGAATACTTTGGATATATACTGCAATAGTAAGGCCAATGATTACCTATGGAGCGGTAATCTGGGCAGAAGGAACCGAACTCAGCACACAAGCCAGGGAGTTACATAAGCTCCAAAGGCTGGCTTGCGTGTGTATCAGTGGGGCAATGAGGACATGACCAACGGCATCCCTGGAGGTCTTTCTGGGATTAACCTCTCTACACCTGCACATACAGATGCAGGTAAAGAGGGCAATATTCAGGATGGCAGGTAGTATGAGTGAGGCGGGGGCTGCCTAAATCGAAATAAGATTGATATTCTTTTTAGGCGGTATCCCGAATTACTGATAACAAGGGATAACATGACAACGAGGTTTCACTTCGATAAGGAGTTTGAAACACGTTGGAGTAACAAGGCAAACTGGGAGAGCGTGGCTGCGACATACGACTTAAACCAGCAACTGATTACTTGGTACACTGACGGATCCCTCACAGCAGGGGGAGCGGGTGCCGGTGTCATTTGTCCAAGGAAAATGTACTTTGAGCCAATGGGCAGGTACACTAGGATATTCCAAGCGGAAATATACGCCATAGACAAATGTGCCTCCTTTAATCTTCAAAGGAACTACAGTAGGCAGAACATAGCTATTGTCACGGATAGCCAGGCAGCACTTAGGTCCAACCAGGTGAACTCTAAACTGGTGTGGGAATGCCTTGAGAGACTCAATACACTCGGCTCGTCCAACAAGGTCTGGATACTTTGAGTTCCAGGCCATGCTGGGTTGGAAGGCAACGAGGCAACGGACGAACTAGCCAAGAAGGGAGCGGGGACGCCTTTACACGGGCCAGAACCCTTCTGTGGAATCGGAAATGGTTTCATAGCTATGAATCGAAGAAATGAAGAGGAACGGTTGAGGGAACTATACTGGGCGGGCCTACCAAGGATGGAGCAATCTAGAGTGCTTATTGGGGGATACGAACCCATACGCATAAAGGATTACTTCAACCTCACCAAAAAGAACCTCCGAATCCTAGTTGGTCATTATCGGCTGAAGTATCACCTAGGGAAGCTAGGGATATCTACGGACACTGCTTGCAGGTCTTGTGAGGAGGAGGATGAAACCTCTATACACGTCCTGGGACAGTGTCCGGCACTTGTGCAAAGTAGGTCGAGGCATCTGGGAGAATACTTACTACCAGATGCAAAGCTGAAAGATCTGGAAGTAGGGAACATACTAAAGTTCCTAACGGTTATAAGCCTGCTTGAGATACTATGATCAATAGGTACACTACAATCAGTAAAAGGGCACAGTAGTTCTTTAAGGGCGCGTGCGACTTTCCCTTAACAGAATAATAATAATAATATCGATGGTAGGCTCCGCGAAGGCCCCATTTCGAACAAAATATATTATTGATGAAACGTCCATCTGTTTGTCTGTCACCCGCGATTTGCTTCGAAACGGCTGGAGGTACCGTCGCGAAATTTGGTGAAAATATGTAGTCTGTGAACAATGAGTCGCATAATATTCTGTTGGCTTTAAGGGGGCTTCCCATATATGCGAAAAGGGATAGCAAATTTTTTTAAGAGGATATGACCGTGTGGTATCAATTGACAGGGCTAAATTAGTACTCTTTGGAAAGAACTTATTTCTGAAATTGTGTGAAGCACATGGGAGTGAGGATCCAAAGTGTGTGCCCCAAAAAGTGTAACAGGTCGCGCTCTCAGAACCTATCCAACCGTGTTTGAAAGATTGTCCAAAGCGCTGGGGCGATGGATCTCTGTAACTGCTCAATTGTAAGTTGACCTCCAGTCGGAAGATGCGCCCGATTCCAGTACTCGGTATTTTTCACGGTCTCCTATAGCTGGAAAAAATATTATTCTAGATTCTACAATGCTGCCTAGTATCTTATTTGCTTCAACGCTTCAATACTACAAAACTACAGATTTTCTGTTAGAAATATTTATATTACCTTTATTTCTCAAATTCTACTTTTAACTACTCACTGGGGCTAAGCAACAAGAAGAACGCCGCCCTAAGTTCTGACCTGAGCATCAGCTCCCGGACATCAACTTCCGCCTGTATGATTGTTGGCATCAGGTTGTGTATTGATGTTGCATCGTTACGAATGTTGACATCAACATGGTGCCGTTGCACATTTGCACGGAAAGTTATCGCTGTAAACAATTACACCGCGGAAGTACATACTATGCGCCTGTGTACCATAATGTTTTCCGCGTGCGCGTAACTTCCACCTAACATAATCGCATGTACCGTTGCAAAATCGTTCAAACATCCTCTCGCGCGATATTGTCGTGGTCGTCAGTATTCAAAGACTCTGATCGTTAACATTCAATGCCGTTGGTCGTAGGGTGAGCCGCGTGCTAGAAAGGATTTGCTTTCTACATTAAATTTTACATTAGGTTTTAAATTAAATCTTACATTAAACTCTACATCAATCTTTACATTAAATCTTACATCGAACTCTGCATCAATCTTTACATCGACCCTTCCGTTAAAGTTTACATCGTCAAGATGGCTAGCAGTTTTTTTAACAAATATACATATTTCTTCGCAAAATGATTTCCTTTTTTCCATAGCCGGCACGCGATACATGCTCCAGCTACTTACAAAAACATCTATGTACGCCGCATAGCGTAATCGTAGTAAATCAAAATTACTCATAAAATTCTATATGTTATTATGTATTTACATTTATATTTACTTATTCATTAGTGGTCAAAGGGTAGTATAGGTCCCGGGGCGAAACGTGGATTGGTACCCACGATGGAGCATAAAACCTGGGAAATGCCTGCTGAACCAACACCAACAGCTCTACTACCAAACCCTATCTCCACCTCCACGTGGTGACCGCTGGGAGCTCTTTCTTGACGAAAAGCTGCAGACGGAGAAGGATGAAGGCGAGTCTCTCACGCCTAAAAACGGGACAAATTGTACCAACTGGTCCTCCAGGTTGGGGGTTGGGTAGGGCTGACAACCCTACACGGAAAACAACATGTTACGAAGCCACAACAGGAGCCTCGGATAGGACGGATTTTAAAACGACGGACCCGGCAACGACAAAGGAACAACGATTTGCGCATTTTCTCATGGAACGTGCGCTCCCTGTACAGAGATGAAGCTGATAAGCAGCTAGCCGATACCCTGTCCCAATATAGGGCTGATATAACAGCGTTGCAAGAGATGCGATGGACAGGGACCGGTTTCCTGGAGAAGAGCCACTACACCATATATTATAGCGGCCATCCAGTAAACCATGTGCTCGGAGTAGGTTTCTTAGTCAGCCAAAAAATGAAACCTGCTGTTATCGGCTTTGAAAGTATAAGCGAACGGCTATGCACTCTGCGCTTGCGAGGCAAGTTTAGAAATATAAGCCTCATAAACGTTCACGCCCCTACAGAGGAGACTGCAGAGTCGGAGAAGGATACCTTCTACGAGGCAGTAGAAAGAACCCTCAAAGCCTGTCCCAGATATGATATCAAAATCATACTTGGGGATTTTAACAGCCAAGTAGGGAAGGAGCCCGTATTCAGGCGATACGTTGGCTCCCATAGCTTACACGAAAAAACAAATGATAACGGACTGCGGACTATTCAATTAGCAGGGTCACACGAAATGGTTGTTGGAAGTACCTGGTTTGCGCGGAAAGCGGTCCACAAACATACGTGGGCCTCTCCAGACGGGACCACTTTCAACCAAATTGACCACGTGTTGATCGAACGCCGCCACCTCTCAGCCTTGATGAATGTCAGAACATATAGGGGGGCCAATATAGACTCGGATCACTATCTCGTTGGCATGGTGCTCCGAGCTCGAATAACAATACCACCTAGAATCCCCTCTGACAATCAGGTGAGAGTGAACACTGAAGCCATCCACAACACAACCCTCCGCGACACCTATAAGAGGGAAATGGATGCCGCAATAACCGCAGTCAACGGAGGACCTGGAGATGAAGCATCAACTAATGATCTTGACAACCACCTGAAGAACGTTATCATGGATACGGCCACAAATATACTTGGCCCCAGCCGCAAAAGGAGTCGGAACGGCTGGTTTGACGATGAATGTAAGCTAGCAAAGGAACGGAAGAATGCCGCATACCGAGTAATGTTGCATTCTCAAAGAACGCGGGCACGCGCAGAGACTTATCACGAACTCCGTCGAGCGGAGAAGCCACTTCACAGACGGAAAAAGGAAGCCTGGGAGAATCAACAAGTCTGTGAACTAGAAAAGTACAGGGAGCAACCGCACCAGGCACGGAAGTTTTACCAACAAGTCAGCAGGATGAAGCCTTATACACCTCGATGCTCATCCTGCCGAGACAAAAAGGGAAATCTGATTTCCGACAGAATGGGCATATTAGAGCGATGGGTTGAGTACTTTGATGAGCTACTGAACAACCAGAACATCGGCGAGTTGGAGGTCCCGCCAACTGAAGACGACGGACAAATACTGCCACCACCAAGTTTAGGAGAAACAGTCCGTGCAATTCATCGGCTAAAAAATCATAAGTCGCCAGGAGCCGATGGAATTACAGCCGAATTGGTTAAATATGGAGGCGACCAGTTACACCAAGTGGTTCATCAACTTGTGCTCAAGGTATGGGACAGCGAATCAATGCCTGACGATTGGCAGCGAGGCATAATCTGTCTCATACATAAAAAGGGAGATATCACACAGTGCAGCAATTATAGAGGTATCACGTTGCTGAGTACCATCTATAAGATATTCTCCACTATCTTGCTAGGCCGGATAGCCCCATACGTCTAGAACATCATTGGCCCTTACCAAAGAGGCTTCACTCCAGGCAAATCAGCAACAGATCAGATTTTCTCTCTGCGGCAGGCGATGGAAAAACTGTTGGAATATGGACAACAGTTGCACCATCTGTTCATCGACTTTAAAGCCGCCTATGACAGCATAGCCAGGGTAAAACTGTACTGTACTGGCCATGAGAGAATTCGGTATCCCGACGAAATTAATAAGACTGACTAGGCTGACCCTGACCAATGTGCGAGGCCAGATAAAAGCAGCAGGATCACTCTCAAGACCATTCGACATCAACAACGGTCTACGACAAGGGGATGCGCTATCATGCGTCCTCTTTAACCTGGCCCTCGAGAAGGTGATCCGTGATGCTGAGGTGAATGCAAGAGGTACGACCCTCTTCAAGTCCACCCAACTACTGGCCTATGCTGACGATATCGACATCATGGGAAGAACCACCCGAGACGTTCAAACTGCCTTCATCCAGATCGAGCAGGCGGCGCGAGATCTTGGGCTGCACATCAATGAAGGCAAGACAAAATACATGGTGGCAACGTCAGCACCGAAGACGAATCAACCAACAACATCAAACCGCACTGGTCAAACACAAGCACGAACAAGAATAAGGATAGGGGAATACAACTTTGAGACCGTTGACAATTTCTCCTATCTAGGGTCGAAAATCACAACCGATAACAGCTACGATGATGAAATCCGCGCACGGTTGTTGTCAGCCAACAGAGCCTACTTCAGCTTACAAAGACTGTTCCGCTCGAAACGTCTCACCATAGGGTCAAAGCTCTTACTGTACAAGACTATGATCTTGCCAGTCCTCATGTATTCCTCGGAAACTTGGGTTCTTAGCAAGAAAAATTGCGAACTCTTGGCCGCGTTCGAGAGAAGAATCCTCCGAAGAATTTTTGGCCCCCTACATGAGGATGGACGATTCCGTAGCCAACACAATGACGAAATCTATGAGCGGTACCATGACCGTCCGGTTGTGGATAAAATCCGGCTCAATAGGTTACGGTGGGCGGGTCACTTAATCCGTATGGATGAAGATGATCCCACCCGGAAAGTCTATAAGGGCAATATCTATGGTGGGAAAAGAAGACGAGGCAGACCCTGCCTAAGATGGAGCGATGGCGTGGGCCAGGACGTCAGACAGCTTTTAGGGATATCGAATTGGTGGACCTCGGCGCAAAACCGGGATGTCTGGAGTTCCTTATTAAGGCAGGCCTAGACCGGATACCGGTTGTTGCGCCATTGATGATGATGATTCATTAGCGTGTTAGAATAAATTAGTTTGGGATAGAATTTGGAAGGAGTTGGGAATAGCTTGGCTTGTCACACAGGTAATTGAGCGAATATCGATCGTCTACACTGACGACGTTCCCGCGGCGTTTCTAATCTCCCGCCAACTCCTTGGCCTTTTATCCTCAAGGGATAGATGACTTAAGAAGCTGGGCAGCGCTTCTGGGACTTTGCGCCGTTTGACCATCATGCGCATAACCGCACTTATTATCGCGATGCATAACAACAGCCCTCCTCCCGAACAACAACGTGGAGCGTATTTCCAAAGACCATCTTCTTCTTCTATTGTCTCTCTTAATTCCTGCTTCAAAACATCTAACTCTCTTGAGTTCCGTTGAGGATGCACCATCTCCAAGTGCTTCTTTTACGGAAATCGGAGACTAATTTTTCCAAATATTTCCGTCCAATTTATTACAACACTGCTAGGCATCTCTAATATAAGTTGAAAAATGAGAACTAGGTTTTTTTCCTTATCCTGTAAATATTTTTATTTTTTCCCTGCATACGATTGTTTCGGAGACCACGTGCCTCCTTCTTCAGTGCTAGTACCTAGAACTAGGTTTTTTTCCTTATTCTGTAAATATTTTTATTTTTTCCCTGCATACGATCGTTTCGGAGACCTACCTAATTAGGTACTAGCACTGAAGAAGGAGGCACGTCGTCTCCGAAACGATCGTATGCAGGGAAAAAATAAAAATATTTACAGGATAAGGAAAAAAACCTAGTTCTCATTTTTCAACTTATATACCAACTGTAAACAAAATAACATGGACACTAATTTCATCTCTAATATATTGAATGTAGCAAAGTCCAGGGTACAGGAAGATAAGTTCACCAAGGTAACCGAAAACTGAAATTCTGGCTGTGGATGATTCACCCCCTTCGCCAAATCCTGAATATAAAGTGGCTCTGTACGTATTAGCTTGACTTCATAGATCTGAGGTAGGATCTTGATAGCATCTTCTTCGAAAAAGAATTTATCTTTCCCGGGGCTAAAGGACAAACTTCGGAAATGCGTGGCTGTTCCCAAATCCCAGGTAAGATTCCTCAAATCGGGTGTAGTAATCACCATGTCATGAGGGAATTGCTCACTATAAACCAGTGGAATCAGGAATTCCATGCTTATTAGGTCGTCTTTTACTAAAGCGGCCTTTGGATGTACCTTAAAAATGGTGTCCGGCCGTTCTAAATCCGGTAACATCAACCCAGCAACCTAACAAGCCGTAGCTTGTACAACTGCCTGTGCTTCGCCATTATGGCCCCATAAAATGCTTACACTTCTGTCGAATATTGCGATATTCCATAGAGATCTCCTGCTGGTCTATTATGCCGTTGATCTGCCCTTCCACCTGATTATATTCTAGGTCTGTTATGTTGAGCATCAAGGTGGCAATTCTCATCTGATGCTGCTTTATTGCATGCAACTCCTTATCCACCATTACTTCTCTAATTCCCATGCACCCTACTGTCCCTGCAGAAATAAAGGTTGGCAATACTTTCGCGTTGAATAAATACTTCAGCCGTGTTTTTAAGGGTAAACCGATGGCAAAAGGCAGGAATCCCGCAGGAGCTCGTTCAACACGACTGCATTTATAGTTGTTTTTCAGGTCCTGATGGGAATCTGTTGCTTGCAGATCTAATGGGGTCTTCAAATTGAAACAACGTTCCCTTTCATCGTCCCTTCACTGTTTATCACATAGTTTCCCGAATTTCTCTGACTGCTGCGAAATTACATTGAGATCTTCCGTCACATTTACAGAAGTCGCGATTGCATATTTTAAATCAAGCGCTTTCATTTGTACATCGCCTAGGTGGATTACTTTAGTTTCTACTAACGGCTCTATTGACTAGGCTTAACATTTAGAAGACAGTAAAACCATGCATAGAAAGAGGGCTGCCTATGCCAAAAATCCCCGTTTTGCATTGCGGGCACTTGCTGCTGCCTGCAATGTGTTGATAGTCCCTTTGCACAGTGTACAGTTTGGGTAAACTCCATAGTCCTCGGTGGGTTTTAACAAAATTGATATAAAACAAGTCGGAAGCTCGCGCTTCGGGTATAAAGGTTTTGTGTTCATCTTATGTAAGAAATTTCAACGCACATTTTTCTATCCGTATATAGCAACAAATCCAACATATTCCTTCATATTTTTCCAAACTACGGGACATACGTACATATTACAGCCATAGATATTACGCTCCCCCTAAACAAACAAACTGGCTATTTCCGAATACTGTACACATATATGCACGTATATAAATTGATCGTACCCATATTTCCGATTTACTTCTTATATCTATCTGAATTGGGCACTACCCGCAAAGTTCATTAGCACGCATATACTATATATCCACGTACACATATGTCTGGTTGGAGTAATTGATACTCATATACAAATGACTAAAAAACTAAAACAAAATAATTCTTTCCGACCCCATTCATACGAACTTATTTTGGTTGTGGTATTGACGAATTGATATGTGGTGATGACGTCATGCAGGTTGTAGAGTGCACAACATTCACAAAAAATGGTAAAGTTTTACCCCTATAACTTTGTTAACAATAGTTGGATTTTCTTCAAACTTGATCAAACTCTGCACTATGTTCTTCATTACACGCACGCCAAATGGGATGGAGTGAACATAAGGGGGGTGCCGGGTAAATTTCTAAAATGTGGATATATACTGCTATTAACTTTATTTGTGCAGATATCGGAACCGGATATATTTTGAGGCCTAGATTTCGTAGAGATGCACCACTGTGATTTTTTCAGATTTTTCGGTTGGATAGGTTCTGATAACGAGCCCTGTTACACTTTTTGGGGTTCATATTTTGAGCCCTCATTCCCCTATGTTTCACCCAATATCAAATATTGAACCAGTTTTGAAAAGTACTAATTGAGACCTTTCATTTGAAACCGCACACGGCCACATTTTATGAAAAAAATGTTGCACCCTTCATTCACATGTATGGGGAAGCCTCCCCTAAATTTAACACAAAATAGCACCATTTACATACTCTCACCAGTTTTCATGACAATCGGTCTAGCCGTTTCCGAATAAATCGGATGTTGTAGACAGACAGACACCGACTCGATTCTAATAAGGTTTTGTTTCACACAAAATCTTAAAAACTAACTAGAGCCTAAACTCTAACAGTGAACTGTACCTCCCCCAGACAGTTAAGAGCATGAATCCACACAAAACTCCGAACAGAAATATCGGTTGCGAACTGTATCTCCCACAGACAATTAGGAACGTAAGTTTGTACAAAACAAAAACGATCACTAAAGATGAACTTGACCTCCACAACCAATTAGAAGCGTACAATCCACACAAGCAACCGGACGCCAAAGGCGTACTTGACCTTGAAATTGAAGGGGCGTACTATCAGCAAAGCAAAAACGATCACCAAAGGTGGACTTGACCTCCACAACCAATTAGGAGCGTATAATCCACACAAGTTAACGATCACCAAAGACGGACTTGACCTCCACAGACAATTGAGGAGCGTACTATCCGGAAAACAAAAACGATCACAATCGCCGGACTTGACCTCCACAACCAGTTAGGAGTGTACAATCCAAACAATGAAACCAATCACAAACGTGGAACTTGACACAAAACAACAATTAAAAATAACTTCAAATTCAGAATGTTAATTGCACTGTACTACCATTGAAAATGTTTCTGAAGATATTATATGATAGATAGCGGTGGTCGGCAACGTCTTTCGAGATATTCGTGAGATATCTGAAAATGTGGCTCGACGGACCAAATGTTTGAAAGATTGCCCAAAGCGCTGGGGCGATAGATCTCTGTAACTGCTCAATTGTAAATTGAGCTTCAGTCACAAGATGCCCCGGATTCCAGTACTCAGTATTTTCCAAAGTCTTCCATAGTTTAGCTGGGAAAAAATATTATTCTAGATTCTACTATGCTGCCTACCTTCTTATTTGCTTCAACACTTCAATACTACAAAACCACTGATTTTCTGTTAGAAATATTTATATTACTATTATTTCCCAAATTTTACTTTTACCAAACGCGGTGCGACTCCCTGGGGCTAATAAAATAATAATCGTTGGCGCAACAATCCACATTGGATCGGGACCTTGAAGTGTGTTAGAGGATTTCATTCAAGACCGCAACGGTACACTACAGTATACTGTAGGAGGCAATGTAGTCAGCATTGCGCTCGCCTGAGATTATTACCCTGATTTGACTCACGTACTCATTCCCAGCTGAGTCGACTGGTATCCGACATCAAATCACAATACAAATCCCACCGCCACCAATGAGATTTGAACCGCTACCTTCCGCACTCAGCCTTGTGCCACTCAGCTATCCGAACACCACTGGGGCTAAGCTACACGAAAAACGTTGCGCAGTTCTGACCTGAGCATAAATTCTTCCGCGCATCAGCTTTCGCATATACATACGGTTATTGACATCAGGTTGTCTGTTGATATTTGCATCGCTACGAATGTTGACATCAACATGGCGCTGTTGCATATCGGCGCGGAAGGTTATCGCTGCAAAAAATTACACCGTCGAAGTACCACGCGCTTGCGTAATACAACATCTGCTGCGTGCGCGTAACTTCTGTGCAACGTATTTACCTGTACTGTTGCAAATAAAGTTAATAATAGCATATTACTATATTTTAGACATTTACTTGAAAAGCTCTTCAAGTTTATTGCATATACACAGAATTTTGCGGCAAGTAGCTGATTATGCATCGCATGATCCTGGCAAATTTCACGAAAATCGTATTGAAACTAAAAAAGTTATAGTAGATCAAATTAGCACTGTATGAGAGAATTACCAATTACTATACACTGGTACCCAATTGAAGAGACATACCACAAATCATTTCATTACGTTACCAACCGCTGAAACCACTTTGTTATGTGCGGATTGGCTTGGCGTGTAAGATGCGCGATCGATGGGGTTCCATATCGGATTTTCTTGGGAGTCATATGAGATTTTTATTCGGTTTTTATTCAATTGTAAATTGAATTCAATGGAAAAATATAGTACCATAAAGTTTGATATGAATTCTACTAATGTTAGTAAAGGTACAGCGTCAAATTTATCTTTTTCTTTTGAATTTACGGCATTTTCAAAACATCTATGATAGAAATATCAGCACCACTATGACGCCAATAGTCTGAAATACAATATACCAGGGTCCTTTTGCTATATAAGCCGAACGTGTTCTTTTTACCTGCAAACTATTGGAAGATTTCTTTAAAATGCTTTCATCCGAAAACCATTTACTAAATGTATTAATTGCCAATTACGAGTAGCCCGTTAAGAATATGCATTTAGCATATCAGATTTAGTACTTCGGGTTGTAAATTTACACGGTAAAGACAACTTTGAGCAACTGTAACTTTGTTACTTTTGATCAAACTTGGAGATAATATGCTTCATATTATATTTTATACTACTACCAACTTTTATAACTCTGAGACAAACTTAAGGGGGGTTTTACTCAATTTTCCCAAAAATATGAAAATATACTATTATTAACTTAATTCGAACAGATATTGATATGGAGAGTATGTTGAGCCCTGGGCACCATATAGAGGCAGCTTTATGATTTTTTTCCAGATTTTTCGGTTGGGTAGTTTCTGATAAAGGGTCCGTTAAAGAAATAATCACTTTCCACCCCTCCCATTCTCCGCCTTTTTAACAAATCTCAAAACAAAACCGGCTTCTAAAAGTACTAATTAAGACTTTTCATGTGATACCGCCCATCACTTTATTTGGTGAAAAAAAATTTTACACCCCCTTTTACATGCATGTGGACCCCCCTAAATTTCAACGTAGAAGGATATCGATCACTGCATGTATGGGGGTCTGAGAAGACGGGACCTTCTCACAAAATTTCGTTTCTGAGAAAAGTGCCTGTGACAGACAGACAGACAGATGGAGGAAAAGAATACTAAGGATACGCCGAACCCCGCTGTGCCAACAGTCTCACAAGCGACCCAAGTGACGCCTAACCGTACTATTATCGAATCACGGCGAAATAAAAGAGTACGTGAAAAAGAGGGGGATCTCATAAATTATCAGCAGGCGCCTAAGAGAAAACAAATCGGGAAACCGGAAGCTGGACGCTTCAGGTACGAAAGGTTTTGTGTATTTCTTAGTACGTAGCACATAATATATGCAAATATTATGTGAGAGTATCCACTTTCGGGTGATATTGGCATATATAATGTTGAATTTACAAAGAAGCAACAACTTTGACGTATTATAGCTTTGTTAGTAATAGTGCGATTTCCACCAAACTTGGTAAGATCATGCTCTATATTACAGCCTACATCACTGTTTACACAAAACCTTAAAAAGCGAAACGAAAAGCAAAAGTGCGAACTCGTCCAGATGCGATTGTTATCTCCAGTAAGAGCAATCTGTCCTACGTAGAGATACTCAAAACGGTCAAAGCTGATCCCGACCTAAGATATATGAGCGGAAATGTGAACAGAATCCGAAGAACCCAGAAAGGGGATCTCATGTTCGAGCTGAAAACATCCAGCGTGACCAAAACTGATGACTTTCACACTCAAGTGAAAAACTCACTTGGGGAAAATGCCGCAGTGCGTGCCTAGAAACAGGAGATCTATATACAATGTAAGGATATCGATGAAGTGACATCGAAAGGAGAAATTTGTACTGCTCTGAAGGAGCGATTCAAATTGAAAGAAATTACAGAGGAGTCTGTTGTGGGCTTATGAACTCAAACGGCCACAATACGAATACCAGTGGAGGCAGCGCAGATGTTAGGGTTCGGATTGGATGGGTTGTCTGCCGTTTAAGAGAACAAACTTCACTAAAGAGGTGCTTTAAATGCGTCATCTTTGGGGACTTCGCGAAGGCATGCACCAGCAGCATTGATCGATCCGGTTGATGCAGAAGGTGTGGGGAGAAAGGCCATATTGCCAAAGAGTGCAATAAGGACCCCAAATGCCTATTGTGTGAAGTAAAAGAGGGACAGGATAACCGGCACATTGCCGGAAGTGGTAAATGTCCGGAATTTAGGAAGGCGCTCACTGCAATTAGAAAATGAGGTTTATTCAAATAAAACCCAATCATTACAGGGTCGCTCAGGATTTACCTAAACAGACAACTTTCGAATCTCGAGCCGACCCTGCTTGTGAACGGGACAAAGGCTGAAGAAAAAGAAGAAGAAGACAACTTTCGAATCTGAGATCGAAATTGCCATCATAAGTATCACGGTGGCATATGGGTCAAAGATTCGACTGGTGGAGCGACGATATGGGCTTGCGGTCGACAGGCCATACAATGTACTGCAAGTCGGGCAGCCAGTGGCTTTGTGTGGACGGAAATAAGTGGTGCACATGTATACAGCTGCTATGCCCCACCAAGTTTGACACTGTCTGAATTCGAGCAAATGCTTGATAATCTTGTTCTTGACGCAAGGGCCTAGAGTGAGGTAGTAGAGAACCAAATGCTAGGAGGCGGAGTTTATTAGAAGCTTTTGCGCAGATGGACATAGTTTTGGCTAACGAAGGTGCTGTAAACACCTTTCAGAAAGGGGGGTCAGGCTCAGCTGTAGACCTCCCCTTTATCAGCCCTGCGCTGGCGCGTGGGATGTCCTGGTGCATCAGCGAACGTTGCACCCACAGCGATCACCAGGCAATCTTCTTTGAGACATGTGTCGAGCGACAGGGCAAAGAGCTACCATGCCCGAAACCAAAAAAGTTTTCAGGCTGATCTGCAAAATCTTTGGATGAGCAGACCTTCATAGAGGTATGGATAGATCAACTTGATAAAGCAGGCGCCTTTACGGAGAGAGCCGTCCATCTGGCTCAATGCATCGCCAAAGCATGTGACGCGTCCATGTGTAGTAGCAAATAAGGCCCTTAAGCTTGCCGTGAAATCCAGGCCTGACATCTTTCCTGAGTTGTTCGAAGCGTGCATGTCCGAGGGAATATTTCCAGCGGCATGGAAGCGGCAGAAGTTGGTACTTCTGCCTAAGCCTGATAAAACTCCAGGTAAACCATCTTCATACCGACCCAGATATCTTCTGGACACAGTGGGTAAAATATTAGAGCGGGTAATATATAATAGATTACTCCCGGTTGTTGAGAGCCAAGGCGGCCTTTCAGACCGGCAGTATGCTATCGTTGATAGGTATTTAACTGAAAGGACGCTCTGGTATGATACTGATGACGGATCCCAGGAGTACATTGTTTCCGCGGGTTTCCCGCAGGGTTCTGTATTGGGCCCACTACTGTGGAACATCATGTACAACGATGCGCTTAATCTTCCCCTTCCGAAGGAAGTGGTGGGTTACGCTGACGACATATCGCTGGTTGTTGTCGCAAAACATATCAAAGATGCCGAGTTATACTCAACCGAGGGAGCAACCTAGGGAGGTTGCTTATAGCTAGGGTGGTGACCTCAATCTATGCGACCCCAGTTTGGAGGGAGGAATTGCGGAAGTCAGTTAACACTAACAAACTGAGTGCAGTCTATAAGAGGACAGACCTGAGGGTATGCTCCGCCTTCAGGACTGTCTCAGATGATGCAGTATTCGTCATCTCTGCAATGATGCCGATTGACATCTTGACACTGGCTCATTCCTGTCATCAAGGAGTGGTTGAAAAGACGACACGGTGAGATTGATTATAATCTCACCCAGTTTCTCACGGGTCATGGAGGATATCGCCAATACCTGCACATGTTTAAATTGGAGACCTCACCCGACTGTGCAAATTGGGATGGAGTCGCAGAGGACCCAGAGCATGTATTCCTCCACTGTCCGAGATTTGTGGAAGAAAGGAGGAATCTAGAAGAAACTCTAGGAGAGGTGCTGGTACCAGAAAATTTGGTGCCGAAAATGCTAGCACATCTAGAATATTGGGATGCAGTTAATTCCATTATCGCATCTATCCAAACCAAACTGCGAAAGGCAGAGGAGAGGAGGAAAGCGCGGTCGCATGCACCGCGTATAGAAGAAATGTGCCTAAGCTAGAATGAGCTGACTCCGCCGCGTGATGTAATACTTTATGGTGGTTCCGTGAAACAGGGAGGGAGTCGGGGGTGATTTTAGTGGGTAAAAATCCCACATGCTGGTGTGTCCAGATCAGTGTCTTTTGAAGATTTCCACCTCTTAAAAACAAAAAGACAGACAGACAGACAGATGGACAAACAGACAGACAGATAGACATTGAACCGATTTTAATAAGGTTTTGTTTTGCAAACAAAAACTTAAAAAGGGAAATATCACACAGTGCATCAATTATAGAGGTGTCACGTTAATGAGTACCATCTATAAAATATTCTCCGCTATCTCGCATCTATAAGATATTCTCCGTTATCTCGCGAGGCCGTATAGCCCCATACGCCCAGAACATTATTGGCCCATACCAAAGAGGCTTCACTGCAGGAAAATCAGCAGCAGACCAAATTTTCTCTCTGCGGCAAGCGATGGAAAAACTGTTGGAATATGGACATCAGTTGCACCATCTATTCATCGACTTTAAAACCGCCTATGATAGCATAGCCCGGGTAAAACTGTACACGGCCATGAGAGAATTCGGTATCCCGAAGAAATTAATAAGACTGACTAGGCTGACCCTGACCAATGTGCGAGGCCAGATAAAAGCAGCAGGATCACTCTCAAGACCATTCGACATCAACAACGGTCTAAGACAAAGAGATGCCCTATCATGCGTCCTCTTCAACCTAGCCCTGGAATCACTTTCTCCGTGATGCTGAGGTAAATGTAAGGGGTACAATCCTCTTTAAGTCCTCCGAAATGTTGGCCTATGCTGACGATATCGACATCATGAGAAGAACCACCCGAGACGTACAAAATGCCTTCATCCAGATCGAGCAGGCGGCTGTTGGCGCGAGATCTTGGGCTCCACATCAATGAAGGCAAGACAAAGTATATGGTGGCAACGTCAGTACCAAAAACCAACAGACCAACAACATCAACCGCCCTGCCAAACGGGAAAAATAAAGATGGGAAACTATAGCTTTTAGACTGGTTCTGCTAACTAGGGTCAAAAATTACAACCGATAACAGCTACGATGATGAAATCCGCGCATGGTTGCTGTCAGCCAACAGAGCCTATTTCAGCTTACAAAAACTGTTCCGCTCGAAACGTCTCACCATAGGATCAAAGCTCTTACTATACAAGACAATGATCTTACCATTCCTGGTGTATTCCTCGGAGAGGTTCTTAGCAAGAAAAATTGCGAACTCTTGGTCGCGTTTGAGGGAAGAATCCTCCGAAGAATTTTTGGCCCCCTACGTGAGGATGGACGATTCCGTAGCCTACATAACGACGGAATCTATGAGCGATACCATGACCGTCCGGTTGTGGATAAAATCCGGCTGAATAGGATACGGTGGGCGGGTCACTAAAACCGTATGGATGAGGATGATCCAGCCCGAAAATCTAAAAGGGCAATATCTATGGTAGAAAAAGAAGACGAGGCAGTCCCTGTCTGAGATGGAGCAATGGAATTGAAAATTCTGTCTACCACGGCTCGGATATCAGCCGGGCAGAAAGGCTGATGATGCTCCAGAGTAAACTAAAGGGCGATGCGAAGCGGGTTGTAGAGCACTTGGGGGTATATGGGGAAAATTACGAGAAGGTTTGGGAACTCCTCAATTGGCGCTACAGCAACCACCGAACGCTGATAGAAAAAGAGGTTCAACCTCTCTTTGATCTTCCTATCCCAAAAAGATCCAAGTACCATCGGAAAGGCACTCGAAACCGTGAGATCGGTGGCCCAGAATCTAAGGGGGTAAAGAGTTTAACTGTAAGGAAGGAGTCCCATTCATACCATATATTGTCACCAGGAGGATGGACACCCCTAGTCGCAGAGAGTTCGATTCATCCTTGAAGAACCCCAAGCTACCCGTAATGATGGACGATGTAGACCAGTTTTCGGAGAATCGCTACATCATAATGATCCCGGGCTGGGAGGGGACGGGTGTTCCGGGGGTTCCGATATTCACTACTTCAGAGAGGAGTGCCCATCGGAGGGAAGATAACCTAGGGGAAAAAAAGAAGCCATATAGGCAAGTGGCCATAACCGCAAAGAGTGACGGAGACAATAAAAAACGTTTTCCTTCCTACATATGTATGAAGGATGACAAGGTTTTACGGTGTCCGAGGTTACTAAACAGCGATAATAAAGTAGAATTATTGCGGCATTACAAACTATGTGTGTACTTTGCATTTCACAAATATCGGCAAGGGCTAGAGTGCCAAATGGGCAAAACAATGAAATTTGATATATGCCATGGTCAACACGTTATGATTCTGCACCCCTGCAATCCTCAGACGGGCTGTGCTACTCAGCAGGTAGTTCGTCTTATCATGCCGAAAATTCCGCACTAACGGCTCATTCCAGTACCATCCAGCCTACAGCAGTAGTCAGATTAGGAGGAAAAGCTGGGCGGACATTCTCAGTTCAGAAATGAATAATAATAATAATAATCGTTGGCGCAACAATCCATGTTGGATCAGGGCCTTGAAGTGTGTTAGAGCACTTCATTCAAGACCGTAACGGTACACTAGGAGGCAATGTGGTCAGCATTGCGTTCGTCCGAGATTATTACCCTGATTTGACTCAGGTACTCATTCACAGCTGAGTCGACTGGTTTCCGACGTCAAATCACGGTACAAATTCCACTGCCACCAGTGAGATTTGAACCGCGACCTTCCGTACGACAGCCTTCCGGACACTTCAGAAATGAAGGCTACCCAAAAAGAAAACGAGTGTTGAAGTTTCAGGCGTAGGAGAAATTTCTGCTAGTAAAGTATCTTCTGTTGTAGTTCTGACTCTGCATTTGGAGGACGAGTCGAAAGTAGAAACGAAGGCACTGGTTGTGAGGCTTCCCCCGCTTACCACGAAAAATTAATAGTTTGTTCGCCGGTAAGAGGTTGGCTGACTCGGTTACGGATCCTGCCGCTCATATCCCGGCGCTTCTGGGATCAAATATCTTCCCACAGTTGTTTTTGGAGGGAGTGGAAGCAGCTTTCTAGCTCAAAACACGCGTCTTGGTTGAGTGAAGAGTTGCATCTGGCGGAGGAAGCGATAGTCCGGTGTCAGCAACAGGAGCAAGAATAATTCAAGGGCTTCCTGTGGAGAGGCAACATTGGTTGAGTGCTCTCGATCCCTTTGTAGATATTAAATAACGCCCCAATCCCATTTGGTCAAAAGCACCCTATTATCATGGGGAAATCTCATCTAACGGACTTATTGATTAGACAGGTGCACGAGGCCAACGATCACTGTGGTATAGGGCTGACCATGACATTGATTACGGAAAAGTTTTACATTCCCGCCCTGCAACAGCGCACAAAGAAATTGATCAGGACCTGTATAAAATGTACTCGATTGAGGGGACAAACGATGAAACAGTGGAACGGGTGACCCCCTCGTTCGTATTTGAAAATCTGGAGACCGATTTATGCGGTCCTTTCCAAATAAAAGTGGATTTCTCCGGAACTCTATACCTATGAAGATGTACGTGGTTATTTTTGTATGTCTGTCTACCAAGGCTTTACATCTGGAAGTCTGTACTGACCTCAATACAAATGCGTATCTGAATACTTTCCAAAGATTCACAAGCAGACGGGGTCAGCCGAGGTCAAGCCTGTCTGACAACGGTACGAATTTGGTAGAGGTTGCTCGAGTTTTAGACAAAACTTGGCAGCAACTGCTGTCCAGCCTTGAGAGCGATATGGCGCAGCAGCGTATTGTTTGGCGTCGTAACCCCCCAAGGGCTAGCCGTTGTGGAGGGTTGATTGAGGCAGCTGTCGGCAGCTTCAAACGCTATATGAAAAAAATGGCTTCTGTGACGAACCTGACTTACGAGGACTTTCATACGGCAGTATGCTCATGGGAGGCCATACTCAACAGCAGACCGTTGTACCCGCTAACGGATAACTGCAATGATCTTCTGGTCCTAACTCCCGCACATTTTCTGATCCACCGCGAGCTGGGTATACCTCCAGTGGGCAAAGGGCTCAAGGAAAATCTACCTGCGACAAAAAGATGGTTGCAAATGCAAGAATTGCAGACTCAATTTTGGATTCAATTCGAGAACGAGTACCTAGGGTACTTACAAAAAAGATATCGATGGACGAATCAGCGTCGGCAGCTTGTTCAAGGCGATCTGAATCTAATCAAAGAAAAGGACTTTAGCCCACTGAACTGGAAAATGGTTCGCGTGACTAAACCTTCCCGATCGTAGTGGGATTGTGAGGCAAGTCGATCTTAAAACAGTGAGCAGGGAGGGTGTAAATCGGACAGTGCACCAACTGGCCCCTCTCCTTCCGGAGGAGGAGGATCGCGGCTTGATAGACCGCCAAGGACCTCGGACAGTCAACACTGCTTCCAAAAGAGCTCAATCCCGTCCGTGGGCTCAAGCCGTGGTGAAGGCGCCGGGAGGATTGCTTGCGCACGTCGCCCAGGTACTATGTACTTTCATTCTGGCCTCCCAGACAGCTTCGTGGTCAATAGACGCGGTGCTAGAAACTAAAATTATGAATATTGACGAGGTTCAAGTCGAAGCATTCGATTTAAAGTTTATTATCGCTACTTCAGTCAATTTGACTGCAGACTTGCAAGTAATTTCCCGGCAGGAAGGTCGGCTCATTATGACCTGTTCAAGACAAAGTAAGCAGGAGATAGTAGAACATTGTCATAACCCCAAAATTCCAAATGACCAGCAGGCCACGAGGGTACGCCAGGACGCCAGGAAAAATCGGGTTAAGCGAGTCCCAGTTATTCCGATCATCATCAAGGAGGCGGTGAAACTCGGGGTCGAATATTTGCCTGCGGTTCTCAGTACGGGTGCCGTAGCATATTTGGGCTATCGGGATGTGGTGGTAGGAAAAGAGGTTGAGGCTATGCAGCGTCAGCAGGCTAAAATATCGTCCCTGGTGCTTAACATCACGGAACTGGAATACCATTAAGTGGAAGGTAAGGTTCATGCTATTCTAAAGCAGCAAGAGGTAGCGATGCTCAAGCAAAAGATATCGAAGTTCTCGATGGAGCTACAATTTCTGATAGAGGGAATCTGGGCCAAGCATCAGCAATTGACCAAACTTCGGCCTGTGGAGGAGTTATCGGAGTATGTAAGGCAACTGAAAAAAGAGGTGCCCGGTCTTGTCTTTCCGGAGTTGGAACAGCCCGAGAGTATTTTCGAGGTGCATCCGGAGGTAGCCTGGGAAAAGGATGATTTGATTAATGTGGAATTTCTTATTCCCGTATGATGTTTACATACCAGCGGAAATTATAAGAGTTCATACCGCATAATGAACTCCGTCGTCGCAGCTTAGACCGAGAACGAGACAGACGAGCGAGTACCAACGAACGAGTTAATTAAGTTAGGATTCTGGTAAATAAAGTAGTGAAGTGTTAATCTATCGTTGTTGTTATTTGGAAAGTGCAGCTAGAGGAGTTGGTTCCTACTGGTAAGAAACTTCTTCTAACGTATTCCCTTTCAGCAGCGGCGTCCAGGGAGGTTCAAGAGCTTCGTAAGAGAAGCTCAGGAAAACAACCGAACGCCGATCCACAATTTCAGGGCGTGAAGCTAGGCGAGATTTGATAACGCAAATCAGAAGTTTCACGAGCCGGATCAGCATCGTTACTCTCCCAAACAGTGCACTCCCTGTACAGTGCGAAAACTTGCGGTGGACGGAAAAGAGCGGAAGGAAACCTGGTGTCACCTATTTTGAAAATAAAACCAATTGATATACACCCTATAAATCAGCATCATGAATATTCATGTCGGCATAGTCGGAGAAGGATATGTTCTGTAAATGGAACAAAATCATACTTGGGGACTTCAATAGCCAAGTAGAAAAAGTGCCCTATTTTTGCGATACGTCGCCAAGCATGGCTTACATAAATGTACCAACGACAACGGACTGCGAAACATCAAACAAGCATAGATTATAGATTGTCATAGATTATGCGGCTCTGATTTTACCGCATTTCTGCTTTCTGTGTGCCCTCCATACATCTTGCATGAAACAGCACACTCACTTCTTTCGTCAGAATGTCCGTTGGGATCATGCCCATCACTACCTCAACTGATGTGGTTCTAAAAACCCTCAGAGCTATCAGCCGGTAAGCTGATTTCCCCTACTTCCTTTGTTTGTAAGCGCCTCCCTCTGCACAGGTACCGCGTAAAGGAGAATGGACAATACCACTCCGATTAGAAGCAACATCCGATGGTGTTTAAGCCCGCCAGCATTCGACAACTAGCTTCCTTTTGCCACGCATACATATTTTTTGTTGCCATTTACCACTTGATGGGATATAGCGTGTCAACCACACCTACCCACCATTGCTCGTAGTTATCTGAAATGAGCTGCGGCTCCCCCACGATTTCCTAAGACGCCTGCACTCCTTCTCTACAGCTCTGCGCCAAGTGCCCTTGGGGTGAGCCGCTCCTCGGTTATCTTGGGAAAGTGGATTCCACTGCATGGTGTAGCCCACAATGCAATTGTCATCCTACTTAATGTGGGACCTATCCACTGTCACTTCCGTCTTTCGATCACAGTGCTTACGAATGACAGGCCTGTGCGCCAACCAAGATTTCCATTTGTAATATTATCAAGTCAACATACTCCGATGATACGGGGCGGATATGTGTTCAGGAAGACTTGGAGCTTTTGAGTAGCAGTGGAGTTCACTTTCCATGCACTACTCCCATATAGCAACATCGAAAAAATACTAGCACAGATCAGTCTCAACTTGATCCTAGCATTGAAATAACGGCATTTCCAGATTTAGACAGGGCAGCGAAAGTAGATCTAGTACTGTTAATACATTAGGCAACATCCAGTTCGGTGCCAACGTCTACAGAAATCACGCTTCCGAGATATATAAATTGATCGAGGTCTTCGATGCTGTGCCCATTAATGCAAATAAGGAGAGCCCGATGTCCCGTCCGACTAGGAACCTTCGTTTTGTTAGTGTTTATCTTCAGCCCAACTCTACTTGCCTTTCTGTCCTAATCCTTTCCAGCGTGCAAAAGCACATTGCCATCAGTGTGGCAAGAGGGAGAGGAGTGTCCTCCAGAGTAACTTTATTTAGGCCCAGAATGTCCGGCTTAATTCGTTGGAATTCCAGCTTAAGGTAGAGAAAGCGATGACCCTCGATATCTTTGTCAAGCATCGCGTGCAAAGGTCATAGCCGTGAATTCAGGGCTTTTCCGAGGCGTTGTTGACGTTTCGCTATTAATACAGTTTCAAAATTTGCAGGTTACTGCCTTCTTACGGCTAGCAGGAAAGACTTCGAGTCTATTCTTAAGCCCCAACTCACGGGGCAGTATTCCCTAAAGCTCATTTTGGTATCAATCATCACATGCATGGCATTCCACAGCAGAGAACCCAGTACCGAATCCCCCGCTGTGATAACATACTCTTTGGGGTCCTCATCTATCCCGTACCAGAGAGTCTGCCTGAGGGGTAATTCGCGACCAAACCCAGCAAATATCCAGGAGCATATATGTCCCTTTAATTCAGTTCCAATCAGATGAATTGAATGCATTTGCCATTGCCGCTTTCGACAGGATAACGGTTTGTTGTAGATTACTCTTTCCATTATTTTCTTCATTGTATTCAACAGCTAGAACGGACAAGATATAGCTAAATCTCCAGGTGCACTATTGAGTTTGGGATGTAACACCAGCTTTTGCTTTTTCAACGCAGCATCTAATATTAGGTCTTTTATCTGGGGCTTTGTTGTTACTATCCCGCCACATATGTTGCATAGCTCCTTCTCGATTATTGGAAGTACCATGCACTTGTTGCTTTAGACCACCGTTTGCTTTCCGCTGTTGTGGTAAGGCGGCAAAAAACTCATTCTGAAACTGCGGTAAGGTGATTTTGGTAGCCTTTTCATTACCATCCTGTAAGCCCCATATCGGCATTGTCGCACAGCTGTTTTTTGCTCCTCCGAATAGTCTCTTTGTTTGTGCGTCTCCTCTCAATCATCCCTATCGCTCTTCGCCCAGCAACTTTTGTGTTTAAAGCGGGTTCACGTGTATCTTCTTCTTTTTCTTCAGCGTTTGTCCGTTCACAAGCGGGTTCAGCTCGTCGTGACCGGTTTCGCCATTTGGCTCTATCAAATGCCTGATCTGGATAGAATCTCGAGGCTTTTAAATCCCCATCCAGCGTATCAAGCCACCGTTGTTCCCGCCGGCCTTTTCGTGGTTTACCATCGACTTCGATGTTCAGACCAATCTTGGCAAGTGAATTCTCGTTAGTGCGAATTGCGTGACCATACCATCGAAGATGCCTCTCTCGAAATTTTTCCACGATCGGTGCAACCACATATCGATCGCAGATATCCTCATTTCGGATGTGACCAAAATGTGTCACGCCACTAGTACAACGCAACATCTTCGTCTCCATTACCGCAAGACACCGTTCATTGTCTTTTATAGTCGGCCAACACTCCGAACCATAGAGAGCGACAAGACGGACGACATTGCGATAAATTTTAGATTTGAGACGTTGGTTGATACGTCGATCACAAAGAACACCAGTTGTGGAACGCCACTTCATCCAGGTTGCGTCAATGCATGAAGCAATTTTATAACATAGTTGGCTGATAGCGTGAACCCGAGGTATTTAAATCGCTCAGTTCTTGGCAGATCATTGCCGCCCACAGTGACTGTGCTTGTTTTTGCAGTGTATAGGGCGTTGGACGTTGGATATCCCGTGTGACGGTGTCCATAACCAGAACAAAGAGGAGTGGTGAGAGGGCGCTTCCTTGATGAACACCAACAAAGACACGAAGCGGTTTTGAAACACCCACCATACTTCCCAACCCAGCGCACCAGCTCTTCTGGCATTAAGTGTTGTCGTAAAGCGTCAGATGTGTGGTGTGCCGTGTTGTGCACGGTCAAACGCTTACTCCAGCTCCAGAAATGCAATGTAAAGAGAGCGATGCTTCTCACGGTGTTTCTCCATGAGTAACCGCGCAGCATGTATTGCGTCAGTAGTTTCGCAGTTCTTGACAAATTCGGCTTGATTCACGGTTATTTCAATGATTTTGCGAATACGGTTGTCTACCCTTTCCTGCTTGACGGTTTGTAAGCAAAGTACCGTTCTTGTTATTAACGCATCAGAAGTAAGTGTGATAACCTGTGTGCGTTCGTTACGGCTTTTGGCAAGCCGATACAGATCTCTCTCGCCATTACGAGTGTCCTATCGTAAAGATTTTTGTAATGGTTCGCTCGGGTGACAGCGACCGCTTTCTTTGCTTCCCGGTTGGCATTCTTATAAATTTGCGAATTGACCGGTGCTTTATCGTCGAGAAACTTGTGGTAGAGGCGTTTCTTTTCACGGACCTTCATTTCAACATAATCATTCCAAAGCCAAGTACCTCGGGTAAGCGAGCTTGGTGACCCCGAGAATTCCAGAGGCCGCTTACTGGATCGTGTCTTTCATTTGCTTCCACGATTCTTCCACATTCGTACTGGTCGGTAATCATGTGAGTGAGATCGTTTCTTCTTTCTTCTCACCAAATCGCCACCATTTAATGCGCGGCGGGCCAGTGCGTTTTTCACGCTGTTTTATTGGTGGCCGATGTTGCGGTGCTATGGTCTCATAAGGAACAGCTATCCAATCAGTGACGGTGGTAAAATGTCAGCATCTTATGAGAATATAGTCGATTTGCGTTTTACTTTTCCCATTATAAAATGTAGGAAATGTAGGAAATCCGTACATACGTAAGGGTCCGCAAAATCGATTATATGATCGGCACCCTCGCCTTCATTGCGCGCTCCGAACCCCTTTCCCCCTGGCACCTGTTACCGTCTGCCTTTCCACCCCCATGACCATTAAGGTCGCCGGCAATGATAATATAGTCAGCAGGCACGTGACAAGTTTTTTCATTGAGAAGTTGCCACAAGGCATCTCTCTCGACATCAGGTTGACCTGTCTGCAGTGCATACGCGGTGAACAAGTGAATAGTGCGATCATCATCATCATCAACGGCGCAACAACCGGTATCCAGTCTAGGCCTGCCTTAATAAGGAACTCCAGACATCGCAGTTTTGCGCCCAGGTCCACCAATTCGATATCTCCAAAGGCTGTCTTGCGTCCTGGCCTACGCCATTGCTCCATCTCAGACAGGGTCTGCCTCGTCTTCTTTTTCTATCATAGATATTGCCCTTATAGACTTTCCGAATTGGATCATCCTCATCCATACGGATTAAGTGACCCGCCCACCGTAACCTATTGAGACGGATTTTATCCACAACCGGACGGTCATGGTACCGCTCATATATTTCGTCATTGTGTAGGCTACGGAATCGTCCATCCTCACGTAGGGGGCCAAAAATTCTTCGGAGGATTCTTCTCTCGAACGCGGCCAAGAGTTCGCAATTCTTCTTGCTAAGAACCCAAGTCTCCAAGGAATACATGAGGACTGGCAAGATCATAGTCTTGTACAGTAAGAGTTTTGACTCTATGGTGAGACGTTTCGAGCGGAACAGTTTTTGTAAGCTGAAATAGTCTCTGTTGGCTGACAACAACCGTGCACGAATTTCACCATCGTAGCTGTTATCGGTTGCGATTTTCGACCCTAGATAGGAGAAATTGTCAACGGTCTCAAAGTTGTATTCTCCTATTTTTATTCTTCCTGTTTGACCAGTGCGGTTCGATGTTGTTCATTGGTTGGTTTTCGGTACTGACGTTACCACCATATATTTTGTCTTGCCTTCATTGATGTGCAGCCCAAGATCTCGCACCAACAGCCGCCTGCTCGATCTGGATGAAGGCAGTTTGTACGTCTCGGGTGGTTCTTCCCATGATGTCGATATCGTCAGCATAGGCCAGTTTTTGGGTGGACTTAAAGAGGATCGTACCCCTTACATTTACCTCAGCATCACGGATCACTTTCTCGAGGGCCAGGTTAAAGAAGACGCATGATAGCGCATACCCTTGTCGTAGAGCGTTGTTGATGTCGAATGGTCTTGAGAGTGATCCTGCTGCTTTTATCTGGCCTCGCACATTGGTCAGGGTCAGCCTAGTCAGTCTTATTAATTTCGTCGGGATACCGAATTCTCTCATGGCCGTGTACAGTTTTACCCGGGCTATGCTATCATAGGCGGTTTTAAAGTCGATGAATAGATAGTGCCACTGGTGTTCATATTCCAACAGTTTTTCCATCGCTTGCCGCACAGAGAAAATCTGATCTGTTGCTGATTTGCCTGGAGTGAAGCCTCTTTGGTAAGAGGCAATGATGTTCTAGGCGTATGGGGCTACCCGGCCAAGCAAGATAGTGGAGAATATCTTATAGATGGTACTCAGCAATGTGATACCTCTATAATTGCTGCACTGTGTGATATCTCGCTTTTTATGTATGAGACAGATAAGTGCCCGCGTTCTTTGAGAATGCAACATTACTCGGTACGCGGCATTCTTCTGTTCCGTTGCTAGCTTACATTCATCGTCAAACCACCCGTTCCGACTCCTTTTGCGGCTGGGGCCAAGTATGCTTGTGGCCGTATCCATAATAACGTTCTTCAGGTGGTTGTGAAGATCATTTGTTGATGCTTCATCTCCAGGTCCTTTGTTAACTACGGTTATTGCGGCATTCATTTCCCTCTTATAGGTGTCGCGGAGGGTTGTGTTATGGATGGCTTCAGTGTTAACTCTCACCTGATTGTCAGATGGAATTCTAGGTAGTGTTGTTATTCGAGCTCGGAGCACCATGCCAACGAGATAGTGATCCGAATCTATATTGGCCTCCCTATAAATTCTGATATTCATCAATGCTGAGTGGTGGCGGCGTTCGATCAACATGTGGTCAATTTGGTTGAAAGTGGTCCCGTCTGGAGAGGCCCATGCGTGTTTGTGGACCGCTTTCCGCGCAAACCAGGTACTTCCAACAACCATGTTGTGACTTCGTAACAAGTTGTTTCCCGTGTAGGGTTGTCAGCCCTATCCAACTCCCGACCTGGAGGACCAGTTGGTACAATTTGTCCCGTTTTTATGCGCGGGAGACTCGCCTTCATCCTTCTCCGTCTGCAGCTTTTCGTTAAGAAAGAGCCACGTGAAGGTGGAGATAGGATTTGATAGTAGAGCTGTAAATGTTGGTTCAACAGGTCCCAGGTTTCCAGTTTTTATGCTCCATAGTGGGTATCAATCCACGTTTCGCCCTGGGACCTATACTACCCTTTGACCAGCCGGTCATCAAATCGTTCGACTTCGACGGAAACCCTCTGAGATGGCAATGTCAACACCATATTGAGTGTGTGGGTTATCAAGATAGAGAAGTTTATAGCCATTTTTAGCGTGTTCGCGTTCATTTTCGCAGCTTTTGGCACCAGATCATCGGGTTTCTTGCAGAGCGCAGATGTCAATGCGCCTTTTCCGAAGGGCTAGCGGGTTCACGTATATCAGGTCTACTAAAGGCTGCAGGTCCCTTTCTCTATATCTGTGTATGAGATTCCGACATTCGCGAATACGCGTGTAGCTCCGCGAATGAAATCCCTTGATTTGTATCAACTTCATCTGTGATTTGCGTTGAGGGTTCTTTTGCATTGCGGGCACTTGCTGCTGCCTGCAATGTGTTGATAGTCCCTTTGCACAGTGTACAGTTTGGGTAAACTCCATAGTCCTCGGTGGGTTTTAACAAAATTGATATAAAACAAGTCGGAAGCTCGCGCTTCGGGTATAAAGGTTTTGTGTTCATCTTATGTAAGAAATTTCAACGCACATTTTTCTATCCGTATGTAGCTACAAATCCAACATACTTCTTCATATTTTTCCAAACTACGAGACATACGTACATATTATAGCCGTGGATATTATGCTCACCCTAAACAAACAAACTGCCTATTTTCGAATACTGTACACATATAGGCACGTATATAAATTGATCGTACCCATATTTCCGATTTACTTCTTATATCTATCTGAATTGGGCACTACCCGCTCATTAGCACGCATATACTATATATCCATGTACACATATGTCTGGTTGGAATAATTGATACTCATATACAAATGACTAAAAAACTAAAACAAAATAATTCTTTCCAACCCCATTCATACGAACTTATTTTGGTTGTGGTATTGACGAATTGATATGGTGATGACGTCATGCAGGTGTGCACGAAATTCACAAAAAGTTGTAAAGTTTCACCCCCTATAAACTTGTTAATAATAATTTGATTTTCTTCAAACTTGACCGAATTGTGCATCATGTTCTTCATTACACCTATGTTAAATTTTGTACTTCTGCGATGAACATAAGGGGGGTGCCGGGTAAATTTCTAAAATGTAGAAATATACTATTATTAACTTTATTTCTGCAGATATCGGAACCGGATATATTTTGTGGCCTAGATTTCATAGAGGTGCACTACTGTGATTTTTTTCGGATTTTTCGGTTGGATAGGTTCTGAGAACGAGACCTGTTACACTTTTCGATGGTCATATTTTGAGCCCTCACTCTCCTATGTTTCGCCTAATATCAAATATTGAACCAGTTTCGAAAAGTACTAATTGAGGCCTTTCATTTGATGCCCCAAATGGCTACATATCTGTGAAAAAAAATGTTGCAGCCTCCTTTCACCTGTATGGGGAGCCCCCCCTTAAACTTAACACAAAATGGCGCCAATTGCTGCATGTAAAGGGAACGGCAGATCACATACACTTACCAATTTTCGTAACAATCGGTCCAGCCGTTTCCGAATAAATCGGATGTGACAGACAGACAGACAGACAGACGGACAGACGGACAGACGGACAGACGGACAGACGGACAGACGGACAGACGAACAGACGGACAGACAGACAGACAGACAGTCATCGAATCGATTCTAATAAGGTTTTGTTTCACACAAAACCTTAGAAAGCAGAAACCCCACAAATAACAACAGGATATTATTTCTGATGAATTAAGAATAAAAGTTGAGAAAAAATCGTAATATTAGCCGTTTTTTAAGGGTTTGTTAAAAGCAAAACCTTATTAAAATCAGTTTACTGTTTGCCTGTCTGCTACATGCACTTTTCAAGAAATGATTACACCTGCTGTCATGAAATTGGGAAGGTGATAGCTGTGCACAGCTACGCATGCAATGAGTGACATATTCTATGTTGAATTAATGGGGGAGTGCAAAAGGGGGATGTAAATTTTTTTTTACCGTTTATAGTCGCGTGAGGTATCAAACGAAAGATCTGTAATGTTAAGAGTGGAAATAGGTGATCAGAACGATCATCCTTAGTGGCCGATAACGACCTAGAGGGCAGAGCTATCCCAAAAATCTAAACAAATTGGCTAAATTGACTGTGAAGGTCCGCCCACAAAGATTGAAGCTCCATCAAAGTGCTCGGTCGACACGTTCTTGCACGCCTCTGTGCTAGCCAGGCTCGGGAATGTGGGGGGGGGGGGTCCTTTGAGCGCTTTGATCCCTCACGCTTCATTACTCAAAACAACGAAAAGAGGATTAGGAAGGGAGGAAGTCCTCAAACCACTATCACTCTATTCAATCTTCATTATTGTTGCAATTTCATAACAAATAAAAATAAAAATAAACAAATGGTAAAATTCAAAGAGAAAAAGAAATAATAATAATAAAAAAAAAAGGAAAGAAAAATAAATAAAAAGAAAATAAAAACAAGGACTCACCCAGGTTGTCACTCCGAGCTCGGTTGGCGGCTGGTGTAACAAGTTCTAAAAAAAAAAACAAATTATATCAAGAATTCAATGATAAAATGTTAGTTTAAAATCACTCGAACACCTGCATGCATTTATATTGTTCGTCTGATCACACTATTAGCGAAACGCTTCACCGATTTCTTTCTTAAGTCCGTTATGTCTTATTACTTATTTAATTTTTGTTTTAGAGGGAAAAGTTATCCAGTTGCCTTTGCATCTTTATGGCAAATCAATTGCCATTCCTTCACCTTCGGATTAATGACGCTTTTCCTTCTTCTCGAAGACTTTCACTCCTCTCTCTTTATTTCTCTGTCCAGCTCCACTCATCACATCGCCAAAAATCCAACTCCCAAATCAAAAGAAACTCTTTCTTCTCCTTTTCCCTTGTTTTTGTCTTCCCTTCTACTCCGTTTCAGCACTTCCTTCCTTCCCAACGCCAAAAAACCAACTCCAAAATCAAAAGAAACTCTTTCTTCTCCTTTTCCTTTGTTTTTCTCTTCCCTTCTACTCTGCTCAAGCACTTCCTTTTTTCCCAACGCCAAAAAACCAACTCCCCAGTTATTCTTCCGCGCACCGTTTCCCTCACTAAACAACACTCTCCGCGTTCTTTGTTCGTGCACCGCTTCTATTCCCGCTACATAGCTTTTCTCACTCGCTAGGCAATGTTGCGGCAACATGCGCATGCGCCTGCGGATGCGGCAAATCATTCGCCTCTTGGCAAGATCAATTCGCTCGAATGCATTCAATAATGTGCAATCTGCGGCGAACCTTAAGGCAATTGCACACTATTAAATGCATTGTTTAAGCAAATTAATTAAGAAAGAGCCGCATGAGATTCCGCTCCTGTCGCGCAGCCGCGGTCACTTCAGATCTCGATTAATACTTTCCGAATCAGATAATGGTTTTGAAGCCGGTTCTGAATTGGGAGAATGAGGGGCCATAAAGGGGTAACTTAAATAAAGGGGCCATTCTCAGAAACTCTCTCTCTCTGTCTCTCTCTGCTCAATTAAAGTTAATAATAATATATCAACCTATTTTAATTTAAATTTACTGCGAACAAAAATTACATAAAAGATCGACAAAACCTACCTCATACCTAAGCTCCCCTTTCTGACTTGTAAGGGAAACTATTTTTCTTCTTAAATTTTCGTAAAAAATGTTACGATGGAGTAAAGTAATGTTTTTGGTATTTTTTTGGCTGTTCGAATAGGCAGGACAGGTTTTGCAAGCTTAGATACAGATGCCGTTTTCAACTGTTTGCGCTTAGGTTATGTTGTATGTTATTATTAACCCCGACACTTGGTTATATTAAGTAAATATTTAAACCGAATCGTTAATGACTACTACTAAAGTACCGCGAGCAATAATTTAAGCCGTATTGCTCAAGAAAGGAGTCAGTAGTGTGTTGCACTAATTTCCCACTGTTCGGTGTGTCCAAAATGTTGCTGCAAACTGGTCTATTCACAGTGAGGATTGCAACACAACTCGACATCCATTATGAAAATGGGTGTAAGGCTCATTAAGAGTTGTAATTATTGACGTTTAAATATTCTTCCCAGCCTTATATATGCGCCTATATCTACATACATATCGACTATACAATGACAAAATTAATTTGTAGAGAACGGACGTATCTACAAATTAATATTATTAATAAAAAGAATTTAAAATTGAAATTAAATTAACTTTTATCAAGAATATAAAAAGATATTTATAATAATATATAATTTAAAACTTAATTGAAACTAATTTACTTTTCATTTGTTATCTAAGTTACTTTTTCCTTAAAAAATTTTGAGAAAAAATTGTTTTTTTTAGCTTGGCGGGAATAAGCGGCGAGCCGCCCACGGGTGACGCACCAAACCGGCCCCCCATAAGGGCTAGGGGCACTCGGATCGGTCGTGGAGTCCGCAACGAGGAGAATTGAGACTTGAAAAGAGCCAAAGTAAGGATAGCTAATCTTGAAAGAAGAAATGGCGAGCTGGCGAAGACACTCAAAGATTTGAAAAACCAAATGACAATATTGATCAAGAAAAATGGAAAGCTTACGGAGCAGCTAATGGCTGGGAAGGCGGGTCCGCCGTCTCCAAAGGTAGCCAGGAAAAAGTAAAGCTTTCTTCTCTTCATGGAGGAACCGGGCTGCCTTGAGGGCGAATAAGTTTTCGGCAGCGAATCTGTCCATATGGAGGACATAGAAAACAATAAAGCTGACGATACGAGAGACAGCGACAACGGTGGCGATGGAAATGTCCCAGAAGAGGGTGCTAACCAGGCAAGTTGTAGTAGTGAAGAGGGAAAACTGGGTGAGTTTTTGTTCTATGTTTCTAAAAAAATAAAGAAGAAAAACAAAATTAAAGAAAAAATGTTAACTAATGTAAAAAATAATGCAAGTACGAGTGAAAATGTAAAAAATTGTCCGACTGGGAATGCAAGTAGCACCCGAAATAAAGAAAAGGGGGAAAGGGTGCCCCCCATCAATGTTTATGAATTAGGTGGTAGAGATTTAGCCACTCTGCTTAATGGGAGCGCGGGGCTCTCGAATTTTGTTATTAAAAATACGGGGGCCGAGAGAGTCCAAGTCAAATGTATGATAACAAAATTGCAGATTAAAAAAAAGCACCAGAGGTCCTCGAGCGAGTGACCTCCAAAGGAAGATAAGGTGCGGAGGAAGAGCCCGATGCATTTTGAGCACCTCAAAATGCTCCGGGAGACGGGAACTGAGGTCAAGTTCCTCTCAGTGTCACGCTTTAGTACAAAGAGATCCGTTTTGGAAAAACGAATCCTGCCGCACTTCCTCGTGCAGATAAGCCCGGAGAGCCGGGGAAGCGATCTGATCGGCATCAGGTCGCTTAATTACTTAGCCATTCATTTTAAGCGCCTGCTAAGGGGCGAAATAGTCCAGTTTCGAAGATGCCAGCGCTATGGTCACTCGGCAGTGAACTGTCAAATGACCTTACAATGTGTAAAGTGCGGGAAAGACCATACCGCAGCCGAATGTTCGCTGACTGAAGCAGAGGGAAAGGAAAAAACTTTCTGTGTCAACTGCGGAAGCGGAGGGCATCCGGCTTCGTACCGTGGATGTCCTACATACCGCAATGTTAAGGTCACAAGGCAGCAGGCACCGAGATCGGCCCAAAGGACGAAGATGTCAGCGGCGTTGAACGGTACCGTCCCTTCGGCACCAATCGTCTCGGGGATCCCATTTGCAGAAGTAGTTCGATAAGGGGGAGCTAAGAAGCCCCAACAAGATGCAAGTGGCGGGATGAACACCATCCTCAATAAAATACTAACCATGTACATGCAGCATACGCTACACGTACACAATGCAAAAATAAACAGCATAACAGAATATTTACAAAAACAGCATGCCCCCTGCTAGGTCTGCAGTCACAGCGGTACCACTGGATGGTCTCCGGATCATCGCGATTAATGTGAATTCGAAGAGTGGAGCTCCTTGATTTCGCTGCCAGGCAACAGCCTTACATAGTCTTGATTTCAGAAACCCACCTCAGTCCGAGGCATTCGATAACATTCAAGGATTTTGAATTCGTGAGGAACAGTAGACGAAATTGTGATGGGGAAGGTGGTACTGGAATGCTTGTGGGTCGCCATTATCATTTCAGGCATATTAATAGGCCTTAATTTGAAACCTGTCAGTCTATGCAGTGGGAAACAGTCGAGCCACGTTCAAGGAGGAATTTCATTCTCTGTTTACGATACTCGAACTGAATAGACTGCATAATTATTATATTATAGCTGACGACTTCAATGCTAAGCATACCTCGTGGCTAAACGCCACAAACAATCCAAGAGGGGTATTCCTCAAATCTTGGATAGAGCAATACCAGATAGAGTATAAATGCGAATTATATGGGTCAGAGAGTCCAACCTGGCTCAGCGCAAATTCCTATCTGGATTTGTGCATTGCTGACGCGCGCTTGAACTTTAATTTTAGGAATCCTCAACGGAAACTATAGACTCTTCATTACGATAGCGACCATAACGCTATTCTCATTGAAGTTCTGTTTGATGGACGAAGAATTCGCCTTCTGCCGATGGACAGGGGCGTCCACAGGCTAAACTTTAAACAAACAAATTGGAAGAAATTCCAAGAGAGGTTTATTCGGGGATATCGAGAGGAGTGCCCCCTCTTGATGGGGAAAACGATAGCACAATTGCACCAGGTGACAGGAACTTGAGCAACGAGGAAATACTTCAGTATCTTCTCAAGCTGGAGAACTTAACGCTGGAAACAATTGAACAAATCGTCCCTAAGATTAAACCTCGCAATAATATGCCTGCCTCTGCCCACTCGCGTCAAAAAAATCTATCGGGGACTATCATCATCCCACATTGGTTGAATTCAAATCTTATATATAAAAATCAATTGCTGTTCGTTAGTCTGGCTAAAACTCGAGAACGGCTGAACGGATTTACCTTATCTTGGTTTTGAAATGTCCGTGGAGGTCTAGGGAACGTTTAAGAGGTGAGAAAAATTCGAATAATTGCCGTTAAAACCCTAAAAACAGCACTTTTCTTCTTCCCATATAAACGTCTTTTTCTAAATAAAATTTAGAGTCAATTTGAACTTTATTGATATTCACGAAAGTTCAATCACTCACAGTGTTCATCGGACCTCATATTACAGCCATGAAACGGACAAATTTTTGAATGCAACTAGAAATATTTGATAACCAAGTGACAGTCTTTTATTTCTAAAAAGACAAAAGATATCAAATGTTTCACAGCTCAGAACATGTTGTATTGGAAAATAGAATTTCTGGTTTTAGTATTTTTGTTTCTCACCGTTTAAACCTTCTCTGAATTTCCATAAATATTTCAAGACCAAACTAGACTACCTAGACCTAGACTAGATATTAAGTTTTGTTACAAATTAAATTTCTGAACGCAGCGATAATATTTGACATTAGATTTGACAACCAATTAATATGTCAATCCATCCTGTTCCACTTTAGAACAGGTAAAGGAGGAGGGTTTGAGGCAACGTACTCTGTACTATCCTCAGTAAAACAAAAATAAAATGCTGAGATCAGGGAAAGAGATAAATAGAGTATAGTTGGAGTTATTCGACTATGCTAAATCCTACCTGATCTCTCTTGGTGACAGGCCCCGCGACAGGTCGACCAAGAAAATGCATAGAATGTCGTTACAAACATGATGATCGGATTAAGTCACAGGCCTCGGAGAAATGCTAGGGCGTCCACCTCAGTCGACGCGGCAGGACGGGCCCCGGTCCTGTCGAGAAATGGGCAAGGGTTCTTGACGCATGGACGGCGTCAGGACGTAAGCAAGTTAGTCCGCACACAACGAACAAAACAAATACGTGTCTGCACGCTAAATGTTGGTACCCTAACTGGAAAGACCGAGGAACTCGCAAGAGCCCTTCGGAAAAGGTGCATTGACATCTGCGCTCTGCAAGAAACCCGATGGTCTGGTTCCAAAAGCTGCGACATTGAACGCGAACGCGGTAAAAATGGCTACAAACTTCTCTATTTTGGTAACCCACACACTCAATATGGTGTTGGCATTGCCATCTCAGAGGGTTTCCGTGATGCCATTAAAGAAGTCGAACGATTTGATGATCGGCTGATGAAGCTTAGCATTATATCAGCTGATCGCACTATTCACTTCTTCACCGCGTATGCACCACAGACAGGCCGACCTGATGCCGAGAAAGATGCCTTCTGGCAACTTCTCGATGAAAAGACTTGTCACGTGCCTGCTGACGATTACATAATCATTGCCGGCGACCTTAATGGTCATGTGGGTGAAAAGGCAGACGGTAACAGGTGCCATGGGGGAAAGGGGTTCGGAGCGCGCAACGAAGGTGGCGAGCGTATAATCGATTTTGCGGACACCCATGACCTTGTACTTATGAATACATGGTTCATCAAACGATTGTCTCATCTTGCCACATTTTATAGTGGGAACAATAAAACGCAAATCGACTATATTCTCATAAGACGTCAACATTTTACCACTGTCATTGATTGCAAAGTCGTTCCCTATGAGACCATCGCACCTCAACATCGGCCGTTGATTGCTGTCCTGCGAATTAAGCCACCGATAAAACGGCGTGAGGAACGCACTGGCCCGCCGCGCATTAAATGGTGGCGATTTGGTGAGAAGAACGAAGAAACGGTCTCACTCATACGATTGCCAACCATTACGAATGTGGAAGAATCATGGAACCAAATGAAAGACACGATCCACAAAGCGGCCTCTGCAACCCTCGGGGTCACCAAGCCGGGTAAGCGGTACATCAACCGAGATACTTGGCTTTGGAATGATGATGTTGAAATGAAGGTCCGTGAAAAGAAACGCCTCTACCACAAATTTCTCGACGATAAAACGCCTGCTAATTGGCGGTCGCTGTCACCCGAGCGAACCATTTCAAAAATCTTTACGATAAACTGGACACTCGGGATGGCGAGAGAGATCTGTACCGACTTGCTAAAAGTCGTGATGAACGCACACAGGATATCGAACACTTCTGTTGTGTTAATGACAAGAACGGTACTTTGCTTACTGATCGTCGAGCCGCGACGGATAGATGGCGAGAATACTTCGAGCAGATTTCAACTGAAGAATTTGCTCATCCTCCACTTCCAAAATCATTGCCGACGTTTGGAGCAGTTCCACCAGTCAGCGCAACTGAAGTCGAGGAGGCAATAAAACAAATGAAATCGGGGAAAGCAACAGGACCTGACGACATCGCATCTGAGCTCTGGAAAGCAAAGAGCTGGGACCCAACATCGTGGCTGAGTGAATTCTTTAACCGGGTTATTCAGGAAGGAAGAACACCATCTGACTGGCAAGAAAGTACCACTGTTCCAATATGGAAAAAGAAAGGTAGTCCAGCAGAATGTTCAAATTACCGTCCGATCCGGTTACTTTCCCATACCATGAAGATTTTTGAACGCATTCTTGACAACCGTATTCGCGAAATCGTTGAAATAACCGTGAATCAAGCCGGATTTGTCAAGAACTGCGGAACTACTGACGCAATACACGCTGCGCGGTTACTCATGGAGAAACACCGTGAGAAGCATCGCCCTCTTTACATTGCCTTTCTGGATCTAGAGAAAGCGTTTGACCGTGTACCACACGAACTCATCTGGTATGCTTTACGACAACACTTCGTGCCAGAAGAACTCGTGCGCTGGGTTCAATTGCTCTACCATGATCCGAAAAGTAAAGTTCGAAGTATGGCGGGTGTATCAAAACCGCTTCGCGTCTCTGTTGGAGTTCATCAAGGAAGTGCCCTCTCACCACTCCTCTTTGTCCTTGTTATGGACACCGTCACACGGGATATCCAACGTCCAGCGCCCTACACACTGCTTTATGCAGATGATGTTTTCCTAGCATCTGATAGCAAAAATGATCTCGAGCAACTTGTTCAAAAATGGAATGATCGCCTCATGCAACACGGTCTCAGATTGAATTTAAACAAAACTGAATTTTTGACGACCGATCCCCATGAAACAGGCACAATCACTGTCAGCGGCAGTGATCTGCCCAGATCTGAGCGATTTAAATACCTCGGGTCAACGCTATCAGCCAATGGAGAGCTCCGTTATGAAATTGCTTCACGCATTAACGCAACCTGGATGAAGTGGCGTTCCACAACTGGTGTCCTTTGTGATCGACGTATCAACGAACGTCTCAAATCTAAAATTTACCGCAATGTTGTCCGTCCAGTCGCTCTCTATGGTTCTGAGTGTTGGCCGACCATAAAAGACAATGAACGGCATCTCGCGGTAATGGAGACGAAGATGCTACGTTGGACTAGTGGCGTCACACGTTTAGATCACATCCGAAATGAGGATATCCGCCATCGTTATGGGGTTGCACCGATCGTGGAAAAGTTGCGAGAGAGGCGTCTTCGATGGTATGGTCACGCAATTCGTGCTAACGAGAATTCACTTGCAAAGATTGGTCTGAACATTGAAGTCGATGGTAAACGACCAAAAGGCAGACCTAAGCAACGGTGGCTTGATACGCTGGATGGGGATTTGAAAGCCTCGAGATTGCACCCAGATCAGGCATTCGATAGAGCCAAATGGCGAAGCCGATCACGACGAGCCGACCCCGCTTGTGAACGGGACAAAGGCTGAAGAAAAAGAAGAAGAAGTTACGATATCTATGAGTGCGCGAGAACTTTCTTTACTTTGGCGATCCTTTGTGATAGTGACATTCCAGGTAAAGTGCTCTTTTTAGGGGTTTTGTGTAAACACAAAACCTTATTCAAATCGGTTTACTGTCTGTCTGTCTATCTGTCCGTCACACGCATTTTTCTCGGAGACGATTGTAGCGATTGGCACCAAATTTGGTAGAAAGGTGGGAACTATGAACGCTCCCGCATATAGTGAGTTACAGCCTTTTACGTCGAATTTAAGGGGGGGGGGGGGTCCCCATACATGCAAAAGGGGGGTGTAAATTTTTTTTCCTCAAATATAGTCATGTGGGGTATGAAATGAAAGGTCTCGGTTAGTACTTTTCGAAGCCGGTCTTAGTTCTGACATTTGTTGAAAAGGTGGGTAGTGCGGGGGGTTGAAAGTGACCATTTTTTCAAAGAACCCATTCTCAGAAACTACCCAACCAAAAAATCTGAAAAAAAATAAGGGGGCTGCCACTATATAGTGCCTAGGCTCCGAAATACCCTCCATACCGATACCTGTTCAAATAAAGTTAATAATAGTACATTACTATAATTTTTAGTAATTGGCAGGAAAACCCCCCTTAAGTTCACCCTAGAATCACAAAATTTTGCATCAATATAGACTACAGCATAGAGCATAATCCTACCAAAATCGCACTATTACTAACAAAGTTATACTAGGTCAAAACTGTCGCTCCTCTGCAAATTTAAGACTATGAATGTCAATATCACTTGAAAGTGGATATTTTCACATAATATGTGAACGTGCTACATGCTAATGGGACAAATGCACACCCAAATTCCTTTATAAAAGAAATACAAAAAAACCTTTCATACCTGACGCGTCTAGCTTCCGGTTTCCCGACTTATTTTTTTGATATTTTGTGATTGTGACACTTTACTGCTAAGTGAGCGAAAAATTTTCTCACTTTGATTATTTACAATTTATTATGCCGGGGAGAAGACGACCTGACTTAGGTTGTCGCAGTCAATGAAATGTGCGAAGAGCTACCTCACGTGCTAACCGCACTGATGACCAGAGGGAGACAGATCAAGAAAATAGTCGTATTGCTATGTCAGAATTGCGTCATTTAGTGAGTGAGAATGAAGTAGTTAGGATTAGAATGCAACGAGTTCGTGCACATCAAACACAACAACAGCAATCACGACATAATGAAATTGATCGAATCCGCAGACGGAATGCTTCACAATATGCGTTTTTATTAAATACGGATTCGTTTTGTTTGTTTTAAAATTATTTTATACAAAAGTTTTGGTCTTTAATTTATCGATTGAGGCAGTACGAAGTCTGTCGGGTTAGCTAGTCACTTCTAAAGATCGCGCGGGATCTTATCCATCAACATTACGTAAATGAAGTGAACTCCCAATGGCGGGAGAAGTTAAAGGGTATTCCACCAAGCGATTCAGATTCCATGTTTACTAAGATAAATACGTTATTCCGGAAGAAGTCACGAGTAACTGTGTCGAGAATTAAAATCGGTGGCAGCGAGATACAACACCTTATTGACTCAGGTACATCGTGATGGATGATGCTCTGAAACTCGAACTTATAGGCGAGCACTTTGAATCGGTGCATCGGAAATCTCACTACTAGCAGAGAATTTCATGTTCTGAATGGATTACAGCAAGGGACAGTGACTGCGCCTACACTTTTTGCGGTATTTGCCGGCGAATTACTAAACTCTTTCGATTTTAATAAATCGTTGGTTGCTTTTGTTGACGATCTGATAGCCTGCACGGCACACAAGAAGGTAACTGAGGTGCGAGGTGAGAAGATATTAAGTTCTTCACGAACAGTTGGCGGATGAAAATTAATGCGCAAAAGTGTGAAACGATCCCTTCGCGTATGCCAGTAGGAACTTGAAAAGGAATTGGAGAGATTTCCACATTGTCGCGAACGAGGATAGTTCTGAGCGCGTTCCTCATAAGAAGTGCGTTAGATACCTGGGTGTGCGTCTTAACGAGCGTCTCCAACGCTAGAAAGCGCTCGCAAGGCATTGATGTCTCTTCGAAGATTCTTTTATGCTCCACATCTTAGCCGGAAGGTTAACATTACTTGCTATCTTACTTTGGTTAAACCGGTGCTCACCTACGGGTGTCCTATCTGGTTTAATTTAAGTGCTAGCCAAATGGAGAAAATAAGGATCTTTGAAAGGAAATTTCTGCGTGCTTGCGCGGGGCTTAATAGGACTGCTTCGTCAAACTATGAGCACTATGTAATTAATGAAGTGCTGTATGCAGCTGCTGCTGTGCCAAGAATCGACACAGTTATCGTAGATTGATTCGGAATCATATAGTGCGAGCTGCTTCGCATGATGAGAACCCTTGGGTTTTGCAGCCGTCCTACCCAAGTGATGGGTATTTTGTGAAAACTCTCACAACAGGTTTCATTCCTCCCGAAGCGTTCGTGTATCTTGACAGGAATGGTCTAATTCTTGATTCTGCCGGTGATCCGGTTATGTATTATATACATAGACGGGCCACGGACAAATAAATCCTGGTGCTGGTGGCTGCGGGATGCCGGTTAACGGTAGCCGTGCTCAGTTCTGCCATTTGTTTCTTGGTGGGGCTTTGTAAATATATACATATTGAATGGGTGCTGATTTTGCCTCCAGTTGTAACTTATACATACATACGTTATTATTCTTTGTTTCTTGTAAATATTTCAACTGTTACTATTACCTTTTCTCCCTATGGATGTTATTGTAAAACAAAATAAAAAATATGTAATATGAAATATATAATTATGATAGTTTTAAGAACAATAATTTAAGTTAAAAGTATCTTTTCAAGCGATCAAGCATTTATTATTACTTTTATATTTCTTTATTTGCCACTAAGGCCAAGTGAATTCTGTCGGGTTTCTGACCATTTCCCGACAACTTATTTTAAAATTAGATTTTCATTTCTTAATGTTTCTCTTCTCTGCCTGTAAATCGTTATTCGAAAACTTTGAGAGCCCACAGTGGCCATCTATATATTATTGTTACCTATTTCTTAAAAATAAAAATGATTTTAAAAAACAAAAACAAAACTTTTTTTAAAATCTAATTAAATATAGTAGTAGTAGCAGTAGGCTGAAAAGAAAAATGTAGATATTAAACCCAAATATATCATCATCAACGGCGCAACGACCGGTATCCGGTCTAGGCCTGCCTTAATAAGGAACTCCAGACATCGCGGTTTTGCGCCCAGGTCCACCAATTCGATATCTCCAAAAGCTGTCTTGCGTCCTGGCCTACGCCATTGCTCCATCTCAGACAGGGTCTGCCTCGTCTTCTTTTTCTATCATAGATATTGCCCTTATAGACTTTCCGAATTGGATCATCCTCATCCATACGGATTAAGTGACCCGCCCACCGTAACCTATTGAGACAGATTTTATCCACAACTGGGCGGTCATGGTATCGCTTATAGATTTCGTCATTGTGTAGGCTACGGAATCGTCCACCCTCATGTAGGGGGCCAAAAATTCTTCGGAGGATTCTTCTCTCGAACGCGGCCAAGAGTTCGCAATTTTTCTTGCTAAGAATCCAAGTTTCCTAGGAATACATGAGGACTGGCAAGATCATAGTCTTGTACAGTAAGAGTTTTGACCCTATGGTGAGACGTTTCGAGCGGAACAGTTTTTGTAAGCTGAAATAGGCTCTGTTGGCTGACAACAACCATGCGCGGATTTCATCATCGTAGTTGTTATCGGTTGTGATTTTCGACCCTAGATAGGAGAAATTGTCAACGGTCCCAAAGTTGTATTCTCCTATCATTATTCCTCTTCGTGTTTGTGTTTGACCAGCGCGGTTTGTTGTAGTTGGTTGATTCGTCTTCGGTGCTGACGTTGACATCATATATTTTGTCTTGCCTTCATTGATGTGCAGCCCAAGATCTCGCACCAACAGCCGCCTGCTCGATCCGGATGAAGACAGTTTGTACGTCTCGGGTGGTTCTTTCCATGATGTCGATATCGTCAGCATAGGCCAGCAGTTGGGTGGATTTGAAGACGATCGTACCTCTTGCATTTACCTCAGCATCGCGGATCACTTTCTCCAGGGCCAGGTTGAAGAGGACGCATGATAGCGCATCCCCTTGTCGTAGAGCGTTGTTGATGTCGAATGGTCTTGAGAGTGATCCTGCTGCTTTTATCTGGCCTCGCACATTGGTCAGGGTCAGCCTAGTCAGTCTTATTAATTTCGTCGGGATACCGAATTCTCTCATGACCGTGTACAGTTTTACCCGGGCTATGCTATCATAGGAGGCTTTAAAGTCGATGAACAGATGGTGTTCATATTCCAACAGTTTTTCCATCGCTTGCCGCACAGAGAAAATCTGATCTGTTGCTGATTTGCCTGGAGTGAAGCCTCTTTGGTATGGGCCAATGATGTTCTGAGCGTATGGGGCTATCCGGCCTAGCAAGATTGCGGAGAATATCCTATAGATGGTACTCAGCAACGTGATACCTCTATAATTGCTGCACTGTGTGATATCTCGCTTTTTATGTATGAGACAGATAATGCCTCGTTGCCAATCGTCAGGCATTGATTCGCTGTCCCATACCTTGAGCACAAGTTGATGAACCACTTGGTGTAACTGGTCGCCTCCATATTTAACCAATTCGGCTGTAATACCATCGGCTCCTGGCGACTTATGATTTTTTAGCCGATGAATTGCACGGACTGTTTCTCCTATACTTGGTGGTGGCAGTATTTGTCCGTCGTCTTCAGTTGGCGGGACCTCCAACTCGCCGATGTTCTGGTTGTTCAGTAGCTCATCAAAGTGCTCAACCCATCGCTCTAATATGCCCATTCTGTCGGAAATCAGATTTCCCTCTTTGTCTCGGCAGGATGAGCATCGAGGTGTATAAGGCTTCATCCTGCTGACTTGTTCGTAAAACTTCCGTTCACAGACTTGTTGGTTCTCCTAGGCTTCCTTTTTCCGTCTGTGAAGTCGCTTCTCTGCTCGACGGAGTTCGTGATAAGTCTCTGCGCGTGGCCGCGTTCTTTGAGAATGCAACATTACTCGGTATGCGGCATTCCTCCGTTCCGTTGCTAGCTTACATTCATCGTCAAACCAGCCGTTCCGACTCCTTTTGCGGCTGGGGTCTACTTGGCTGTTAAAATCCCCAAGTATGATTTTTTATCATATCTGGGACAGGCTTCTAGGGTTCGTTCTACTGCCTCGTAGAAGGTATCCTTCTCCGACTCTGCAGTCTCCTCTGTAGGGGCGTGAACGTTTATGAGGCTTATATTTCTAAACTTGCCTCGCAAGCGCAGAGTGCATAGCCGTTCGCTTATGTTTTCAAAACCAATAACAGCAGGTTTCATTTTTTGACTGACTAAGAAACCTACTCCCAGCACATGGTTTACTGGATGGCCGCTATAATATATGGTGTAGTGGCTCTTCTCCAGGAAACCGGTCCCTGTCCAACGCATCTCTTGCAAGGCTGTTATATCAGCCCTATATTGGGACAGGGTATCGGCTAGCTGCTCATCCGCTTCTGTACAGGGAGCGCACGTTCCATGAGAAAATGCGCAAATCGTTATTCCGTTGTCGTTGCCGTCATTTTAAAATCGGTCCTGTCCGAGGCTCCTGTTGTGGCTTCGTAACAAGTTGTTTTCCGTGTAGGGTTGTCAGCCCTACCCAACCCCCAACTTGAAGGACCAGTTGGTACAATTTGTCCCGTTTTTAGGCGCGGGAGACTCGCCTTCATCCTTCTCCGTCTGCAACTTTTCGTCAAGAAAGAGCTCCCAGCGGTCACCACGTGGAGGTGGAGATAGGGTTTGGTAGTAGAGCTGTTGGTGTTGGTTCAGCAGGCATTTCCCAGGTTTTGTGCTCCATCGTGGGTACCAATCCACGTTTCGCCCCGGGACCTATAACTAACCTTTGACCACAAAATATATGCTTTTTATAAATCTAGGGAATTTTTTTTTTTTTTTTTGAATATGATATTTGCAATTTTATCCAATCATAGGAGTTATTTATATAATTAGAATAAAATTCGGAGGTACAAAACGGTGTAATTACATATTACATTTAAGGTGGAAACCACATTACGGTTATTTTCACGTATATTTTTGGGAGTTTTTTTAGTGCGAAAAATTGTACATTATATTATTATTGATATTCTATTATTATTCTGTGAAGGGAAAGTCTCATTGCGTCCTTGCAGAACTATTGTGCCCTTTTAATTTGTTATAGTGTACCTATTGATCCTGTGCGGAAGTGCCAAATCTCTCATCAGGCGCATCCCTTCGTGCGGATAAGGGAATGCTCGGCGAATGTGTCATGGGCATGCACATGCACGCATCCGGAGATGTGCGTGTTTGGGCATGCTTATGCGCAGGCCGGGTAGGTGGGAAGTAAACGCTCACCCGTGGATAAAAATTGGCTATGGGAAGGACACCCAGAAATTAAACCAAATATGGAAGAGGAGAAAAGTAGTTTTTTTACGGTGCAGGGCTTCGGAAACCCAGTGTCGGCGGTTTTTGGGAGTGAGCAAGCGGGCTCCCGGCCGTCGATATCCGACGACCGCAGTGCCTCAGTAGTGGGAAACTTGGCTACTGTGGCATCTAATGCTACAAGAGATAATGGTGGAGTGGAATTAGGTCCACACCGGATCCTTTTAGGAGGAGTTCGAAGCTTGGGAGATCACCACCGAGAACAATGGTTCTTTTTGGTAGTCGAGATTCGTCGCGGGACTCTGAAAGAAACATGAATAGTTCCTTGATCGACATCATTTCTTGTGGCGCAAGGCGCGAAAGCAAACGGGAACATACCGGAATGGCGTTCGTTACACTCGGGGAACGAATAAATGAACTGTGCGAGTTCATCAAGGAGAGGCGGAATATCCACCAAAATATTCGAGCCTTGATAAGAGGCATTAAATTGTCTTATATCAAGGCACTCGAAGAAAATAAATTTCCAAGCGTCAGTTGGCAAGATCATAAGGGAAACGCAGGTGACGCCTCCTCATGATAAGGCAGGCGGGAAGACAGGAAAACGGGCTTGAGACGGTACCAGCGAGCATCTAGGACCACAGCAAGTCCCGAAGAAGAAAAAAGCCTCTTCACCAAAGAAGGCGGAGCCGGCGAGAGTACGCGCGAAAGTCGGTAATCTCACGATTGCAGCCACAATACCCACAAAAGTGGAAGAAACCAACGCATGGAGGCCCGAACAATGGACTAAGGTGAGCAACAAGAGGAAAAAGGACAAAAAGAAGCTCCGCCCGGAAATAATAATTATTTCCAAGAAGGGAAATATGTCATATGCCGACATCCTCCGAAAGGTGATGTCAGACCCGGAATTGAAGGATTTGGGGGATAGTGTGAGCCGTATCAGGCGAACACAGAGAGGGGATCTGATGCTGGAGTTAAGTAAATCCGCCGACAAGTCGGCCGATAACTTCCGCGGGAAGGTGGAAAGTGTACTAGGAGAGGAAGCTGAGGTAAGAGCTCGGAAGCAGGAGATAGTGGTTGAATGCAAGGACCTAGATGAGGTCACTTCACGGGAGGACATCTGCGCTGCGCTAAAGCAACAGTTCATCCTTAGCTATTATTAATTTGTCGGCCGAATCAGCTATTAAGTTAATTACCGCGGGCAAGGTAAGAGTAGGTTGGGTCGTGTGCAGGCTCAGGAAGCAAATACCTCTAAAGAGATGCTTCAGATGTCTCGATTTCGGCCATTTTGCGACGGCATGCACTAGCCAGCATGATAGGTCGAGGAGTTGCAGGAAGTGTGAGGAGGAGGGCCACCTCATCAAAGATTGCACCGGAGATCCACGGTGTATGCTATGTAGTGGGAAAGAGGGTGTGGACGATCGGCATGTTGCGGGAAGCAGCAGATGTCCGGTATATAGGAGGGAGCTGAACCACACAGGTAAATGAGATTGATACAAATCAATCTCAATCACTGTGAGGCAGCTCAGGACCTGCTCTCTCAAACCATTCGAGAGTGGAATGTCGATGTCGCGGTTATTTGCGAGCCGTACAGAAACCACGGTGGTGCGACTTGGGCGGTGGATGCGTCTGGCAACGCCGCAATCTGGGCGTGCGGAAGACAGGCCATTCAGGAAGTCATGGTCAACCCGGCAGCCGGTTTTATAAGGGCGAAGGTCAACGGTGTACATATTTACAGCTGCTACGCTCCTCCTAGTGCAACCTTAGCACAATATGAGGAGATGTTAAAGAGTCTGGTGTTGGGCGCTAGAGACCGCAGCCCTAAAATTATTGCGGGCGATTTCAACGCATGGGCCCTAGAGTGGGGAAGCCGATCCACGAACACCAGAGGTCAAATTCTGTTGGAGTCATTTGCGGAGCTGGACATCGTGCTGGCCAACATTGGATGTGTCCCCACGTTTCGAGGAAGAGAGTCGGGTTCGATCGTTGACCTGACATTTGTTAGCACTTCACTGGTGAGGGAGATGGATTGGCAAGTGAGTGAGCACTAGGCCATCTTCCTCCGCATTGGGAACCGGGGAGGCAGTCAACGACCCTCTGGAGGTGGAAAGTCTAAAGCGGTTGGCTGGTCTATCGGAGCTTTCGACGAAAAGACATTCCTGGCCGCATTGGAGGGAGCGCATGATCCGGATGGAACAGCGGTGGAAAGCACACAGCTGTCTCAGCGTGTAACCGAAGCATGCGACGCTACGATGCCACGACGACGTCTGCACCACGGCAAGAGGCCAAACTACTGGTGGAATACGAAGATCGCTGCCTTGAGATCCTCTTGTCTCCGAACGAGAAGACTTTCCCACAGGACAAGGGGAAGGCCGGAGCACCAGGAGCGTGAGGAGGAATACAGGGATCTGCGAAGCAACTTTAAGAAGGCCATTCGACGAAGCAAGCGGGAATGCTACCAGAAGCTCTGCATAGAGGCTAATACGAATCCGTGGGGTACAGCCTACCAAGTTGTAATGCAGAAGATCCGCGGGCAAAAATCACCTCAAGTGACATGCCCATAGCTCTTGTTGCAAATAATAATTTCCCGCAGCAGGAGCAGGACGCAAGAGAACCCCAACTGGCAGCTCAGCAGGACGTCTTCTCGATCCCTGATGTTACCGAAGAGGAACTTTGGGAAATCTGCAGACATATTGGGGACAGCAAGGCTCCGGGATTGGACGGAATTCCGAACAGGTCTCAGAAGGTGGCGGTCAAGGCCAGACCAAGGTGGTTCGCAAGCACATTCGAATCGTGCATGGCAGAAGGAGTGTTTCCCGCCCAGTGGAACAGGCAGAAGCTGGTGTTGCTACCGAAGCCCTGAAAACCACCCGGCGTGCCCTCTTCATATCGCCCTATTTGTCTCTTAGACACCATGGGGAAGATGTTGGAGTGGGTGATATACAAAAGGTTGCTCCCGTTCATCGAGCTTGCGGGTGGTCTTTCAGAGCGGCAATATGGGTTTCGGCGAGCCCGTTCTACGGTCGATGCAGTAGCAAAGGTCGTGGAATTGGCTCGAAATGCATTGGCTATGGGCAAATGCTGTGCTCTGGTGACGCTGGACGTCAAAAATGCTTTTAACTCAGCCAACTAGGGCTGGATTAAGGGCGCTTTGGCCAAACTGGGTGTTCCTAGCTACTTGGCTCGGCTCATCGAGAGTTACCTTTCGAACAGACTTCTCTGGTACGAGACGGACGACGGGCCGAAGGAGTACATTGTGACAGCAGGTGTGCCTCAAGGTTCTGTATTGGGACCGCTGCTGTGGAACATAATGTACGACGGAGTGCTTGGCCTTCGCGTGCAGGAGGAGACAACGCTGATTGATTTTGCAGACGACCTGGTGGTAGTTGCAATTGCAAAGCATCCCGAGGACGTGGAGCTTTATGCAAATGAAGCCATTTATACCATCAAGTCATGGTTACGAATGGCTAAGCTGGACCTGGCGGACGAAAAGACGGAGGCGGTCCTCATTACCAACCGTAGGAAGAACAACACGGTTACCATCCGGGTTGGTAATCGTGAGGTCGTCTCAATAGCGGTTGTCAAATACCTGGGGTTGTTGATCGATGCCAAACTGAGTTTCAAGGGACACTTGGATTATGCGCAAGAGAAGGCAGCGAATGCCAGCTCATCCCTTGCAAGGATGATGCCTAACGTGGGAGGGCCGAAGTATAGTCGCAGGCTACTCATCGCGGGAGTGGTGAGGTCGATGCTGCTATACGCGGCCCCTGTCTGGGCGGGAGCGTTGTACCACGCTGTCAACCGGAGGAAGATAAGTTCGGGAAAGCGGCCAATTGCGCTAAGGGTGTGCAGCGCATTTAGGATGGCGTCGACGGAGGCAGTGTGTGTTATCGCAGGAATGATCCCTATAGATCTTCTAGCGAGCGAGGCACACTGGCTCTGCGAAAAACGGAAGGCAAACCGAACCGAGGTGAATGCGGATTTCCGAAAAGCCATCAGAAGAGAGTTGTGTGGCAAGTGGCAACAACGATAGGATAACCCTGACAAGGGCCGGTGGACCCATACATTGATCGTGTGTATCCAGAAATGGGTCAACCGAAAGCACGGAGAATTGAATTACCACCTGACACAGTTCCTTACGAGACACGGTGGCTATAGGAAGTACTTCACGGTGGTCCCGCGGGGAGGGGCGGAAGAGTGGGGATGGTTTTAGTGGATGCGAATCCTACACACTGCTGCAACCTTCTAAGATTTCCACCTCCATCCATACAAAAAAAAAAGTGTACCTATTGATCATAGTATCTCAAGCAGGCCTATAACCGTTAGGAACGTTAGTATGTTCCCTACTTCCAGATCTTTCAGCTTTGCATCTGGTAGTAAGTGTTCTCCCAGATGCCTCGACCTACTTTGCACAAGTGGCGGACACTGTCCCAGAACATGTATAGAGATTTCGTCATGCTCCTCACAAAACCTGCAGGCAGTGTCCGTAGATATTCCTAGCTTCCCTAGGTAATAGTTCAGCCGACAATGACCAGTGAGAATTCCCACTATGATTCGGAGGTTCTTTTTGGTGACGTTTAAGTAATCCTTTATGCGTATGGGTTCGTATCCCCCAATAAGTACCCTGGATTGCTCCATCCCCGGTAGACCCGCCCAGTATAGTTCCCTCAACCGTTCCTCTTCATTTCTTAGATTCATAGCCATGAAACCGTTTCGATTCCACAGAAGGGTTCTGGCCCGTGTAAAGGCGTCCCTGCTCAATTCTTGGCTAGTTCGTCCGCTGCCTCGTTGGCTTCCAACCCAGCATGGCCTGAAACCCAAAGTATCCAGACCTTGTTGGCCGAGCTTAGAGAGTTTAGAGTTTACCTGGTTAGACCTAAGTGTCTTGATCGCTGCTTGGCTATCCGTAACAATAGTTATGATCTGCCCCCTGTAGTTCCTTTGCAGATTAAAGGAGACACATTTGTCTGTGGCGTACCTTGGACCAATGACACCGGCACCCGCTCCCCCTGCTGTGAGGGATCCGTTAGTGTACCAAGTAATCAGTTGCTGGTTTAAGCCGTATCTTGCAGCCACGCTCTGCCAGTTTGCCTTGTTACTCCAACGTCAAACTTCTTATCGAAGTGAAACCTCGTTGTCACGTTATCCCTTGGTATCAGTAATTCGGGATACCGCCTAGAGAGAATATCGATCTTCCTTCCATTTAGGCAGCTCCCCGCCTCACTCATACTACCGGCCATCCTGAATATTGCCCTCTTTGCCTGAGTTCGGTTCCTTCTGCCCAGATTACCGCTCCATAGGTAATCATTGGCCTTACATTGCAGTATATATCCAAAATAGTATCTTCGGACTGCAACCCCATTTTTTTCCTGCTATGGACCTACAAGTCATCAGAGCCCTCGTGGCTTTCCGACATGTGTCTTCCAGAGTAATTTTTGGTCTTGATATTCAGAACAACTTTTGATTCTTTTGAAAAATTTAAGCCCCAAAAATAGAATAGTTTCCGGAGATTATTCTGATGGAGATGGTTGCTAGAGCTCTTTAACTGCGGGCCGTGTAGCATCTCCAATTTTAATCTCAGCCCAAAAAGCTCTTAATTTTACTTTATTAACTTATTTTCTAGGAATTTTGCCGGTGAAAATAATCATAGTCAAAAATTTTGCAATTGAGGAAAAAACACTTTCAATCAACACCACTTTTTGATCTTGTTGTTGTGTTAGATCTTGTCATCTATTTGTAGTTAAGTCTAAAATCAAACAAAACCTTAAAAGAAAAATAAGAATACGATATTGTCCAAAATATTGATTCACACTCTTGGCAATTGTATAAAGAATTATACCTCCAAATTTCATAATGATCATTTCATCACTTTTTGAGATAAAATTTTCCCAAATGCGAAAATAGCAATAGAAAAATGTGTTTGAAAAGTCACCTTTCGGATATACAGAGGTTTCTCGCTCTTAATTAGAAACAAAATACAGTTACAGCAAATGCAAATGCATTTTTATAAGGAACTATTATAACACCAAGGATCTATAAATACGCGATTTACATATCATCCTGTGAAAGAACTATTGTGCCCCTTTTACTTGTTATAGTGCACCTATTAACTATAGTATGTGAAGTAAGTCTACAACCGTTAGGAATTTTAGTATATTCCCCACTTCCAAATATTTCAGCTTCGCATCTGACATCAGGTATTCTCCTAAATGCCTCGACCTACTTTGCACAAGCGCGGGACACTGCCCCAGAGCGTGTATAGAGGTTTTGACACACTCCGCACAGAACTTGCAAGTAGTGTCCGTAAATATCCCTAGCTTCCCTAGGTAATAGTTAAGTCGGCAGTGACAAGTGAGAATTCCCACTATGATTCGGAGATTCTTCTTAATAATAATAATCATTGGCGCGACAATCGATATTGGATCAGGGCCTTGAAGTGTGTTAGAACACTTCATTCAAGACCGTAACGGTACACTAGGAGGCAATGTGGTCAGCATTGCGCTCACCCGAGATTATTACCCTGATTTGACTCAGGTACTCATTCACAGCTAAATCGACTGGTATCCGACGTGAAATCACGATGCAAATTCCACTGCCACCAGTGAGATATGAACCGTGACCTTCCGTATGACAGCCTAGTGCTCTAACCACTGAGCTATCCGGACACGGAGATTCTTCTTGGTGAGGTTTAAATTGTACTTTGCGCACTTGGCTTCGTATCCTCCAATAAGCACCCTCGACTGCTCCATTCCTGGTAGGCTCGCCCAGTATAATTCCCTCAGCTGCTCCTCTTCATTTTTTAATGTCATAGTCGTGAATCCGTTTCCAAGTGCACAGAAGCGTTCTCCCTTCTTGACTAGTTCGTCTGCTGCCTCATTGCATTTTAAACCAGGATGACCTGAAACCCAGAGTATCCAGATCTTCCGTTGCGAGCCGAGCGTATTCAGTCTCTCGCCTTGATCGCCGCTTGGCTATCAGCCAGTATGGCAATGCTCTGCCCCTTGTAGTTGCTTTGGAGATTAAAGGAGATACATCCATGTATGGCGTATATTTCCGCCTGGAATATGCTAGTATGCCTACCCATTGGCTCTAAGAAAATCCTTGTACCAATGATCACGACACGCTCCCTCTGCCGTGAGGGATCCGTCAGGGTACCAAGTAATTAGTTCTTGGTTTAAGCCGTATATCACAGCCACGCTCTCCCAGTTGTTTGTTACTTCGTCTTTGAAACTTCTTCCTTCGATTTAAGTAGCTCCTCGCCTCACTGATAATCTCGGCCATCCTGAAGATATATATACAGATAGAGAGGGGTTAATGCCAGAAGGACCTACAGGGATGCCGTTTGGTATGTCCTCGTTGCCCCAGTGATACACACGCTTGTGTGCTGAGTTCAATTCTTTCTGCCCAGATTACCGCCCCATAGGTAATCATTGGCCTTGCAATTTTTTCCCTGCCGTTCAATGTGCTCATGGAGAGCAGCGTCAACCGTCTTTTCGAATGTTACCAGACAACTTTTTAAACCGAACGCTACGCAAGTGAAATCATACTTGCCATTGTTGACCGGAAAAACTGTCTTCTCCACGTCTCTAGGCCTCATTGGTATTTGATGAAAACCGCTCTTTAAATCAATCACTCTGTAAACTTTATTCTGCCCCAAATTTGTGAGGCTCTCGTTTATTTCAGGTAAGGGATAAATATCGGGTGTGGTGACCTCATTTAGCTTGCGATAGTCGATGATAAGTTTATACTTCTTTTGTCCCAATGTGTCCGCTTTTGGGACGATCCTGGATGGTCGAATTATGCCATCCTGCTGGAGCTTTTGTATTTCATGATCTATAACTGGTTCCAATGTTGCATGCCGCACGCCCGCAAATGTGAATCAAGTAGGCTACGACATCGAAAAACAATTTGTGACAGCGGGGGAATCCGATTTCAATAACATTTTGTCTCATAATTATTGAAAAACCCGAATGACATGTCCATTGACACTTGTTTCAACATGTTGACGTTTACACTGCCATTTACAATGTTGTCCTTCAAATTAAAACAAGTCGGGAAACCGGAAGCTAGACGGTAGAGGTATGAAAGGTTTTCTGTATTTCTTTCATATAGAGATGTGAGTGTGCATTTGTCCCATTAGTATGTAGCACGTAATGTAATTTCAAGTGATACTGACATTCAAAGTCTTGAATTTGCACTGAAGCGACAGCTTTGACCTATTATAACTTTGTTAGTAATAGTTCGATTTTCACAAAATTCGGTAGGATCATGCTCTATGGTGTAGCCTACATTATTGCAATTTCGTGATTCTAGGGAGAAGTTAAGGGGAGTTTTCCTGCCAATTACTAAAAATTATAGTAATGTACTATTATTAACTTTATTTGAACAGGTATCGGTATGGAGGGTATTTCGTAGCCTAAGCACCGTATAGTGGCAGCCCCCTGATTTTTTTCAGATTTTTCAGTTGGGTAGTTTCTGAGAATGGCTTCGTTAAAAACATTATCACTTTGAACTCCCCGCACTCCCCACCTTTCTAACAAATGTCAAAACTAAGACCGGCGTCGAAAAGTACTTACCGAGACCTTTAATTTCATATCCCACATGACTATATTTGATAAATAAAAAATGTACACCCCCCTTTTGCATGTATGGGGACCTCCCCTTAAATTCGACGTAATATGATGTAACTTACTATATGCATGAGCGTTCACAGTTCTCATCTTTCTACCAAATTTGGTGTCAATCGCTACAACCGTTTCCCATAAAAATACGTGTGACGGACAGACAAACAGACAGACAGAGAGACGGACAGACAGACAGACAGTAAACCGATTTTAATAAGGTCTTGTGTTTACACATCGTGGGGCAAGATAGAATTATATGAGAGTTGGCTTATTTTCATTTCAAATAATATAATCGCAGCTAGTAGCTTCATTTCACTTCCAAAGTATGTTATAATGAAGGGGAAAATCACTGATCAATGCTCGTTGAATTTTGTTTTCATATAAAAGAAATAGTATCATAATAATATCAAAAAAAATAATAACAACTTTAATGATAAGTCGCTCCGGCTTAAATTCAGTTTTCTGTTTGCAAAACAAAACCTTATTAAAATTGGTTCAATGTCTGCCTGTCCGTGTGTTGCCTGGCTGTCTGTTACACGAACTTTTCTTGGAAATGGCTATACCGATTGACACGAAATTTGGTGAGAACTGTAAACGCCCAGACATACAGTGAGTAACATTTTCTACGTTGATGTCAATGGGGCCGGGGTTCTCATACATGCAAAAAGGGTATCAAATGAAAGGTCTCGATTAGTACTTTTCGATGCCAGTCTAAGTTTTGACATTCCTCGGAAAGGCGAGGGGTGCGAGAGTCGAAACTGATGATTTCTTTAACGGACCCATTCTCAGAAACTACCCAACCGGAAAATCTGAAAAAAAAATCATGAAGCTGCCTCTATACCTGTATACAACCGAAAAATCTGAAAAAAAAATCATGAAGCTGCCTCTATACATTGTCCAATCCTCAAAATACTCTTTATACCCATATATGCCCAAATTAAGCTAATAATAGTATATTACTATCTTTTGGAGAAATTGAGTAAAAAACCCCTTAGCTTTATTCTAGAGCTATAAACATTTGTAGTAATACAGATTATAGTATGAAGCGTATTATTCCCAAGTTTGATCAAAATCGTATTGTACTATGTATTACCAACAAAGTTACAGTAGCTCAAAGTTGACTTTCCGAGTAAATTTACTACAACTAAATATCAATATCACACCAAAGTGACATGTTAACTACATATACATAACGGGCTGCGTGCAAACGAGATAGTTCTGCACTCAAATATACTCACAGAAGAAAAAAACAAAATCTTTCATACCTGAAGCGCCGAGCCTCCGGTTCCCCAACTTGTTATAAATGGAAGCAGCGGAACTAATGCATTGACATTACTAATTAGCACTTGCAACTCAAATAGTGTCTTCGGCAGCTTCATTGACAGAGAGCGGGCTAGTATCCGCTCCGGATCATCCTGCATTGAGCAAATCAGCAACCTACGGATCATTTTGCAGCCTGTTCTTCATTGATTTCGGAAAAGCTTTGGAGATTGTGAGCAGGGAGAGTATCTGGAGTACGCTTCGCAGCAGGGCATTCCGAAGCCTGTTCCCCGCTTTCTCCTCCCCCGTGTTTTGAATGTCGTCACTTGTGTTGCCTGGGCCGCTTTTATACCTGTCGCCGTCAATCTTCTTCCATGCAAAGCCTTGCTCTCGATTGGTCGCTGCATTGCCCCGCCCGGGTAGTTAGGCGTCATAGTTTCTTCTTTTTCTTCCTACACTCTTCGCCTAGGGGAAAAGAATTTCAATTAAGAGGCATTGTGCTCGTAAGGGTGGGACCTACGAAAAATCGACCTTTTCTAGAAGAAGTCCATCGATGGAACCACTCCTAGTCCCTCCCGTTTGTAGTACACTGTAGCGAAGCTTCACACTACTACCAACGCCTTGCATTGTAGGTTTATCTTGCCTCCTCTGCTTCATCTTCGGTATTATTTCTGGGTGTCCTTTCTATAGCCGATTTTCGTAAACGGGTCGGCATTTTGTTCCCACCTTCCCGGCCTGCGCATAAGCATGCTCACACACGCAGAACTCTATATGCGTGCATGTCCACACTTATAGCACATCCACCGAGTGTTCCCTTATCTGCACGAAGGGGCGCGCCTACTAGGTAACTACCTACATGCAACTATGACTATATATAACTATTATACAACTACATAAAACTATAATTATATATAACTATAACTACATATAACTATGGCTATATATACATAACTATAAGTACATTCATATAAACATGGCTATATATAACTATGAATATACAGTGTGTCCCGTTCGTGATAGTAGTGGTGGATAGCACCGCTTGTTTGAGGTAAATTGGTCCATGGAATAGCTTGAATATTGTCAAAAAGCTTGGCCTTCCCAACAAAATCGATATTTTCTACTCCATGATTCGCAAAGGTCATCATTTCTTCGGAGATATAACTTTTCAAACTTTAAAGAAATTTCAAAACCGGTTTTTCATTTAAATTTCAAAATGCAACATCGTAACGGTACTTTAAACTTATAAACCTGCGAAATTAACAAAACTTTCGTAAGCTCACATAATTTCAAAACCGGTTTTTCATTTAAATTTCAAAATGCAACATCGTAACGGTACTTTAAACTTATAAACCTGCGAAATTAACAAAACTTTCGTAAGCTCACATAATAAGGCACCTTTTTTGCAGGTTTGTAAGTTTAAAGCACCGTTATTGTATTGCATTTTGAAATTTAGATGGAAAACCGATTTTGAAATTTCTTTAATGATTGAACAGTTGTATCTTCGCAGGGATGATGGCCTGTGCAAATGTGAAAGGGAGTAGAAAATACTGATTTTGTTGGGAAGGATCAGCTTTTTGCCAATATCAAGCTATTCCATAGACCAATTTTCCTCAATCAAGTGGTACTATCCACCATTGAAATTTCTACCATGATAAACGGGACACCTTGTATGTAACTATAACTACATACATATAACTATGAACATCGAAGTCGAAGGTAAGCGGCCAAAAGGCCAGCCGAAACAATGGGATGGGGATTTAAAAGCCATGCAATTGCATCCAGATCAAGCTTTTCATAGAACCAAATGGCGAAACGGATCACGACGGGCCGTCGTTGTTTGTGAACGGGACAAAGGTTAAAGAAAAAGAAGAAGATATAACTATGGCTAAATATAACTATAACAACGTATAAATATGACTATATGTAACTATGAATGGTCAAAGGGTAGTATAGGTCCCAGGGTGAAACGTGGATTGGTACCCACGATGGAGCATAAAACCTGGGAAATGCCTGCTGAACCAACACCAACAGCTCTACTACCAAACTCTATCTCCACCTCCACGTGGTGGCCGCTGGGAGCTCTTTCTTAACGAAAAGCTGTAGACGGAAAAGGATGAAGGCGAGTCTCCCGCGCATAAAAACGGGACAAATTGTATCAACTGATCCTCCAGGTACAAGGAAAACCGATGTTATGAAGCCACGAAAGGAGCCTCGGACAGGATGGATCTTACAACGACGAACCCGGCAACGACAACGGAATAATGATTTGCGCATTTTCTCATGGAACGTGCGCTCCCTGTACAGAGATGAAGCTGATAAACAGCTACCCGATACTCTGTCCCAATATAGGGCTGACGTAACAGCGTTACAGGAGATGCATTGGACAGGGACCGGTTTCCTGGAGAAGAGCCACTACACCATATATTATGTGCTCGGAGTAGGTTTCTTAGTCAGTCAAAAAATGAAACCTGCTGCTATCGGCGTTGAAAACATAAGCGAATGGCTATACACTCTGCGCTTGCGAGGCAAGTTTAGAAATATAAGTCTCATCAACGTTCACGTACCTACAGAGGAGACTGCAGAGTCGGAGAAGGATACCTTTTACGTGGCAGTATAACGAACCCTCGAAGCGTGTCCCAGATACGATATCAAAATCATACTTGAAGCCATCCACAACACAACCCTCCGCGACACCTATAAGAGGAAATGAATGCCGCAATAACCGTAGTCAACAGAGGACCTGGAGATGAAGCATCAACAAATGATCATCACAACCACCTGAAGAACGTTATCTTTGATACGGCCACAAACATACTTGGAAGAAATCTGATTTCCGACAGAATGGGCATATTTGAGCGATGTGTTGAGTACTTTGATGAGCTACTGAACAACCAGAACATCGGCGAGTTGGAGGCCCCGCCAACTGAAGACGACGGACAAATGCTGCCACCACCAAGTTTAGGAGAAACAGTCGGTGCAATTCATCGGCTAAAAGTCTGGGGCCGATGGAATTAAAGCGGAATTGGTTAAATATGGAGGTTCATCAACTGATGCTCAAGGTATGGGAAAGCGAATCAATGACTGACGGTTGGTAACGAGGCATTATCTGTCTCATGCATAAAAAGGGAGATATCACACAGTGCAGTAATTATAGAGGTATCACGTTGCTGAGTACCATCTATAAGATATTCTCCGCTATTTTGGTAGCCCCGATAGCCCCATACGCCCCGAACATCGTTGGCCCATACCAAAGAGGCTTCACTCCAGGCAAATCAGCAACAGATCAGATTTTCTCTCTGCGGCAGGCGATGGAAAAACTGTTGGAATATGGACACCAGTTGCACCATCTATTCATCGACTTTGAAGCCGCCTATGACAGCATAGCCAGGATAAAACTGTACACGGCCATGAGAGAATTCGGTATCCCGATGAAATTAATAATACTGACTAGACTGACCCTGACCAATGTGCGAGGCCAAATAAAAGCAGCAGGATCACTCTCAAGACCATTCGACATCAACAACGGTGTACGACAAAGAGATGCCCTATAATGCGTCCTCTTTAACCTGGCCCTCGAAAACGAATCATTCAACAACATCAAACCGCACTGGTCAAACAGGAAGAATAAGGATAGGTTGCTGTCAGCCAACAGAACCTATGTCAGCTTACAAAAACTGTTCCGCTCGAAACATCTCACCATAGAGTCAAAGCTCTTACTGTACAAGATCTTGCCAGTTCTCATGCATTTCTCGGAGACTTGGGTTCTTAGCAAGAAGAATTGCGAACTCTTGGCTACATGAGGATGGACGATTCTGTAGCGTACATAACGACGAAATCAATGAGCGATACCATGACCGTTCGGTTGTGGATAAAATCCGGCTCAATGGGTTATGGTGGGCGGGTCACTTAATCCGTATGGACAAGGATGATCCAGCCCGGAAAGTCTATAAGGGCAATATCTATGATAGAAAAAGAAGACGAGGCAGACCCTGCCTAAGATGGAACAATGGCGTAGGCCAGGACGCCAGACAGCTTTTAAGGATATCGAATTGGTGGACCTCGGCGCAAAACCGGGATGTCTGGAGTTCCTTATTAAGGCAGGCCTAGACCAGATACCGTTTGTTTTGCCGCTGATGATGATGAATAAATATGACTGTAATTAAATATATTTTACAATTGTACCAAACAACGTCTTCCATTGAAGCAAAAACACAAATAACAATTACATCATTCATATCATTCACATCATTCATCCTGATATACCGCTATCTCATCATACTCTTCCTCTTCTTCATTCCCCCACTATTTCTGGCTCAGCACTCACACTTCTAGTTTGACCGGAAGGATTGTACAGCTCATCATATGATCCTGATTATACTTCCGTTTCCCTAGTTTTACCTCATCGATTTCGACCGTTTTCCCGACCCCAACTAATTTTTCGTTGCTTGTCTTTTGGAATGCCCACTCCAAGAGGACTTCTCGAAGAAAGCTGTGCCAAAGATTGATTTCGGGCTTGCGTTGAACTCTTCCAGCAAAAATGGGTACTTTGCAAATTCGTTCAATGCTCCATTTCGATTTCTCTAAGAAAATGTTTTTCCTCACATTCTGATTGAAATTACATTTCTCCTGGAACTTCTTACCTTTATAAAAACTTTGCGATTTCTGGCAACACCAGAAAAAGTCTTTGCCAGCTTTCAGGTAAGCAAGCATGGGCACTTGAAAACTTCATTAATTCGCCCTCAGAATTTGCGAATTTTACAAGGAAATCCATCTGGGACCACCTCCACGCCTTGCATGTTACGTCCGCCATCTCTCTGTAAATCTGTGTAATAGAAGTATAACAATAAAGGTTGAAGTATGTCTAAAAAAGAAAATCTTACAAGATATAAAACTCAACGAAGATCGAATAACGGACACAAAATTGAATTTTCTCAATTTGCTCCAATTTATTCGTGGAGTCGTATAGCTGCTCATCACATGCCACTATCAACCTTACTACCTACAGATGAGCAAGCTAACAAGTTTGCTGATGAAGGGAACAAGTGGTTCCCGAAATATCGGTATTTGCAAGAATAAATATTCACACCAACGAAAAAGAAACAACAAGTTTTTATTATTTCAGATAATTAATCGTTGGGAACACCGCATAATTTCACTCAGATAACTTTTCCGATTTTTATTTGTTAGTTGCAAAGTTTGAATAACCAAAAAACATCTAAAAATAGTTGCTCACTCGTGATTGCACCTAATCATGGTCGATCGTTCCAATTATAGAGTTAATGAATTTATTAGCCGTATAATCAGCTAACTAAGAAATTAATAAACTACTGCACAACAGTGCCGCAAAATGCTTAGTACATTTTCGTCGCATAGTTTCCGATTCCTATGCAGAATCAAACCGGATGCCGCATTTTTACAATGAACAACTCAAAGGCGGTTTTGAATATATTCACGCAGGCCTCTACTACTTACCACCTACGATTATTAAATCCCACTTTCACAATAAACGTCAGTAACGAGCCGTCAATGAAATTCTCAAATTAAACACTCCGAAACACGATGCACTATGTACATTGAACACTACAGTGTAAATGTAAAGAAAAACAAGTCGGGAAACCGGAAGCTTGACACTTCAGGTATAAAAAGTTTTGTTATTCCCTATGTGAGGAGCATAACGTAGTTCTCCATTGGCTTATAGCATTGACCCGAGATATTGAAATCGTTCAGTTCTGGGCAGGTTACTGCCGTTACCAGAACATTTCCGTCAGTGGTCTTTAAGCTTTTTATTTTAATAAAATTTTTGAATAAAATTGATTTCCACCAATTAACTATATTGTTATAAATCAAAAGCACGTTGATATTCATCAAATTCAAAATTGTCTCCATTTTCCCATTTTATAAATAAATCATCCCATTTACATTGGCGGAAAACGGTTTATATGACAATGTAAATATGAACAAACTGCAGCGGGTATTCCCGTAAGTGATCAGTCATTTTCTCTTTCATCATAACAGAATTTGGAAGTGAAATGAAGTTAGGATCTGTGATTATAGCAGTTGAAATGAAAATACGCCGATTTTAATATAATTTTATATTGCACCACGATTTTCCGTAATATTTAGGGAAAACAAAAAGTTTTATCAATAATTATTACAAAAAATTCAATTGAAATCGATTTAAAATAATTTCTTAAGTCGAAATACGTCGATTTCAGCCATGCAAGCTGTCTCGTGATTTTCCGCAAAAGCCGCTGTGCTGGTGGTTTTTTAATTTGACGGAGAACATTGTCAATGGTAGTGTAAACGTCAACAACAATTGAAATCGATTTCCCCCGGCTTAAAATAATTTCTTAAGTCGAAATACGTCGATTTCAGCCAATTTGCAAATTGTCTCGTGACTTTCCGCGAAAGCCGCTCTGCGGATGGTTTTTTAAATTTGACGGAGAACATTATAAATGGTAGTGTAAACGTCAACAAGTTGAAAGAACTTTCAACGGACATGTCATTCGGGTTTTTCAATAATTATGAGATAAAATGTTATTGAAATTGGTTCCCACCGAGTCAAAATACTTTCTTAAGTCGAAATACGTCAGTTTCAGCCAATTTCTAAGTTTCTTTGTAATTTCCCGCACGTTTAGCTATATAGCTTTACCCAACTAATACGTAGAAAAATTGAAACGCTTTGCTAAATTTGATGAAGAACTACAACCTAACTTTAAACCAAAGGCAACATCAACAGAAGTGACGGCGAAAGCTTCCGTCTGAGCGAGTACAAAGTCATCAACACCGTCCAGCACCCCAACTATACCACAGCGGATGACAATTAACGCGGTGGCGCCACAAACGACGTCTTTCGATGGTCGTTATCAGCAAGGATCTCCGTATACTCAGCAGCTATATAAAATCATCGCATCATCATCTTCATCCGGCTCAGCCGCATCTTCAATAGGCGCATAAGCTGAAACAAACCGCCAAAGAAAATAAATGCTACAATCAAATTTCATTGTTATTCGAAGTTTGTAAGAATCGTATGTTATTAAAGTTTTGTGTAAAACTGTCTGTCTGTCTGTCACACGCATTTTTCTCCAAAACGGCGAAACCGATCCGAACGAAATTTGGTGGACGGATGGGAGCTATGAAATCCCACGCATACAGCGAGTGGCATAAATTGAGGTGGAGTTTAAAGGGAGGCTCCCCATACATGCAAAGGGGGGATTCAATAATTTTTTCCACCGGATATAGTCGTGTAGGATATCAAATGAAAGGTTTCGATACTTACCGAAACTGACATTAGTTTTGGCATAAATTGCAAAGTGCGTGAGTAAGGAGTCAAAATGTACGCACTTGAAGTGAGACAGGACTCATTTTCGGAAACTACCCAACCAAAAAATCCAAAAAGGGTGGTGCGCCTAGATGAAATCTAGGCCTCAAAATATGCCCCATCGATATCTGGTCAAACAAACTTACTAATAGTGTATTACTACTTTTTAGAAATTTACTGAAAAACCCCCCTTAAATTCATCCTAGGACTTCCGAATTTTGTACCAGCATAGAGGATAATATTTCGTATATACGCGCTAAATTTCATGGAAATCTGGCAATTAACGCCAAAGTTAAAGCAATTCAAACTTAGTAATTTCGCGCGAATTTACTGCTTCCAAAGCCATGCAAATCAGATGCTGACGTCATAATTACCCGGAATAATTGACATTCGCGTGGAATATTAAAGTCGCATTTATGAAGAATCTATTTATCTGCAGCCCTTTTTAAGGTTTTGTGTAAAACACTTATGAAATCTAATCTTCGAGAGATGTCCCATTCCGGTATCTGCTCAAATAAATTTACTAATAGTATATTATCAACTTTTAGATATTGACTAAAAAACTCCCCTTAGCTTTATCGTAGGTGTACCGTCATAGAGGACAGTCTCGTGTATACACATGCCAAGTTCCATCACAATCCAACTATTAGTGTCAAAGTTATAGAAGTTCAAACTTATCAATTTCGTGCTAATTGACAGCATCCTAAGCCATACCAATAAGATGCTGACGTCATAATTAACGAGAATAATTGAAATTCCAGTGAAATATTAAAATTCCATTCAAGAAGAATCCAATTCTCCCTAGCCCTTTCTAAGGTTTTGTGTAAACACAAAACCTTATTAAAATCGGTTTACTGTCTGTCTGTCCGTCTGTGTGTCTGTCTGTCTGCCTGTCTGTCTGTCTGTCCGTCACACGCATTTTTCTCGGAGACGGTTATAGCGATTGATACCAAATTTGGTGGAAAGGTGGAAACTGTGAACGCTCACGCATACAGTGAATTACATCCTTTTACTTCGAATTTAAGGGGGGGTCCCCATACATGCAAAAGGGGGGTGTAAAATTTTTTTTCATCAAATATAGTCATGTGGGGTATCAAATTAAAGGTCTCGATTAGTACTTTTCAAAGCCGATCTTAGTTTTGTCATTCCTTGGAAGAGTGGGGAGCGCAGGGGGCTGAAATTGATCACTTCTTTAAGGGGGCCATTCTCAGAAACTACCAAACCGAAAAATCTGAAAAAAATCAGGAGGCTGCCACTATATGGTGCCTTGGCTCCGAAATACCTTCCATGCCGATATCTGTTTAAATAAAATTAATAATAGTATATTACTACAATTTTTTGTAATTGGTTAGAAACCCCCTTAAGTTCATCCTAGTACCATGATGCAGTGATATAGGCTATATATATATAGGGTTTATGGGTCCAGGAGATAGTATTAAAAGAATGATAGTTTGGTTAAACTAAAAGTATTTTATTGATTTAACGCGCTTAAAGTATTACGTACGTACAGGGTGACGGTGTGAATAGCTACTGACGTTTTAATTACAATGCATTCTATTTACTCATGGTTTTCCCCCCGGGGCTGCCCCGCAATGACCAGATGTAATTGTCTAGGGGTTCCCCATACTTAATGAGCGTCGCTCTAATTATACTCTACGTACCACATATAATATAGAGCATGATCTTACCAAGTTTGGTGGAAATCGCACTATTACTAACAAAGTTATAATACCTCAAATTTGTTGCTTCTTTGAAAATTGAAGACTATGAATGTCAATATAACCCGAAAGTGGATACTCTCACATAATATATGGATGTATTACGTGCTACGTACTAAGAAATACACAAAACCTTTCGTACCTGATGCGTCCAGCTTCCGGTTTCCCGACTTGTTTATATTTGATATTGGTTAAATTGTTGGCATTTGCTAATAATATGAAATTCAGAGTGTGAAGGGTATGAGGTTGACCATTACCAACACAGGGCTTTCCATCAAATGATTTATTTAAATCACTTTCTAGAAAATAGCGGGGAATGGAATTTTTAGCTATATTATTACATTACACGGAGCTCTCGTGCACTCGTCGCTCCTCACATCTTTTTCTTTTTCTTCAGCCATCAGTTCACAAGCGGGGTCGGCCTGTGGTGATCGGTTTCGTCATTTTATTTTATCAAATGCCTGATCAGGATGTAATCTCGAGACCTTTAAATCCCCATCCAGCATATCAAGCCACCATTGTTTTGGCCCGCTTTTTGGTTGCTTACTATTGCTTTTGATGTTCTGACCAATACTGGTTGTTGAATTCTCGTTAGCGTGAATTACGTGACCACACCATGGAAAACGTCTCTCTTGCACTTTTTCCGCGACCGGTGCAAACTCATATCGACCGCGGATATTCTCATTTTAGACGTAATCAAAACATGTCACGCCACCAGTGCAATGCAACATCTTTGCCCCCATTACCGCAAGACGCCGTTCATTGTCCTTTATAGTCGGCCAACACCCAGAACTATAGAGAGCGGCAGACGGACGACATTGCAGTAAATTTTAGATTTGGGACGTGCGCTGATACGTCGATCACAAAGAACACCAGTTGGGGAATGCCACTTCATCCAGGTTGCATTAATGCGTGAAACAATTTCATTACGCAGTTTTCCATTGGCTGATAGCATTGACTCGAGATATTTAAATCACTGAGTTCTGGCAATGGCAGTAACCTGCCCTTCGAGATATTTAAATCGCTCAGTTCTCGCAATGGCATTAACCTGCCCAGAACTGAGTGATTTCAATATCTCGGGTCAATGCTATAAGCCAATGGAGACCTACGTTATGCTCCTCACATAGGGTAACACAAAATCTTTTACACCTGAAGCGTCAAGCTTGCGGTTTCCCGACTTGTTTTTTTGAAGGTCTTGTGTAAAACAAAACCTTGCTAAAATCGGTTTACTGTCTTTCTGTCCGTCTGTCTGTCACACGCATTGACACGAAATTTGGTGGAAAGGTGAAAACTGTGAACACTCACATATACAGTGAGTTACCTCATTCTGCGTCGAATTGAAAGGGGGTCCCCATACATTCGAAAGGGGGGTGTACATTTTTTTTCACCAAGTATATATATAAGTCTCGGTTAGTACCAAAGCCGCTTTTGGTCTTGCCATTTGATGGAAAGCTGAGGAGTGCGAAGGGTCGAGACTGATAATTTCTTTAGCGGACCCATTCTCAGAAACTAACCAACCGGTTCCCACTATATGGAGCCTAGCACCCTAAATTCCCCTCATGCCGAAATCTGTTCAAATGAAGTTAACAATAGTATATAACTATAATTTTTAACTCCATCCTAGAATCACAAAATTTTGCAGTAATGTATAGTATGCACATGATCCCGCCAAGTTATGGAAATCGCACTATTATTAACAAAGTTACAAAAGGTTGAAGTTGTCGCTTCATGACTTTGAATGTCAGTATCACTCCAGAGTGGATATTCTCGCATAATATATGCATATATTACGTGCTGGGTAGTAATGAGACAAATGTCCACTCAAATATTTTTATTAAAGAAATACACAAAACAGGTATGAAGCATACCTGAAACATCCAGCTTCCGTTTTCCCGACTTGTTTTAAAACTAAAACTCGCCGGGCCGCAAGAGTTGGCGCTACTTCTTTCCCTTTAACAAATGGTGTGGGATCGTTTTCCATTTTTCCTCCCCTCTGCTCTTTCATTTCTTTGGTTCCCAGACTCTGCTAATTCCACTTGCGCGTTTTCCCTCTTGGGTTATTCGTTTCCGCAAACAATGTCTTCGATAGCTACCGCGGCCGCACGGGTGCCGCTATTTTGGCGTAAAAGCCCGGCAGCATGGCTCCTCCAACTTGAGGTCCAATTCACTTCAGCCGGCGCCACAGCCGATGCGCGTTGGTCGGGTTGGGCTTGTCTTCGACGTTCTCGATGTCTGCTCTTCTAAACAATCAAAAGGGCAGCTCGCAAAACGCTTGCCTGTAAGTGAGACGGCTAAGTTTAACCGCTTACTGACAGAGGTTCGCTGAAAGGACTACAATATGCCTTTGCAATTTCTCACCAAATAAATCAGATTTACTGCGAGTTTTGGCAACTGCTACCCGAAGTGTTGTACCACATCGCCTCACAATCTACGACCCCTTGAGCCGGCGCAACTATCCGGTCGATATAGGCGCTGAAGTTTCGGTTCTTCCCATATCCCGGCATCACAATTTAATACCGCAATCGTTAAAACTTGCGGGTGCAAACTCTTCCCCGACCCGCACGTATGGCTACAGGCAAGTAGACTTGAGTTTAGGCCTTCGACGAACGTTTTCTTGGCGCTTCATAATTGCGGATATCAGTATACCCATCTTAAGTGCGAATTTCCTGTGCGACTATGGTTTGCTAGTAGAACAGGTCCCTCATTGACTCCACAATTTCCCTTAGGTCATCAGGAAAAATCTCATTCTGCTTCCCCGCACTCTTTCCATCGTTTTCGAAGACACTGCCAACACCTGTATTCGTGCACTTCTTCAAAAATACCACAACATCACTACCGAGTGAAGTCTCTCTGAGCCTGTTAAACTTGCTGTGCAGCACACAACAACAATATTGGCTCCCCATTTTTTTAAGGTACGTCCCTTTTCATCGCAATTGCGTGGAAAAACTTCGAAGAACTTTTTAAGCAGGGTATTTACAGACTTGGTCTTCACCACTTCACATAGCGCTTAAACGCAATGGTGAATTAGGACCCTGTACGGACTACATGCCTGGAAAAGGTACCGTGGTTACTAACGCTTTGTCACGTGTTGCAGAGGTCAAGATACCCGCCACGGTAGATTTTCCCGCACTCGCCGAGGCGCAGATGGACGATACAGTTCTTCAGTGCTTGAGGACTAACTCCAAATACACCTTTAGGGAGTTTCCTATCTCCGGCTCAACAAACAATATATACTGCGAGACGTCAGACAAGGGACCAAGGCCATATATTCCGACCGATTTCCGAAAGGAAGTATTTCACGGCGCTCACGATTTGGCGCACCCAGGCATTCGGCCAACGAATCGGTTAGTCACCGCAAAGTATTTCTGGCCGTCCATGAATAAGGGCATTATTTCTTGCACCGCATGCCAGAAGGGCACAACTACAAAGCATGTGAAGAAAAAGGTTGGTGCGTTCCCTCGCTCCACCAAACGTTTCCACTCAGTCCATCTCGATATCATTGGCCCTTTGCGAGACTCACGCGGTTTCAAGTAATGCCTCGTCGATAGAGTTACGCGGTCGCCTGAGGCGATATCTCTAAAAAACATTACTGCACAATCTTGTGCAGAGTCTCTCTCTCGAGAATAGATTCCACGCTTCAGTGTGCCGGAAATTATAATCACCGACCAGGGAATGCAGTTTGAGTCCTTCCTTTTCTCAGAGTTGGGCGAATTCTTCGACTTTAAACGGCACCGTACAACGCTTACTATTCGCAGTCCAATGGGATGCTCAAAAAATGGTACAGGACTCTGAAGATCGCTCTAATGGCCCAAGACAACCCTTCTTGGTCGCAAGTCCTGCCAATTGTTCTTCTTTGCCTCCGAATTGCAGAATCAAGAAGAATTTGCTGCACTTCCCGCGGAGTTAGTATACAGGGTTAATGTGAGACTGCCCAGCAACCCTGTTCTCCACGTCAGGTCGGGACTCAACGCTACCGGTCTGTCGCGTCTGCTCAAGGACGCAATGCCAAAACTGAAGCCGTCACCACCCATCAACCGCGCGAAAACCGTGGCATGACCGGGGACATGACTAAACGCGTTTCCTTGGCTCCACTTAAACCCTTCGTCCAGCTAGAAAACGCAACCGAGGCGAGAGGCGCGCGACGTGCCTGCTTTGCTTGGGGCAACCGAGTTGACAGAGCTGTGCGTCTGGTTTCTCGCTGAAACCCCTTAGTTTCAACTGGGGGTGGAGCATTGTAGCGGATCGAGCAACTTGCGTGTCAGAAGCACACAAGTGTCAATCGTGACAGTCACATCGAAAAACAATTTTGACAGCGAAAATTCTTTTTCGATGTCAGTCGGAGTTCGATTAGGGAAGCGGGGGATTGACTCTGCCGACTAATATTAAGAAAAATAAATATCTTTAAGTAAGTCAATAATAAATTTTAATAATTTAAATTAATAATAAGAAAAATTATTAGCTTAAACTCCGCCGTAGCTGGTCCCAAGCTCGGTTGTGAAAAGAGGAAAGACGGATAGCTTCAGTCTCAGGAGTTAGGTGGGGAAAGTGCAGGCACTTTGCAATTTTGCAGATTATTCACTGAAAAAGCTATCACTACAGCTTGCAGTTAGGTATAAAAAGTACAATCGAAAATGAGGAGACGGAGAAATTTGAGGTCCGGTGCGAACAACCGGCGTGGGTTGTCTGACTTCGTGACTGTGAAGGGCTCCCGTAATGAACAGCGTCGAAACCGCTAGTGGGGGGCGGTTCGACGTCTTGGTGTCCCGCCTGCTGCAGCTGTTTCGCCACAATCTGTGACGACCGCTTCATCAGGTTCGCGTAGGCAGCGGGTGAAGTGGACTGAGGAAATGAACCTCTCCTTCATCCGTTCCTACTACCAAATAAGGGCAGGGGCGGGCGCAACATCTTACCGCCCCTTGTTGCACCAGAGATTCGTCGAGCGTTTCCCGCAATTCGCGCACGTGACTGTGCAGCAAGTCGCAGACCAGTACCGCTTTATTACTCGCAGCGACACAATCCTGGCCAACATCAGGGAGCGTGTTCAACTTGAGGTCATCGCGGAAACTAGTGACGGAAACCCGATGAGGGCAGAATGCAACATACGTGAGGAACCAGCAGAGCTTTTTCAGATCTCTCAACGAATCCCAACAGAGCGTCCAGACAGTAGAGTTTTTGGTAACGGAAGCGGAAGAATATTGGGGTGGACTTTGAGGGTTACCCGCCCAGCATGTTGAGTGGATCACCGCCGAAGGCACCTGCGATGCCACTACGCCGGGCATAAATTTTGCGGATGTTACCGAAGAGGAAGTTCGACAAGCCATAAACAGCTCGAAGAACTGGAGGGGCCCAGGTCTGCATCGGGTGCAAAACTTCTGGTACATGATCGGTTGGTACAGCATAAATCAGGTCATGAGTCGGACGGAGGAATTTCCACCCTTTCTCATTGTGGGGATTATCGACCTTATCCCTAAAGACACGATGCAGGACCCCGCAGACACAAGACCGATTACTTGCTTACCAATGCTTTACAAATTTACGGCGTCCATTATTAGTGGAAGAATCGATGCGCACCTTGAGACCAAAAACATTCTGTCCGAGGAGCAGAAGGGCTGCCGAGTTGGGTCAAGGGGTTGCAAAGAGCAACTCATTATCGACTCGGTAGTTGTAGGACAAGCTGCAGTACATATACACATCATGTATATATATATACATATCTAATCATAGGCATCTCTATGTATTCAAGATTATTGCAATGAATGGTAATCCAAACCATTTCAATAAATACATCAAGTCATTTCCGATATATTAACTTCAATACAAATGATTTGTATGCTGTCTAGACATTTCACAGGATGTGATCATCTCAAATGTCTAGACAGCATAAAGTAAAACACGAACAAGATATCAACTCAACACATAACATTTTAATTCATGAAATCCTAGATGAAATTCCCTTATGTCGTCACTACTTCGTAAATTTACCATTTAATGAGTGCAAACGTTTTTATCAAGTGTTGACTAATTGAAATGAATCACGAAAAAATTGCATGGGAAGGAAGTTACCATGTGATGGTAAGTGATTGACTCATCAGGAATATGACGACAGGGCAAGTGTGGGTACTTGCTGTAATTAACAGTAAGTAATATTGATTAATGGTCTAGTTGGTAAGTTGAAATTGTATAAAAAGAAAGAGAAATATTGAATAAACGCCTTTTTGATTTCCACAATTAGTGGTGTTCGGATTGTATTGTGCTGGATAACTTGCAAGATCAATTATCAACGTTAGAAACATCGGCACAGTACTGTGGACAATACGATGCCATCGTCCCTGCGCCAGTCGTTTGTCAGGTAGAAAACTTCGTTTTCTAAATACTAACATTGCATACCTTACAGTATCTTTTACTACTCCCTTATAATCGAGGTTATTACACCAGATAAACGAGATATACTCGGCGCTAGATTTAGCAAATTGTTGAATCTATGCGGATCACTATATAATGGCAACTCGAGGACACATCAGAGCACAACAAAGAGTAAAGTAGTAACATTTCATGGCGATCCTGCGAACGGTCCTGCAAACTATCCTGTGAACGGTCCTGCGAACAATCCTGTGAGCGATCCCGCAACCTTGAAGCCCACGATTCCTACAACAAAAAAATTGGCGTCTCGAGCGAGTGGTTGTAGGTCCCATAATATTGTCAGCTACAGGCATTGCACTTAAATCCCTCACGGCTTCCTTTGATATCCTGGGGTTCTCACATAGTCTGGTTCAAACCCTGCAGAAGTACATCATTTTGCATACGTGCTCGATGTCGCGGGAAGTTCTTTACGGATTCTCTTATTGACCTGCCATCGGCCACTACCACCAGCGCCCCTATATAATTTAATTAGGTGGGATCGTCTGAGCTTAAATGCTTGGCAAATCACGATACAAATTCCACTGCCACCAGTCACCACCAACTACTCAGCTATCCAAATCAAGTATAACCGTGAGTTTCGCACTCAGTCCAGCAACGATCATCCTGATCCTCCTGGCAGCACGTCACCGACAGTGTATTCTCGTCTGGTGGTGAAGCAATTCCACCCCCCCCCCCTCCCCCCCAAGCTTTTAACATTAATCTTAACTAGTTTAAGTGTAGTAACGTAAGTTTTTGGACCAAGTCTGTGAAAAATGGAATAAATTCGAACCATGGGAATTTCCTTGCCCTAATAATGTTAGCTTATTATTCTAGTTCAAGAAAGTAGTTGCTTATATATACTCGATTCATATTAAATTTCATTGTGTGCCTCAAATTAGATCAACCCAAGAAAGTAATTTTCCATATAGTAGCGATACATACCAAATTTCAGTTGAGTGCTCCGACTAATTTATGAAACATATTTCCCGCATGTAATTGTTGATGTAGGAAATATTCATCACTGGCACATTTTTCGTAGGGTTAGTTATGTAAAAAATTGTTTCTCATGGCATAATTTTAGTGGAGTATAATCAATTTTTCTCATGGACTAATTTTAAGTACGATATAAATATTGCGTAAGCCTGTTGTGATGATTATTAGCAAGATATTAATTCCTAACACCATTGGGATTAATATCCTTTTTGCCTTATTGAAGAGCCTGGAGCGGGATCACTTATAAGGTAAATCAACCGACACTTTGTCTCGGAGATCAACATCACAACCGTAGTCAATTTTTCGACAATTCCGATGGTCCAGAGTCTGCAGTCGGACTCCAAATATAAGTTTAAGGAGTTCCCCATCTTTGGCTCATCTTTCTCTATTTGCTGCGAGATCGGAAGGATGTGAATTCTTGGGTCAGAGAGTGCATTCCAAAAGTGTAATGTCACAGACCAGGGAATGCAATTCGAATCTACTCTCTTCTCAGAGCTCTGAAACCTTCTTGGATTCAAATGCCAGCGGACAACCGCATACTATCCGCAGTCAGAAGGCATGCTAGACCGTTGGCATCGGCCGTTGAAGGTAGTCATTATGGTCATTATAGAGAGCCTGCAACACCCCAGCGACCTAGTCTTCAACTTGAGAGATGTGAAGGATGTGGATGTGAAGAGATCGCATTTTTGCGTCTGCTACGGGAAGCCGTTCCCAAATTGAAGTGCCTCCGCCATTTCATCACGCGCAGCCAGTGATTCACACCACCAGGGAGCCTGACGCCTGTACAGTCGTGAGGACTGATGCCGCCCAAGAGTTGCAAAATGATCCTTGAGCGTGGAGAGCACGCGCATGTCCAGTCGGTGGCAAGCTGAAGCCTTTTTTCCAGAAGGCAGATGGCACTGGAAGGAACACGATCGCCGCATACGTTTTGACGTCCGTCAATCGACAACAGCCGAGCAGCCTCGACGCGGGTTCTCTCGTCGATACTTCCCTACTTCAGCTGGGGCGAAGTACTATTATACAGCAATGTTAGGTGTCTTTCAGTTGCGCCAATGGTCGCAAAGAGGTCCGGCGGCCATAATGCCAGTAAAAAAGCATGATCCCACCAGTCGGAGGAATACGCGGCAGAGAGTTCGCTAAGGAGTTTTTTCGTCACGCGAGTTGCATATTCAATAATAATCGCTACTTTTCTAAAGAAACATCAATTCGGTAAGTTGCTGTGATATCAAATAATCCAAGTGGTAATACCAGCAACTCTGATATTATTAATAAAGTATATTTGGATTGTAATTAGCGAACCTCACTAAAGAATTATGAGGACACTATTGATTTATATGAAAACGTATATGCAATTACTAGGAATATGTAATGTGATATGCGTCATACATACGACAAAGTAATGGTGCACATATGGTTACGATATTTTGTTTGTGTTATGTCATCTGTACTATACATGGCCTCTATGGTTCCATTTGACATACTGAATTTGAACTCAAGCAAACGAAACAAATTTCCCCGAAGTAATGTAATTTAACGCGGCGAGTTAACGATAACAAGCCGCAGCATGTTACTATATGTTCAATTGAACACAAAATAGGCGCAACTCTCCTCTTCTAGCCGCGCATTCAATCACTTTTCGATTTTAATATGCAACGTATGCTTACACGGACTCAACTCTAACAAAATTTTAATCGTCCTGGTTGAATGGAGACCAGAAGCCCGACCTTCGCCAACTTAACTATATGCACTAGGCGATTGGAGTCCGATATGATATTCAAAACTCGAAAGCAATTTGGAATTAGGGGCCTCGGCCTCGTTATCAAGAACATTGACAAAAAGGCCAAATTTGAAATTACCAACCTATCGGCCGACCGGCTCATTTGCCCCAACATCCATAAGAAACTACTCCACTTAATCAAGATCACCAAACTGTAAAGTCATTCCTTCACGCTGAAGGAGAAGAGGAGACCAACCCTCATCCTCAAAGGAATCTCCCCTCATGAATTCACTCCCGAAGATGTGGCTTCGGATTAGTTAACGCACGTTACACCTATCAAGGCTCCACCCCGTGGTTATGGGCCAATGACACCAATCTGAGCCTCTTCTGTGTGACTCTCAACTCTGACGCAGATGCCAACTTAGTCACTAAACAAAATATCCTACTTTATCAGTGGAAACTCGAAGCGTACTTACAATTCCTCTCAAAATTGCTAGACAATCCAACTGAAGGTGTTCACACTCAACACTGATTCGCTCATTTCTAACGCCAAACGTTTCGCTCCTTACAAGCTTCTCGACGATTCCGATCCCAACCTCGCTCTCCTAAACGAGACCAGACTACTATGTGCCATTACATTACATTACTTTCCGCAACGACGCGGGAAGAGGCACAGCCATACTGGTCAAAGCGCGACTAAGGTCAAATAGAATCCCATCGGCTGCACTGGCATCAAACTGCCTGCTACCAGTAGTCAGAATTCCTGTTAGGGCTGGAGGCATTCTCAGAGTTCTACTCGGCGCTCTCTACTTTCCGGGCGGCTCAGGTCGTCACCTCACTCCCATTCTGTCCGAACTCTGGGAAATCGCGGACAGTTATCAACAAAAACAGCAAAGTGCTCATCGATTGGTTTCAGTCAGGACCATTCCTTAACGCTGGAGTGCCATCTCGTGGGTCTTCTTTCCTAGACGGCTTAATAATCTCGTCTAATCTCTTAACTGCTCCTCATGCCTTCAATCTCTCTCTGCATCTACAGCAAATTCTCCTTTCATTTCACCATTCGCATAAATGCAGATCTTTCAATCTGATAAATTGGGACGATTTCCAACCCGACTTATCCAAATCTTCCCTTAACGTCAACTACTACCCGATAAAAATAGGTAACCTGCAGCTTCACTCCCCTGAGAAAAAAATATCTGCTTGCGTAAAATACTTCACTTATTCAGAACCAAATCGCAAGCGGATCGCATCTAGAAATCGGTGGTGACCACTACTGTCAACGATAAAAGGTAGAGAAGGGTCTTACCTTTGCCCCTTTTCCCCCATTTGCCCGGCAGAATAGGCCCGTTCGCCTCCTTCTTTACCTCCCTAGAAAAAGTCGACGGCATCTCGAACTTTGTCCTGCGGAAGTGTGCGCCTACCATCAGTGACATCATCCTCTTCAACAACTACCTGAACAACGGACACTTCCCGGTATTATGAAAATCAGCCCTCCTTGTATCTATCCCTAAGAAGGGGTGCTGGGGCGACCTCAAAGATATGAGGCCTACCTCTCTTCTTTCCGATATTGGAAATATCTTCGAACGTATCCTACTAAGTCACCCCAATAGACACTACTCCCCTATCATTCCAATCAATTAGGCTTCAAAAACCTCAGATTCACCGAGCAGGCAATTCTGTATCTGCAAGACCATATCCTTAATCACCTGGAAAATAGGAATTACATCGTAGCCTGCGCCTTAGACCTTGAGAAGGCATTTCATTCAGTTTGGAAAGAGGGCTTGCTCTACAAACTAATTCAGTCCAATTGTCCCCTCCGTTTATTCAGAATCCTCGGAGACGAACAGAAATTACCACGTGCGCTTCGATGGACTTCGCTCCATCGACTTCCCCGTAAACTCAGGAATCCCTCAGCGATCTAGCCTAGGCCCCAAACTTTTTAGTATCCTCCTCCACGATAATCCCCTCCCACCCGTAAACTTATCCCTCACGTCAACGACAACTCAGGCAACTCCTTACCCGCCCTTTTCCCCCAACGATAATGGTCCTCCCGCATCAGGAGGGAGCCTCTTCGTTGATGACACCATCCTATATGCGAGCGGACTCAGGCCCTCACTAGTCTCTCTCTCTCTCAAATTCCTGGCGCACAATGCCAGACAATAAAATCCTCCATTTACGTATTGCTAACCACGCGCTCAAGCCGAAACCAAACATTAAATACCTGGGAGTCTCTCTCAACAACAAACTTTAAATCTAACCTTGACGTCAGATCTGCTATTACCAATGCTTCTAAGGCCTCAGCTGCCTTAAAAAACCTCCTCTCACCTCGGGCCCTCTTCCCTCCCACCAAAACCCTTTATAAAAAACTCTTATTCGTGTAATCCTGACCTATGGTTTCCCAGCATGGGCTATCATGTCACCTGACGTAGCAGAAGTCCTCTAATGCTTTGAAAGGACGATCCTCAGGAAATGCATGGCCAAACCTAAAATTTCACAAAAATTCTCTCCTTCACGACCTCTCCGGGGTTTGCCCCATAATTCCGCATATGATCAAACTGTCGCGCTTTAGACTGAAGAAGTGGCTGTCCCGCCCTAACCTACTGAATCTCGCTAAGCGCAATGCCTCGTTACGCGAGCAAAGATACTACGTTTCAGGGCTGGCTCTCCTCTCGAACAGTAATTCATCCCCTCCTTTTATCAAAGCTCTTCCCCGGACTTTCACAGAGGCTAACCGCGTAGAGCCAATGTTGTGGGAGTCAATGACCGCGCAGATGTAGATCACTTTTCATTATTTTTCTTTACCTAGTCTAGATTAAGTCAATGAACATTAATTAGCCTGAACAATATGCGATATCTGAACATTAACTTCTTCCCTAAATTAAGATCACTCCTTCTACCAATTAGGCTCCATAATACATGCCCCGCAATCCGACAGTCCTTTCCATCACTCCCGAATTTGGTCACTGTCCTTGAACAGGTCCAAATTGAGTAAAAGGTAGCCCTTTCTCAGTTCACCATCGAGAAAGGACTGTGCTTTACTCCAAATCCGTCGCTCAATCCTGTCAACCGGTGCCTAAGAACTCCCATTTTCTCGTTCTCCAGTACGGAGTACTATTTTGTGTTGTTTTGTGTTATGATTGTTTAGTTGTAAGTTATAAATTATTTTTAGATTTAAGCACATGTATGTCAAATGAGCATTGACATTCACCACCTTTTCATTTCATAGGCCGGATATTTCCGTAAGTTAGCGTTACATACAATTAGTCACGCCTAAGCTTTTAAGTTATTTTTTTCTGTACCGCACATGCATATTTGCTCAATAAATAAATCTGAAATCTTGGCTGTGTACATGAAGCTAGTGGCGCCATTTTGTGTTGAGTTTGAGGGGGGGGGGGGGGGGGGCTCCCCAATAATGCGAAAGGAAGGGGGAAGGGGGTACATTTCCGCCCCATAATATAGTGAAATGAAAGGTCATTTTCGAAACTGGCATATCCGAAGCGCCTTGCTTCCGGTATCCCGACTTGTTTATTTGTGGAGAAGATATTGTCACGGCCGCCATGAGTCATACTTTCAAAAATTGTTTTTCGATGCTATGGCCGCCACGATTGCGACACGCAAGTTGCTCCTTCCGCCATAATATTTACAAAAGAATGAATTTTTTTGAAAAAATAAAAGGAACATTAATACAATTTTGGATCCATTTAGTTACCGAAACTCTATTGATTTCATTTCATATTTCGCGTAAAATATAGCGGTTCAAGTGCTTCTGTACCCCTTACTTCATTCATATTACTAATCAATATAGTACAGGTTAAAAAACCTTTTCTTTAACAGTAAGCATCTTTGAAATAGCGATGATTTCAACAATCCAACCGCTCTATTTAAGTGGCCAGCCATATCAACCGCGTCTCGTGGCTAGTCACAGCACGCAACCACATCCAGCGGTAAGTCGCGGCAGTCGGTCGCGAGTGCTTATGAGCTCTTATATAGTTTTCTTTTGCGTTGCTTACGTAATGCTGCTTCAATTTGATTCTGGTGGAGTTTCAATTCCAGACAAAATACTTCATCCGAAATTAACGCCTTTTATTCGACAATGATTTTTTTAGAAATGTAAAAAATTTTTTTAAACAACGCAATATAATCTTAAAACATATGGGAGTGTCCTTTGCCTTTCCCATTTTTTACATACTTAAGATATTTGCTATATATGTATATATATGGAAAATGATTTACAATTGACTCTCATGCTTTACGGGCTTTGCTATCGTATCACATCCTGGTGCTTGTGAAATGGTCGTTATGACAGATTGAATGACAACTGAGCTGGAATTGGTTTCTGTTTTTTTCCTGAAAATTGAAATGGTTGCAAAAAAGAAAGCAACAGTAACAATTAGTGTCTTATTTTCTTGAAGAACTGTGAATAATATACAAGTCAATTTCCACGATTTTACAGTACAACTTAGAAGTTCAAACGGTTTTCCAAAATTTCCTTTGCAAAATTAATTTGTCGTTGTCTAATAACTTGTTTAGACAACGATTGCCCAAGTAAGTTTTGTTCAAAATTCAACTTGCACAATTATTCACGTAGTTGCAAATAAAATCTTACCCTACTGGTGACAAATCTGACAAGTGTGTTGAATTGAAGTCGGACACATCTTTCATATTCGCTGATATTAATGTGTTGTTAGTCTGCGTATTCAGAATTGACAACCGGCCTGCAATTTGAAACAATTAAGCATTCATTTAATAACAATCTTTATGATTAATTGATCCAATATAAAATAAAATAAATTGTACACAACTTTAATTAACATTCAAATTCAAGGACCTTGCGAAACGATTACAAAATGCCAGCTAATACGGATTTGTTGCATTATACAGGTGCGCGCAAAGTGTTTTTTAGATGCATATGCACTATTGAAAAAATGATTTCATACTAAGGGGATATTTTGTAACTATTACAATCTAGAAAATAAAGTTGTAGGAAACAAGGATATCCCTAGAACTCGTAATAAGTATGAGTTTCTATTCGAGATCAACCCACTCTGTTCTCTAATCGGAAGCGATGTAGTGACTTAAATGTACAGAAGTATTTTAGAATCCTAGTTCATTTTCCGATCGCACAGATACCGAATTTTTCAAAATATCTATTTTTTTCCATTTTATACTTGTAAAACATCGAATAGAATGAAATCACCCTTTCTTTTCAACTGGGAAATTCACTTACCGATCTCCCCCACTATATATCCTCCACAGCGGTACTAATATATAAGGTACACAATTCGAGGAATTATTGTAAAAAAAAACTATTTATACTTTAATGATTCAACCTAGTTGCAATACAATAGAGAAATCCCTCCCGTTTTTGTTTCATACGTTTATAAGCAAACAAGTCCTTTAGCACTTCTCTGCTCCAACTCGTATGCCACGCAATTTTTTTACTTCTGAATTGTTCTCCTGAACACGTTACTATCTGTGAAATCATCTTTGAATTTGATTTTGAAACATTGTAAAAAAGCTCAGTCATCAAAAATTCTGTTTTCTTCAGGTTGAGTCGTAGCCCCTACTGAATGAGACACGTTTGGACAAGTTGGTCAAGATCAGCTTTGCTGTGAGACGATAGGAAAACATCTGCATAGAGTAGGGCGCTGGGCGTGATTGTGTCCATGACAGGAACAAAGAGTGAGGATAGGGCGCTTCCTGGGCAAACAACAATGGAGATATGGAGCTGCCACATACCAGAGAAGATTGTTGGCACACGGTCAAATGCCCTTTTTCTTGGCATTAAAGTATATATTAAATCCAGAGCGAAGACACATCTTTGATCGATTATAAGTTTGTTAATAACGGCAAAATTCACTAAAAATTGCCCAGTATAGTAGCCTACATTATCTTTTAAGGTTATAGTACAGCGTGATGAGTTGAAAAAATATTTTTTTCTCCTTTACACATTTCGAAAATATAATATTTTGAATATGTACTGTCAAAATCTCAGACTGAAATTGAAATAGCATAAAGAATAGAGCGCCCTTCAGTAGGTATACAAACGGCCAACTAGCCGCAGTAGCTGCTGCAATTGTCAATTCCACATAATATCCTCCATTTTTATAGTCAGCTGACCTAGATCTAGACATAATGTAAAAATATGATATTAGAAAATAAGAATTTGATATGAGAAAGAATTTTTGAACGTCTCATTTGTAAGCGTTGTTATGAAAGATTTATTATCAAAACTTTAAATGCATTTCACTCGAAACCACATTTTCCGAGTATCGGGGAAGCACTACGCAACCGATTTGGTTTATATTTGAAAACGTCATTCAACATACCACAAAAATATCTAATTTTATAATAATAGATTTTCAAGGTTTCGTGTGAAATAAAACCTTATTAAAATCGATTCAACGTCTAGACAGATAGACATTGAGTCACACTCGATTTACTCGGAAACGACTAAATCGATTGTTATCAAATTTGTTGAGAACATTTGGCCTGTGTGTCACTTTACATGCAATGAGTTGCATCATTTTGCGTTGGCATTAAGGGGGACTCCCCATATATACCAAAGAGGGTGTCATTTTTTTCACTAAATGTAGTCATGTGAGCTATCAAATGAAAGAGCTCGATTAGTACTTTTCAAAACTGATCTTTTATATTGGGTGAAAGATAAGAAAATGAAGACTCAAAATCTGTGCCCTAAAAAGGGAAATAGGTCATTCTCAGAACGTATCCAACCGAGAAATCTGAAAGAACTCACAATAGTGCATTTATATGAAATCGAGACCTCAAAATGCATTCCGTTTCGATTTGGAAATAAACTTAATAATAGTATATTACAATATTTTAGAAATTTACCCGAAAACCTCCCTAAGTTCATCCTGGAAGTACAAAATTTGGTAGCGTTATAGGCGATAATATAAGACACAACCCGATTTAACTATTATTAACAAAGTTATAGTAAGTCAAAGTTTCGCATGTATGACGTTACAACCACATAAAATGAACTTATATGAACGGCGGATTCCATGAAGCCATTTTACTTTTATTTTCTTAGCTTTTTTTTTAGTTATTTGTATATCAATATCAATTACTGGAGGCAGACATGTATATGTATATGTACATATGTGCTAATGAAGTTTGCGGATACTGTACAGTAAAATGGTTGGCATTAGCAGCATTATTTAATGTACGTATTGACAATATATGAAGAAATAGCTATGGAGAAATGGAACAATATATTATACATAGAGAGTTGCTCGCATAAGTTAAACACAAAACCTCGAAGCTCCAAGCGCCGAGCGTCCGGTGATCCGACTTGTTTTTTTTTAATTATTTAAAATAAAAAAACAACGATGTTGAAAATAAAATTCAGAAATTCCCCATTTTGTTATATTTGAAAACCATTTGCATATTCTAGGTTCTACGTATTGCGACAACCCTAAAAAAAAGGAAATTATTTTTTTCCAAATTCAGACCGCCAGAGAAGGCTGTGAACTTTCCCAAATAACATTTTTTAAAGGAGTTCACTTTGGCCATAAAAAGCGCAAGTAAGTTAATGTAAAATTACGTATTTTTTTTTTTTGTGTATTTTAGGATTCCATTAAAATTATAAAGCGATCATGTATTATTTTCTTATTCAAAAAATGTATGAAATAGCATTGGAATTTCCAAAATTGATGATTGGATCATATCAATCTCACTATAGGATCGCTCAGAATTTGTTTTTGCAGACCTACAAGACGGAAGCGCAAATTACAATAACTACAAACCTTTGAGGGCAACAGATTCACAGTTGGTGTGGGTAAAATATTTTCTGGAAGTTATTGCGCAACATAACATTATCTAAAGAAGGTAAAATGAGTACCTATGGGAAAAGTAGACCAGGTTTGGTTATATACTTAACAGGTGTCGGTGTTCCCTTAGCTCAGGATATGTCTCAAGATGTCAATGAAAACTGCTCCCACGTTGTTCATTATGCGACATTTTCGACCTGAGGAAGAAGCCAAGAACACTCTAGGAAAGAGCTCTTCATATGACAGAATGGAGCCGGTACACAATCGCTGATGAATCCAACTTTTGATAAACATGTCATCGAACGACAGGCAAAGGGCACTAACCAGGAGATCAAAGAGCGTACATGCAAGGAAGTTAACTACATAATGAAACAAAATATAGGGATTACTTTAGGTAACTCTGTATAGTCTAGTCACTCAAGCTTTCAATTCTCCGACTACTTTCGGACAAGACCGATTGATTTGAAATTTGAGGTGGGAGTAGAGCGGGATCTAAGAAACAAAAGTTACATAGTGCCGAAGAGCGCTTCCTTCCGGTGGAGAGTGGTAACCCTACTCGGGGGTGGAAAATTTTTTTCGAAATAACAACGGAAATCGATTGAATGGTCAATTCGAAACTGTTTCACGAAAATGTTTCGTACAAGTACTAATTTTCGAGTTATTCATGTTCAAATATGTTGTTTTTTCAACGAAAAATGCATGTTTTAAAATTTTTTTGATCAATCAACTCGAAAATTATGCATTTTATGCAGAAAGGATAATGAGCAGAAATAAAGTCTATTTAATGGCCAAAAATGAACTTCTTTACTTTTTTTATAGAGGCAATATGGACTTTATTGCTCGTCAAACGTAAACTCGTATTGGCTTAAAACAAAAAGCTTATTTAAAGTGTTTGAGAAGAAAGTCAAAATGAGGTATGACCCAAGTCGTTGGGATAAATAAGAAAGGAGCTTTGATAAAAATAATGTAATATCCTGGATTTGTGATAAAAAGAAACTGGTTTTCTTATATAAATTGAAAGTAAGCCGAATCCCCTAACAAACTACGGTATTTAAGTCATTGTAATACAGGGTGCGGCAGCATAACTTCCTTTTTTAAAATGCACGCCACTCAGTTAGTTGATGTCATAACGGAGCGCTAGTGGTCTCGTTCAAGAGGGGATACTGTAAAGTTTTGTTCCGACACGATTCAGTCGCCATCATGCGTTGGAATAGTGAGGAGCGTGCCTTTGCCGTTAAGGTTTACTTTTCAAGCGGATGTTCGGTTATTGCAACACAGCGTGCATTTCGGAATCCCTTTAATTTAGCCCCGTTGGCTCCCGTCCCAGACCGCAAATCAATTGTTACATGGGTCAATACATTCAAACAAACTGCAAGTGCGACAAAAGGAAGAACTGGAGTCCCTCGGCCCGTTAGATCACCTCAGAACATTGAAGCAGTGAGAGCGTCAATGTTGCGATGGCCACGGCGTTCTGCGCGCAAACACGCATCTGCCCTTGGACTATCCGATCGTTCTGTGAGAAGAATTCTTCGTGGTGATCTTCATTTTCATCCCTATAAGATGGCGATAGTGCAGGAACTTTCATAACGTGACTTCAATTCTCGGATGAACGCGTGTGAGCTTCTTCTTGATGTCGTTCCCGAGGGTGCTATTGTTTTTTTTAGCGATGAAGCCCATTTTCATTTGTGTGGGTTGGTTAACAAACAAAACATGCGCTACTGGGCTGACACCAACCCTTGAGAATTGCATCAAAAGCCTTTGCATTCACCCAAAGTCACAGTGTGGTGTTCAATTTCCTCAGCTGGAATTATTGGTCCCTGGTTTTTTGAGGAAAATGAGGTTACAGTGACAGTGAATTCGGACCGGTATGTAAACACGCTACAGAATTTTTTTTCCCACGGCTAGAAAATTTAGATTTGGGGGGCACTTGGTTCCAACAAGACGGTGCAACAGCACACACTTCAAGAGCATCGATGGCTGTTTTGAGGGAACACTTTCCAGAGCGCCTTATCTCAATTAGAGGCTATTTGGAATGGCCGCACGCTCACCCGATCTGTCCCCTTGTGATTTTTTTCTATGGGGTTTTTTGAAATCCCGTGTTTATGTGAACCGTCCAAGAAGCCTACAAGATTTGAAGACCAACATCCAAGAAGAAATTGCCAACATAACACCTGCTATGCTAACAAGATTCAAGATTCGCAATGTATGGAGAATGGGGGACGTCACCTAACAGATTTGATCTTCAAAACAATGTAAATAAAAACTTTAGACATGTACCTACATTATAAAAAATAAATAAATATTTTCCGATGCATACGATAGTTTTTATTGAGTTTTGAAAAAAGGAAGTTATGCTGCCGCACCCTGTACATTTTGAAAATTTGGTGAATTTAAAGTGCATAGTAAGGCCTTATGCGAGGTAAAAGTTTACAAACTGGTGTTCCGCCAATGCCATACTTATTTCGATGCTTGCTTGAAGAAGGTGTGACGACAGACGACAGGTAGCCAGACACGCGCTGATCGGCAAGGGAAAAGAAAACTCGGAGCGGCCGTGTGCATACCGACCGTTGTGCACGCTTGACACAGTCGGGAAATGCTTCAAAATCTCATCAGGAATATACTCGATGAAGCGATCCGCGCTGCCGGGGACTTATCCACAAGGCAGTTCGGGTTCAGAACCGGGAGATCCACGGTAGAAGCTGTTATGGAGGACGTGGATACGGTTCATCGAGACGAGGCACACAGCCGTCGATCTCAACGAATAGTGCTCCTTATAACGCTTGATGTCAGAAATGCCTTCAATTCTGTAAGATGGGCGCATATGGTAGGCACATTAGAAAACTCATTCCACGTACCAAGTTATCTTTTGCGGACATTGCGGATTATCTGAAAAAAAGCAGAAGTAGTCATCTTGACAAGAAAGAGAATCCCAACCCTACGATTGATCGGCGAGTTGACTATAGAGTCAAAATCAGCGGTTAAGTACCTTGTTTTAATGTTCGATTCGAAGATGAGCTTCTTCGAGCAAATCAAAGCAGCAGCGCACAGAATGTTGGGGCTCTTATATCTACTAGGAGATGTCTTTTTATGAAACAACACACTCCATTCTGCTCTATGGAGCGGAAGTCTGGATTAACGCCTTTGACCAGGATATGTAATGTAAGCATCATACTCAAGTGCAGAGGCGCGGAGATTTGCGAGTGGCGTCTTTTTATCGCACTGTCTCAGAACCGGCCATGATGGTGATCGCGGGAGTGATCCCCGTTGCCCTCCTTGCTATGGAGCGTAAAGTTATCTACAGTCGTAAAGGCGAAAACTTAAGAGAGTTGGTTGCCATGAAGAACGTCAATGCACCCTTACCAAGTGGCAACTCCCTTAGCAAAATTACCCAAGAGGCACATGGACTACGCGGCTCATTGACAATTTGGATCCATGGCTGAACCGAACGCACGGTGAGATTGATTACTTCCTTTCCCAACTTCTAAGTGGGCATAGAGGTTTTCAGTCTTACCTGCACAATATGGGGACGGTGCGATCTCTTGATTGTTGTTCTGCAATGGAGTGGCGGACGACGCTGAACACACCTTTTTCTCTTGCGAAAGGTTCTTGATTCTTGAACTTACAGCTCCCTTCCTCCCCGTCCCGGGCTTGCCCGAAGTAATGCTTGAAAGGATTTCAGGGAGATGTTTATTTGGTAGTCCGACGGTGTACTGTTGCGCGGGTCCAACACCCTGTGCGTAAACCCATTTACCCAACAAAACTATGCTAAATCCTACCTGATTTCTCTTGGTGACAAGTCCCGCGAAAGACCGACCAAGAAAATGCATCCAATGTCGTTAGAAACAAAATAATGGGATTGAGTCACAAACCTCGGAGAAATTATAGGGCAGTCGACGCGGCTGGACGGGCCCCGGTCCTGTCGAGAAATAAGTAAGTGTTCTTGACGCACGGCCCCGGTCCTGTCGAGAAATAAGTAAGTGTTCTTGACGGTGTCAGGACGTAAATAATTTAGTCCGAACAAAACAAATACATCTCTGTACGCTAAATATTGGCACTATGACTGGAAAGCGCTCTAACCACTTGATCCATCCGGAAACGTATATATGGTTGGATTATTTAGCTATTTAGGTTAGCTTGTGGTGCAAGTTAGGAAGATAATTGAACATACTCCTAATTTTGACCAATACCACAAATAAGTTTTATGTGAACTTATTCTGATTTTGAATATTTGCTGTTAGTAGGATATTGTCCACAGAAAAAAATCTGTAAATGCTTGACTTGTAACCGGTAGGCAAATAGTTGTTTAGTTACTCCTAGTCTGTAAGAATATGAGTCAAGAAAAACTTCTGTAACTAAATAATTCTTGGGAACTTAACCCTTAGAGCTCTAGAGGGGAGAGGGCCCAGTATTTTGGCATGATGTACTCTTTGGTATTATGTAGCAAAAATAGTAAATGATAATATTTATTTATTATTCTTTTAGTTAAGAATTTTATGCATGAATTTTGATTTTATTCTCCTTTAGTTTCCCTTTCCTTCTTTTTTTGATAATTTTATATATTTATATATATTTTTTATCCTTCTATTATTTTATCTTTTTTTTTGCGATTCTTCTAAAATTTAGTATTACAGGCTGACCCTGGCCGATGTGGGAGATAAAAGTAGCAGGATCACTGTGGCGAACATTCGACATCAACAAGTGTCTAGGATAAGGAGATACCCTGCTAGGTGTCCGTTTTAACTTGGACCTGGAAAAAGCGATCTGAGATGTAGATATCAATGCAAGAGACGTCATCCCCTTAAGTCTAAATGGAGGCAACGTTAGCACCAAAAAACAAAGACATCGAATCGCACTGTTCAAACGAGACAAATAAAGATAGGAAAGAGAGAGAGAACTTTGAAACCGTTGATAATTTCTCTTACCTAGGGTCGAAAATCGCACGGTTTTTGGCTGCCAACAGAGCCTACTTTAGCTTACAAAAACTATTTCACTCGAATGACCATATGGTCAAAGCTCTTACTGTACAGACAATGATTTTGCCAATCCTCATGTATTCCAGGGAGACTTGGGTTTTTAGCAAGAAAAATTGCGAGAAGAAAAGAAATGAAGCGAAATGACATCCGTTTGCAAGGCGTTTTTGCTCATTGAGCTCATTTGAAACTGGTCGAAGATGAGCATTTTTATCGAAGAATTTTGTTTAGTGATGAAGCTCTTTCTGGCTACATCAATAAACGAAATTTTGTTTCCAAAAATTAGCGCAGCTTACAATATAGCACAGTTAACAATCGATTTATTACACTTTGTTTTCCTCGTTCGTAATTTAACCCGTGCACAAAAGCATATATGTACTTAAAGTAAATACCACTGCTACTAACGTACACATATGTCGTCTATCCTATTTGCAATCTTAATTAACGATATACATACACATGTCTGTCTCGAGTAATTCATACTGATATACAAATAACTAAAAAAAAGCTAAAAATGTCCCCATGGACCCCGCCGTTGAACCCTTTCTTTAAATATCCCACATAACCATATTCGGTGAGAAAAAAATATACACTCCCCTTTCGCATGTATGGAGAGCCCTTCAAACTCAACACAAAATGGCGCCACTTATTATATATAAAGTGATTCATAGACCATATCTTCGAACGAAATTTCAATTGGTTTAGCGGTTTCCAAGTCAATCGGGTGTGACAGATATTAAACCGATTTTAATAAGGTGTGTTTCACACAAATATCTGATATTAATATTAGCATACTAGGAGTTAAGTTCTCGCCTATATTATTTTCTTCATTCGGGAAATGTCGACTTCAAACCAGCAATTCTTGAAACCCATGTAATGGGCCATTTCAGTATAATGGCGACCTTGGCCTTCAATAATTTAAGTATTTTGCAAAAGAAATGCAGAAATGAGGAAGTTACATTACTAGATCATAATAAGGTTAATGGCACTGGTCAGAAGTTTGTACATGAAATGACGCTGATGCTGCATTGGTAATTTTTCATACGATTATACAAAAACATGATTGCCAAAGCATTAAAAAGGTCCATCGTTCTAAATTTGCACCTATAAAAATATGAGCATCGCCTGGTATTATTGAATCTATAAGGGATTGGGAAATATTAGCGAGGCCTGTAAGGCACTTACCTTTTAATGATACTTTAATTGGAACTTATACATTACACCAGAATACACTTGCGCGCATTATACAATATGCGATTAAACCACACTCGTTGGATCCCAAACAACTACAGACCGATCTCCTAACTTTTGAATTTAGGGAAGATACAAAAGATACAAAATCTTAAAAATGAAAAATACTTGGTTATCAATCAGAATGGTTTCAGATCGGGGAAGAGTACATCTGATGCATTATATGACACTACGCAGTTGATTAGTAATGCCGTCGTAAAAATGAAACAGTATCGGAGGTTTTCTCACACAATAAACCATATTTTTAAAGGTATTGAAAACGTGGGTCTACAGGGTAAAGTTCTCGCTCACTCATAAATTAAAATGCTACACTATGCAATTGTAGAATCACTAATTGAATACGAGATTTTGGTTTGGAGCTCCGCGTTTTCCACGTGTCTCAGTTTACAAAGTAAGATTTTTAAAATTTGTTTGCGGAAGTCAAAATTTTATTCAACTACACCAGCTTTCAAAGAACTAATTATTGATAATTGCCTTAAATGGGATACACACGTGCAAGGTCTTGCACAGACACAAATTAAAATGCTATACTATGCAATTATAGAATCACTAATTCAATACGGGATTTTGGTTTGGGGCTTTGCGTTTTCCACGTGTCTCTGGCCTATACAAAGTTTGTAAAGTAATATTTTTAAAATTTTTTCGCGGAAATAAAAAATTTATTCAACTACATCCGCTTTCAAGGAATTTGCAGTCCTTAATGTTCGTCAGATTTTCATGTACACTATTCTTAAGTATGCTTACACACATCCAACTAATTTCCAAATCCGTAGGTCTAACTACCTCCCGCGCGGATAGCAAATAAACCCATTGTACCATACTTCATGGTATACAAAAAACCTAGAAAATCTAGGCATACATGAAACATTGGCCCAAAATTCTATAAAGAAATTCGGTTCAATATTGAGGAAAGTTTGAACTTTGAATATTTTGCAAAGAAATTATATTGTTATATAGTTATGATTCAGTAAACTTGATGCTAATGGTAATGGGCTTACAAAACAAGCATATTTCTGTATTTAATTTTTGAATTGAAACTAAACAAGTTTTGAAAGCTCATTACTATTAGCATTAATAAAAAATTTAAGTTGTAAATACCGCTCACACACACAAGCTTTTTGCTTAGATGCATTATTACCATGATATTATCTTTATATTTAATCAGACGGACTTAGGTCTCTCTAATTCGAAAACAAAATCAAGGCCTGCTTCGCCGACTTGAGACCTGAATTATTATATACAGCGGCTTTGTCTTGAATATAATTCATACACATGCCGCGATTTTTATTTTATATAAGGGAGCAAATAACACCTTGTAGCCACTTCAGTCACGCTGTCCCCAGGTCAGAGGTGAAGCAGCATCTGATGAGTTGACTCTACTCTGGACGAAATAATAATAATAATCGTTGGCGCAACAATCCATGTTGGATCAGGGCTTTGAAGTGTGTTAGAGCACTTCATTCAAGACCGTAACGGTACATTAGGAGGCAATGTGGTCAGCATTGCGCTCGCCCGAGATTATTACCCTGATTTGACTCCGGTACTCATTCACAGCTGAGTCGACTGGTATCCGACGTCAAATCAAGATACAAATTCCACTACCACCAGTGAGATTTGAACCGCGACCTTCCGTACGACAGCCTTGCTCTGGAACAAACCACACATTTAATCACAATATTATTTTAAAGTAGTTCAAACACTCCCGATACATGTGAAGGGGGGCTGTAAATTTTTTTTCACAAAAGATGGTCATGTGGGATATTAAATGAAAGGGCTCGATTAGTACTTTCTGATGGAACATAGAGGAGTGAGGGTTCAAAATGTGTGCCCCAAAAAGTGAAGCAGGTCCTGAAAAACATCACAGTGGAATATCTCTACGAAATCTACTCCTCAAAATACATCGGGTTTGATATCTGCACACATAAAGTTAATAATAGTGTATTTCCATATTTTAAAAATTTACCCGGCTACCCCCCTTAGGTTCATTCTAGAAGTACAAAATTTGACATTGACATTAGACATAAGGCATAATTTGGTCAAGTTTGAAGAAAATGCAACTATTATTAACAAAGTTATAGAAGTTCAAACTTTGGCATTTTTTGTGAATTTCGTCGATTCTATAACGTGTATGTGATCATAACACATCAATCCGTAAATACCACAACAAAGTGAGCTCACATGAATGAGGGGTCGCAAAGAAATATTTTGTTTTAGTTTTTTAGTAATTTGTATACCAATACACGAAGTAAATTGGATATATGTAAATATGATCAAATGATATACGTGCATGTATATGTACAGTATTCGGTAACAGGCAGTTTGTTTGTTTAGGGTGAGGATAATCTATATGTCTGTTTGGAAAAATATGAAGGAACATGTTGGATGGAAAAATGTGCGTAGAAGCTTCTCACATAAGATGAACACAAAACCCTTATACCCGAAGCGGGAACTTCAGGTATTTCGACTTGTTTCACACAAAACTTAAAATTAATTCAATATCGGTCACACCCGATTTACTCGGAAATGGCTGAACCAATTGTCACCAAATTGGGTGAGAAAGTGTGGTATGTAAATCCCTTTACATATGTGCCATTTTGTGCTCAGTTTAAAGCAGGGCTGCTTACGAAAGGGGGGTATACATTTTTTTTCCGAATATGATCATGTGGGATATCAAATAAAAGAATTCGATTAGCATTTTTCGAAATTGATCTTATTTCTGATATTTAGTGAAACATATGAGAGTGAGGATTTAAAATGTGTGCCCTAAAAACAGGTTTCGTTCTCAGAAACTCTCCAGTCGAAAAATGTGAAAAAAAATCACGATGGTGCATCTATACCAAATCTAGGCCACAAAATACATCCCACTCCGACATCTCTTCAAATAAAGTGAATAATAGCATACTACTGTATTTTGGAAATTTTCCCGAAAGCTCCCAATAGAAGTAAAAGATTTGGCACTGGTATAAGGGATAATATAAGACATAACTTTGGGAAGTTTGAGTGAAATCCAGTTATTATTTACAAGTTATTGGCATATTTTTGCATTTCACGAAAATTTATTGCACTCTAAGAGGTGTATGACATCATCATCATATAAAGTGAAGTTATATGAACGGCGGGGACCATAAGGACATTTTCGTTCTCTTTTTTAGCTATTTTTAGTTATTTGTATATCAGTATTAATTACTCGAGACAGACATATGTACGTATATGTATGGCTGTGGGTACGTTATCACCAGTAGTATTTATTTTAAGTACATATTTATATTCTTTTGTGCACGGGGAAAAGTGTAAATATGTGAAGATGCGTCAGATCAATTTGGATAGGCAACGTTTTGTTTATTTAGCATTAGCAAAATATTGATGTACATATGTATATCTGAAATTTGGCAATTAATGAAGGAATATGTTGCATTTTTAGCTATGTACGAATAGAAAACCATGTACAGAGAGTTCCTCATCTAATATGAACACAAAACCTTTTACCCGGAGCGCCTAGGTTTCGGTATCTCGATTTGTTTCTTGTTATAGACAATGTCACAAAGGATATTCAACGTCAAGCGCCTTATAGCAAAGCTGGTGGCAATGAGATTTGTGTCGTGATTTGACGTCGGATACCAGTCGACTCAACTGTGAATGAGTAACGGAGTCAAATCAGAGTAATAATCTCGGGCGAGCGCATTGCCTCCTACAGTATACTGTAGTGTACAGTTACGATCTTGAATGAAGTGTTCTAACACACTTCAAGGCCCTGATCCAATATGGATTGTTGCGCCAACGATTATTATTATTAATGCGTTGTGCGACATCTAATTCAGTGCTACCGTCAGTTGGGAAACCATCAAGGTCGACGGTTTTACTTTTTTGAGCGTGTTGATGACAAAGATAATTTTGTGCTGTTCTGAGAACCTGTCCATATTCGGATGTTTCGGTGGCTTAGAAGTTTGTTTTCAAATAGGCAAAACACAAGTGACTCTGTGCCACTGAGCTTGAACTGTGTACCGTCAAACGAAGCGATTAAAGTTGTAGAAGTCTAAAAACCTTTCACTGTTGTTGTTATGGTCACAAATAAAAAGCCACCGCATCACAGGCTCGATCAAAGTGAGTTCTGACACACCTTGGCATTTGGATATCCATCACCATCATGATGTCTCTTTTAGGAAGGTTCTCCTCAATTTCGTATAATTGCTCATAGAAGGCATATTTTCCCACTATTATCGGTAATTTTCTTTGATGCATAATAATGGTATATCCCAGCCAAGATCCTATCAGAAACTGGCTCAAAGGTTATGAGAGCGTACTTTTCAAAAATGGCTAAACTTTCCGGAGTACAGAAGCGCAGTGCGAAGAAGAGAGAAACTCTTCAGAGTCTCACCATCTGAGTTTACATCGTTGGAATTCTGGCTGAAGTTGGGGAAAACGAGCATTCTGGGGGGCCTCAATGCCGTTATCCAGGAATGTGTGCACATTTCAGAAACCAATTATAATCGATAGCCAAAGATCATAGTCGCAAGGCCAATTCTTATCGGAAACGTTTCGGTAGCAATTAAGTTTCAGAATTGCTAGCTCCCAAATTTCTATCTCTTTTGGTCACCTTTCACGACAAGCAGGGAATACTTCCAAGTTTATTCTTAAATCACGAACCTCAGGGTTGCTATGAAGATGAATCATTCGATTGACGGTGAACGGGATTGCAGATGACCGTTACTTGACCTGTGCAAGGAACAATTCCCAGTCCTTTGAATTTTGGAGAATTTTACATGCTTCGAAATCTGCTACAAATGATCCAATACATTCTAAATGCCATTGCAATTGAAGGCCTCTAGTTTTTGTCGTGTGCAGCTATTGCCTATTACCATGCTTGATGCTGCTAACTTTCGTAATTCCTGATGTTACCAATGGACTAACCTTTGTAAAGATCGCACAAATACTATTAGAGGCTCGCACCTGAATCATCATATCTTTTTAGGACCGTTTCACATTCCTGCCTTTTTCTCGTCCATTAGGTCGCTTCACGATCGCTTCTCCGCTTTCTTCAGTAATACCTCCAGTCTTTCTGGTTTCCCCACCATTGTACAGTTATAAAAATATATATAATATGTAGTAATGGAGAATATACATAATACTCAATGGCGGTCAAAGGGTAGTATAGGTTCCAGGGTGGACGGTTCCACGATGGAGCATAAAACCTGGAAAACGCCTGCTTGCCCAACACCAACATCTCTACTACCAAACACTATCTCCATCTTCAAGTGATGACCGATGGTAGCTCTTTCTTAACAAAAATTTGCAGACGGAGAAGGATGAAGGCGGGTCTTCCGCGCCTAAAAACCAAATAAATTGTATCAACTGGTTCTCCAGGTTGGGGTTTGGGTAGAGCTGACAAATACCCACACCGAAAACAACCTGTTACAAAGCAACAAAAGGAACCTCGGACTGGACTGACAACACAACGACGAATCCAACAACGTAAACGAAATAATGATATGCACATTTTCTCATGGAACCTGAGCTCTCTGTACAAAGATGGAGCTGCTAAGTAGCTAGCCGATACTCTGTCCCATTATAGGGCTGATTTAACAGCGTTACAGGAAATGCGTTGGAGAGGGACCGATTTCCTGGAGAAAAGCCATTACACCATGTATTATAGTGGCTATCCAGTAAACCGTGTGCTCGGAGTAGATTTGTTAGTCAGCCAGCATATGAAGCCTGCTGTTATCGGCTTTGAAAACATTAGCAAATGGCTATGCACTCTGCGCTTTCGAGGCAAATTTAGAAAAATAAGCATCATTAACGTTCACGGCCCTACAGAGTCGGAGAAGGATAACCTCTAGGAGGTAGTAGAACGAACCTTCGAAGCTTGTTCCAGGTATGATATCAAAATATTACTTGGGGATTTTAACAGCCAAGTAGGGAACGAGCCCGTATTCAGACGATACGTTGGCTCCCATAGCTCACATTAAAATACAAATGATAACGGACTGCGGATTATTCAATTAGCAGTGTCACAAAATGTTTGTTGGAAGTACCTGGTTTGCACGGAAAGTGGTCCACAAACAAACGTGGGCCTCTCTAGACTGAACCACTTTCAACCAAATTGACATGTTGATCGAACGTCGCCACCTTTCAGCCTTGATGAATCCCTTCTGACAATCAGGTGAGAGTTAACACTGAAACCCTTCGCAACGCCTTTAAGCGGGAAATGGATATGGCAATAACCGCAGCCAACAGAGCTCTTGGAGATGAAGCATCAACAAATGATCTTCACAATCACCTGCAGAACTTTATCATTAATAGGGCCACAAACATACTTGGCCGCAGCCGCAAAAAGGGCCGGAACGGCTGGTTCTACGATGAATGTAAGTTAGCAACGGAACGGAAGTATGCCGCATACCGAGTAATGTTGTATTCTCAAAGAACGCGGGCACGCGCGGCGATTTATCACGAACTCTGGCGGGCGAAAAAGCGACTTCACAAGGGAGCCTCGGAAAAGCAACAGGTCTGTGAACTCGAAAATTACAGGGAGCGCACCAGGCGCGCAAGTTTTACCAACAAATCAGCAGGAGGCCTTACAAACGTCGATGCGCATCCTGTCGAGACAAAGAGGAAAAACTGATTTCCGACAGAATGGGCATATTCGAGCGATGGGTTGGGTATTTTGATGAACTGCTGAACAACCCCCGCAAACTGAAAACGACGGACAAATATTGCCACCACCAAGTATAGAAGAAACAGTCCATACAATTCATCGGCTTAAAAATCATAAGTCGTCAGGAGTCGATGGAATTACACCCGAATTGGTTAAATATGAAGGCGGTTCATCAACTTATGCTGAAGGTGTGCGACAACGAATCAATGCCTGACAACTGGCAACGAGGCATTATCTGTCCCATACATACATACATTCGTCACGCAAGTTGCTAGCTCTGCCAGAGTATTTTTTACAAAGAAAAAGTCTTTATCTTCCGAAGAAAAGAAAAATATAGGAAATATTCTAACTAAGAAGCTTCTTTGAAAGAAACATGTAGAGGCAAAGATGAAATGTACCCTCACATCTTATGGGCTGTGCAGCAGACTTTTGTCTCAGCATGGGGACCTAGGCCTCGTGTCGCAATATGGATGTATATTGCTATCGTTAGGCTAATGTTCAGTTCAGTCGGTGCTGGCAAATTGATATATGTATATACTAATATCCATTTTTAAAGTTACCTTGTAAAAATCGATTCAATGTCTCTCCGTCCGTCTATCTGTCTTTCACATTTGATTATTCGGAAACGGCTTCAATGTCATGTCGGTCATGAAATTTGCTAAGAACGTGTGGACTATGAATTTCTTAACATGACGCCATTCTCTGTTGAATTCAGGGGGCGCTCCCCATACATGCGAAAACGAGATAGAAAATTTTCTTTCACAGCATATGGTCACGTGGGTTATCAAATGAAGGAGCTCAGTTAGTAATTTTCGAAACTAGTCCTATTTTTTATATTGGGCAGGGAGTGAGAGCTTGGATTTTCAAATGAAGGGTCTCTTTTTGAAGCGGTTTAAGTTTTGATATTTGTTGGAAATGTGGGGAGTGCTGGGGGTTAACAGTGATCATTTCTTTAACGGACCCATTCTTAGAAACTATCCAACCGGAAAATCTAAAGAAAACAAGAGGCTGCTATATGGTGCCTAGATTCCGAAATACTCTACATACCGATATCTGTTCAAATAAAGTTAATAATAGTACAACACCATAATGTTCAGTAATTCGCTGGGAAACCTCCCTTAAATTCATCCTAGTGCCACGAAATGCAGCGATGTAGGCTATAATATAGAGTATGATCCTACCAAGTTTGTTCAGAATCGCATTATTAATAACAAAGTTGTAATAGTTTAAAATTATCGCTTCTTTGCAAATTCGAGACTTTGAATGCCAATATTCCTTAAAAGTGGATATTTTCACATAATATATGAATATATCACGTGCTACGTACTAATGAGACAAATGCACACCCAAATCTCTTGATAAAAGAAATGCACAAAACCTTTCATACTTGAAGCGTCTAGCTTCCGGTTTCCCGACTTGTTTATCTTGCTTTTAGTTATTTGTATATAAGTCAAAATTATTCTTGACAGACATACTCGTATTATAGTGTGTATGTGTGTATATGCTGATTAAATTTGCGGGTAGTGTACAATTCACTTGGGTATATATGTATGTACGTTTTTACCAGCCGTATTCAATTTGCCTAGATGCTTTTGGGCGGAGTAAAGTGGAGATTTTTAGATATATACAATCAATATGTACGTCCTACTAAGCATTAGCATAGTATGCTGGTCTCAATCCCAAGTGAAGGAGGAGGGTTTGAGGCAACGTACTTTGTTCTATCTTCAGTAAAACAAAAATAAAATGATGAGATCAGAGAAAGAGATAAATAAAGTATAGTTGGAGTTATTCCACTATGCTAAACGACAAGTTGACCAAGAAAATGCATACAATGTCCTTAGAAAGAAGATGATCGGGTTGAGTAACAAGCATCGGAACAATGCTAGAGCGTCCATCTCAGTCGACGCGGCAAGACAGGCCCCGGTCCTGTCGAGAAATGGGCATGACGCATGGACGGCGTCAGGACGTAAGTTAGTTCGAGCAAAACAAATACGTGCATGCACGCTAAATGTTGCCAACTTAACTGGAAAGACCGAGAAACTCGCAAGGCGCATTTATAACTGCGCTCTGCAAGAAACCCGATGTGCTGATGCCAAAAGTTGCGACATAGAAGGCGAACTGGGTAAAAATGGCTATGAGCTTCTCTCTTTTGCTAGCCTACATACTCAAAACAGTGCTGGCATTGTCATCTCAGAGGGTTTCCGTGACGCCACTAAAAAAGTCAAACGATTTGATGATCGGCTAATGAAGCTCAATATTATATAATCTGATCGTACTATTCACTTCTTCACCGCATACGCACCACAGATAGGTCAACCTGATTCCCAGAAATGATCCTTTCGATGAAGAGACTTCTACGGGGCCTGTTGATGACTATATGAAAAGGCAGACGGTAACAGGTGCCATGGGGGAAAAGGGCTTGGAGCGCGCAATGAGGATAACGAGCGAACAATCGATTTTCCGTACACTTAAGACCTCATGCTTATGAATACATGGTTCATCAAACGATGGTCGCGTCTTCCTACATTTTATGGTGGGAACAGTAAAACGCAAATCGGGTATATTCTCATAAGAAGCTGACATTTTATTACCGTCACTGATTGCAAAGGTGTTCCTTATGAGACCATCGCACCACAACATCGGCCGTCGATTGCCGTCCTGCGATTCGAGCCACCGATAAAACAGTGTGAGGAATGCATTGGCCCGTCGTGCATTAAATGGTGGCGATTTCTTGCGAAAAAGGAAGAAAATCTAACTTACACGATTACCAATCATTACGAATGTGGAAAAATTATGGAACCTAATGCAAGATACGATCCACAAAGCGGCGTCGGCAACCCTCGGGGTCACCAAGCCAGGTAAGCGATACATCAACCGAGATATTTGGCTTTGTAATGACGATGTTGAAATGAAGGTCTGCGACAAGAAACGTCTTTACTACAAGTTTCTCGACGATAAAACGCTGGCCAATAGGCAAAATTACAAGAACGCGAACTGGGAAGCATAGAAAGCGATCGTTGTACCCGAGCGGCCCATTACAAAAATTTTTACGATAAACTGGACACCCGGGATGGCGAGAGAGATCCGTATCGACCCGCCAAAAATCGAAACGAACGCACACAGGATATCGAACACTTCTGTTGCGTTAATGATAAGAAAGACAAGATGATAAATGGCGAGCACATTTCGCGCTGATTTCAACAGAAGAACTTGTTCATCCTCCACTTCCAAAATCATTGCCGACATTTGGAGCAGTTCCACCTGGCTACTTGGTGCTCAGAGGTGGCGGTGAGGAAGACGGGACGGCAACCTTGTCGGCCAAACCAAAACCAAGTGGCCGAGGAGAACCTCCATAGTGGTGGCACCGGGAGACGCTGTATTTACTTTGGCTTGCCGGCCGTGATTCAGTAGGCGAATGCTCCAAAGGCCTAATCAGGGCGATCAGACCCGAGTCTGCACGAGTATTCATCTGAAGTGGCAATTTGGTCACGAAACCTTACCAGGGGTATACTGGTACCATCTCATACTTTGAGTGAACTCCCGTTGTATGTGAGTATAGCTCGGTTGCTTGCATCCACCAGTATGTATGCTAAGCCATGAACTTGGTATAGACTGGTACCGTTGTTGCTTGTCACAGCAGGGCTCTAATTGTGGTTACAAAATCAATCTCTGTCCTAAGAAGACCGTGGGATTATGTCTTCCACACAGTGCTCACGTAAAACCCTCAAGGACTTAACTGTCTCAGCAACTGAAGTCGAGGAGGCAATAAATGAAATCGCGAAAAACAACAGGACCTGACGACATCGCATCTGAGCTCTGGAAAGCGAAGAACTGGGACCCAACGCTGCGATTCACTGAATTATTTAATCGGGGTATTCAGGAAGGTAGAAAACAATCTGACTGGCAAGAAAGAACCACATTTCCAATATGGAAAAAGAAAGATAATCAAGCAGAATGTTCAAGTTACCGTCTGGTCCGATTACTTTCGCATACCATGAACATTTTTGAACGCATTCTTCACAACCGTATTCGCGAAATCGTTGAAATAACGGTGAATGAAGCCGGATTTGTCAACAACTGCAGAACTACTGACGCAATACACGCTGTGCGGTTACTCATTGTGAATCACAGTGAAAAGCATTGCCCTTTTTACATTGCATTTCTGGATCTAGAGGAAGCGTTTGACCGTGTGCCAAACGAACTCATCTGGTATGCTCTACGACAACACTTCATGCCAGAAGAACTTATGCGCTGGGTTTAGTTGCTCTACCATGATCCGAAAAGTAAAGTTCGAAATGTGGCGGGTGTATCAAAACCGCTTCGTGTCTCAGTTCGCGTTCATCAAAGAAGCGCCCTCTCACCACATCTCTTTGTTCTTGCTATGGACACCGTCACACCGGGCATCCAACGCGCAATATACACTGCTTTATGCAGATGATGTTTTCTTAGCGTTTAATAGCAAAAATGATCTCGAGAAACTGGTCTAAAAATAGAATGATGGCCTCATGCAACACGGTCTCAGATTGAATCTAAACAAAACTGAATTTTTGACGACCGATCCCCATGAAACAGGCACAATCATTGTCAACGGCAGTGATCTGCCTAGAACTGAGAGATTTAAATATCTCGGGTCAATGCTATCAGCCAATGGAGAACTGCGTTATGAAATTGCTTCACGATTAACGCAATCTGGATGAAGTGGCGTTCCACAACTGGTGTTCTTTGTGATCGACATATCAACGAACGTCTCAAATCTAAAATTTACTGCAATGTCGTCCGTCCTGTCACCCTCTTCTGAGTGTTGACCAACTATAAAGGACAATGAACGGTGTCTTGCGGTAATGCAGACGAAGATGCTGCGTTGTACTCGTGGCGTGATACGTTTTGATCACATCCGTATTGAGGATATCCGCGGTCAATATGGGGTTGCACCGATCGTGGAAAAATTGCGAGAGAGGCGTCTTCGAAGTTACGGTCACATAATTCGTGCCAACGAGAATTCACTTGCCAAGAATAGTCTCAACATCGAAGTCGATGGCGAACTGCCAAAAGGTCGGCCGAAACAACTGTAGCTTGATACGCTGGAAGTGGATTTAAAAGCTTCGCGACTGCATCCAGGTCAGGCATTTGATAAAATGAAATGGCGAAATCGATCGCGACGACCCGACCCTGCTTGTGAACGGGAAAAAGGCTGAAGAAAAAGAAGAATTATGTATGTATGTACTATACGTTCCATTAAGCGGTAATAGGTTATGTGTGTTTGTTTGATGAGCATAATAATTATGTCTCTAATGTGTAATTACATATGATTTAGGGTTTCGAAATATATGAAAAAATATTATGGATTTTTTTGCGGGAATAGTACAATATCGAATACCATTTGTGTATATACGAATGGCAAAAAAGGGCATAGAATTTCTAATATAAGATGAACACAAAACCCATAGATCTGAAGCATCCAGCTGGTATTCCGATTTGCTATTTGTTAGATAAGTTTATTATAATCAAAATTCCTTGCCACATCTAACTATTATCTGCAGTCGGCAATTTATTATTAGGCTTTTCGGACCCCCTAGGGGGTTGTTTTCGTCTACGAACAAACCAATTTTGCAACATCAGATTTGACCCCCCCCCCCCCCCCCAGACAGACAGACAATAACCCGACTTTAATAAGGTTTTGCTTTATCAAAAATCCTATAATGAAAAGCCAATAAAAAATATTTGTACTCACCAACAGTTTCTTCAGTGGTTGTAGAGCAAAGGGTGGTAGTTGTATTTAAGTGGTCTTTTACAGAATCCACAGTTATGTCCCCAACTGAACTAGTAATTGTGTCGTTAGCCATACCATGTGATGCATCTCCATTAGTTACATTCTCAATATTTTTTTCCTGTTGTGTTTTGAAATCCTCATGCACATCACCCTCTTCTTGCTTAGATGATACCGAATCGTTTTCATGAAGAGACGAATTATTCCCAACGATTCTTTCAGGAAGTGGCTCTAAATCAACTACTCCCGTCGGTGTGGTAACGTTTGTTTTTGATAAGCTGATACGTTGTAACTCCGAGGAAGATATCATGAATAAAGCTTCTCCAGAATTCGTAAAGCAGAACGACGATATGCCACTAAAACCAAATTGTGAATATGTTTATATCTTAACAAGCAAACTTACTTAATATCTTCCCGACGCACTGCTGCAATATTTAATTGTCTCTTTAACTCTGGAATCGACAGGACCAAGCAGTCACCAAGATTAGTTAAGCATAAGAGTCCAACTTCCTTATGATTTTCTACATTAGATTGCATATCCGTGCTGGCGTTGGCTACTTTGCTTAGACCAAGTTGCTGCATTTCTGGTGATAAATGACAAGAAAACTCCGCAAATGCTACCCGTCGAACGCGTGCGCCTTCATGTGCTGTTAGTTTGTACTTTGTTATTGGCTTCAGGTGAGGTAGAGAAAACACCTTAAATTGTTCTTCTGAAGCAATAAGAACACGATGCAGCCCTGATGCCGTTGTCTGCGACTCAACGGGCGACCCGGCTTGGTCGAATATTAAAATACTTACTACCGGAGCACGATGTTTCATTTGAATTTCTTTAGCTAATTGTGCGGTAATCATTTCTCTAGATTCGGTATTGTTTTGATTTTTAGGCATATGAAGAATAAAAATAGACACACAACTCGAATTAGTGGCAACCCATAAAGTTGGCGTAGCCGTGTGGACTGTAATATTCAAAAATTACAAGATGATATATATTTATAATTTTAAGTTACCATTCGTTATAAATGTCTTCGCAAAAACAAGACATCTCACCATGGAGCTCATTGCATCATCTATAGGTCGCGCCTCTACTTGCCTTTCAACAGGGCGTGCTTCGGTCTATTCACAAATATAAATAAGTTAATAAAGCACTACATTCAAATGGAAGTAATGTTTTGAAAAATGAATTTATTCAAAATAAACATCTATTTACCAAACCTAATCACCATTCAGATAAAGACGTTATTCTTTTTTTTTCCAATAGGATGTTCAGACTATTTTCAATTGAGTATATTTACAATCTATACTACGTTTGCACATAGTAATTAGCAGAAGCAAAACTGTGCAAACCCACGAACATATGCCGAACACGAACGATTGTTAAAGGGAAATATCATCTCAGAAATGAAGCGTCATATTGCGGAATTTATTTACCAAACTGGGCACCTTCAGGTATGAAAGGTTTTATGTGTCCCAATGGGGAAACCTTGAGTGCACGATAGTTCCGATTGCACATAGTTGAAAATTCAACTGTGCATTATTTTTCGGGAACCATTTACATAACTAATTTGTTCTGGACCCTACTGTGTCGATAATAATTCAATAGTGCAACAGTCAATAGTCTCGGCCATCATCCAGCTCACACATTTATTTGATGGCGTCTTACGCCTTGACTACTTTCTCAAATCCTGGAAATTGTCGTATTGTAAATAACGATGATCCTGAAGAAAGGTAAATATCCAATGCTTCTTACATCCTACTATCGGTCGGTACTTTAAAACAAAGGTAGCCTACTTGCGTTGTAAAAATCTCCTAATTTGAAACAAAGAAATAAAAAAAATTATTGCTATCGCCCCCACGGAACGTGTTTTGCGGCTATGCAAGCAATCCAGTAGATATTGGTTATTACTATCTTTCAACATTTTGCCACCAGTCGGGTAGCTTTATAATTCCATCGGTGTAGAACTTCTGTGATGTATTGATGATTTATTTCAATCGGCTCTTTGGTCGGTCAATTTTCTACCATTAAGAGAGATTCGCAGAGACCGAAGCAAATGGAAGTCAGACGGTGCAATGTACGGATTATACGGTGGTTACATTAAAGCTTCCCAACCAATGTTATCAATTTGTTCATTTTTTTGTAGGGCTTCGCATTGCCATGATTTAAGATAAGACGTTTTCCGTTAGTCAATTCTATTCGCTCTTTCTAGGTTGGTTCGGTTAAACGGTCGAGTTGTACACAGTACGTTGTAGCAGTTCATAATGGATAATTAATTGCCTTCCAAATGCATCAATTACTCAACATAATCTTGTTTGCCGTCAATCCAGGCTTTGAAGTCGTCTGTGGAAGGTCATTTGTCTTTGAGCAGGATCGCTTGTTGATACTAATTCTGCCCATCAAATTTCTTTCCATTAACTCATGTGGCACCCGAACATCGAGCTTCTTTGAGTAGAATGCTTTTTTTAGATGATTCCAAACTGTCACGTGGTTGACGTTTAATACCTACGCTATCTCCTGATATTGAACGCCGGTTTAGCTTAACCATTTGCATTATTTCATCGATTTTTACAGCTGACCAAAGGAGCAAATCACTCCTGGGTATGGAGTTCACTGATTTTACAGTGTTTTTACCTACAATAGCCTGGAAACCAGAAGGACTCTTCGAATTTTTTCTAGAGCCATTTGCACAAATAATTTGCTCTAGAAAGTAATATATATAGCTAACCTCATACGTTTCACACTAGGAGTTCAACATTGTTAGTAAGTACAAAAATTTTCATTTAAACAGATTCAAACAAGTCGAGAAACGAAAAACTCGGCGGTTCAAGTGTGAAAGGTTTTGTGTATTTCTTATATAAAAGCATTTAAGTGGACATTTATTTCATTAGTACCTAGCACGTAATGTGTATGCATATATTCTGTCAGAAAATTCACTTTCGCATGGTACTGACATTCAAAGTCTTAGAATTTGCACAGAAACGACAACTTTCGCCTGCTGCAATTTCATGATTCTATGATGAACTTAGGGGGGTTTTTGCAGTCAATTACTAAAAATTATAGTAACATACTATTATTAGCTTTATTTTGAAAAAAATTGGTATGGAGGGTAGTGGCATTTCGTTCAGGTGGACTCTGGGAACAAATCCGTGAAAGAAATGACCAATTTTCAGCCCCGCCTTCCCCCTCCTCTTATGCATTAAATGTCAGAACTGAGACCAGCTTTGAAAAATACTAATCGATACCTTTTATTTATTACCCCACATGGCTATATTCGGTGAAAAAGCTATCCATTAAAAAAAATATCTCGAGTCTGCACTGATTATAAATTGGCATTTAATTGCATAACGAATTCGTAAGTTTTTCAAACGTTACGCCAGTACAAAGTCAACCCGAATGTACTGCTTCTCCTAGCTATCAATATCCTCCAAACATTAGAAGGTATCAATGAATTTTCCTATGACTGTTTGTATATTGGCTAAGATTGTTTATAGCATATGAAATGTCTGGAAAAATCCTCAGGGCTTAGTATGTGAGAGAATCGATAAGTTCACAAAAAGGAATTTGTTTTTGGTTGCAAGCAACTTTCATTCATTTGCAATAAGTCAATTCAAAAGCAATTGAGGCCTAGTTTATGTCATACAGCGGATTTCACTTGAATATAATTCGCACTCATGTCGTGTTTGCGATTATATATAAATGGAGCGATTACCACCCGGCGCCGCTTTCAGTCACGCTGCTCCCAGAGCAAAAGTGAGGCAATATCTGAGGAGTTCTGCCGAAGACGCAACTGTCAGTCAATTTTTTGAATAAGTTAACCCAAAAAGAGGGAGCCGTGAACTACAAGAGGGGAAGTAAATTACTTCGCAAGTGGTCCGGTCCGTCATCAGTTGATGTGCACTCATGACTCCCTCAATTCTCATACAGTTGTAAATTTCGAATGTAGTCAGATGTGTTGCGTGCTTTTGGTGGTTGATTTTGATATCGATACAATTTTTCACCTCCCCAAGATTCTATAATTGTACTTTTTTTGTAGTTGGTCTCTAATGACATGAAAGTTTGTAATATTTTCATGTCATTACACATTTTAAATCAATGATAATGTCTTCAACGTAGAAAAATTAACACTTTTTCCGCTTGTCGGAATTTATATACATGGATTGGGATTTGTGGGAGCGAAGCCGAGATTTCAAAAGGCTTGTCATGCTCCAAAGAAGGACGAAGATGATGTCATTAAAGGTAAATTCTACACTCGACCGGACAGAATATTATTGGGGGACGCTAAAATTGACAATGAACTGTTCCATTGAGGCATATCAGGAGGGCAGTCACCATAATGAAACAAACGATAATGGCTAAAGACTTATCGCCTTCACCAGCAGCAACAATTTAATCGTAAGCTCCATTTCTTCCCCCATAAGAACATACATAAAACGACAAGGACATCACCAGATGGGCGGACATTCAAGCAAGTCGACCACGTCCTCGTCGAAGGAAGAGCTACATCAAACCTATTGGACGTGAGGACGCTACGAGGTGCTAACTATGACTCGGACCATTTTCTGGTTAGAGGGAAATTCTGTTGTCAAATAGCCAAAAACAGTCACAGAAACTGGACTCCTAAAATCAATGTGGAAAAGTTGAAAGACGACACGGTCAAAGTGGCTTACATATCAACAATCACGGCACATTTAAAAGCACTACCTGATGCCGATCCTGTTGCTGAGGAAAGTAATGACGAAACCCACATCCATATGAGCTGGACTCCTAAAATCAATGCGGAAAAGTCGAAAGATGATACGATTAAAAGGGCTTGTCCATAATCACATTTGGACGCACTACCTCATGCTGGTCCTGGTCCTAAGGAAAGTAATAACGAAATGTGACGAAAAATTAAGAGACAACAGCTTGAGTAAAAAGCACAGTGAAACAGATGAGGATAGGTTTTAAACCAAGATCGAGATCAGAATGGCAATATCATCAGCGACGCGATTCATATAAAAGTAAGATGAGTTCAACCTTTTCAAGACCTCTTGAACCCAACGGCGACACATTTCCACCCCTTCGTCATTCCGGATGACACAAACGGAGAACAAGTGCACACATCCCGACTTTGTGCGAAGTAGAGGCAGCTTTATTTAAATTAAAATCACATAAACCTCCCAGAATCGATGGTATCCCAGCCGAGAGAAGTGTTTACTTACAAGTCCAATCTGCAAACCAATCAATAGAATCTGGACAACCGAACAAATACCTGACAATGGTGGAAAAGTGTAATTTGTCCAGTATACAAAAAGGGTAATCGTCTGCGAAAACTACAGGGAGATCTCATTGTTGCGCACGTGCTACTTTGGAGGCGCAGCAGATTGGAGCCCCATAGCGGAGATTCATCCGACTTCTACACCAAAATAGCGCAACTCACCACGACTCGAAGCTCACTCGCCTGGGTGGCTCGCCTACCTCCTGGTAGCAGGTTGGAGCCGCTTAGCGCATATTCATCAGAGCCCCACGCCAAAATAGCGTAACTCACCACAATTTGAAACTCACTCGCCAAGGTAGCTCGCCTACCTGTTTGTAGCGGGTTGACAGCCATAGGGCCAGCGGAGCAACCGGGGAGAAAGAAGTCGTCCGTCAACCGAAAAAAAGGATTTTATATATATTTTATAATTATATATATTATTATATAGATACGGCATTTGATAGAGCCAAATGGCGCTGACCGCATGTGAACGGGACAAAGGCTGAGGAAAAAGAAGACAGATTATAATTCAATAATTACGATATGATAAAATAATTGTAATTTAAAACTCCGCCACGCGATTAACATATCATGCTGGTCCCAAACACAGGTAAAGGAGGAGGGTTTGAGGCAACGTACTTTGTACTAGCCTCAATAAAACAGGAAATAAAATGATGAGATCAGGGAAAGAGATAAAGTATAGTTGGAGTTATTCCACTATGCTAAATCCTACTCATCTCTCTTGGTGACAGGTCTCGCGAAAGGTCATCCAGGAAAATGCATCCAATGTCGTTAGAAACAACATGATCAAATCGAGTAACAAGCAACGGAAAAATGCTAGCCCGTTCATCTCAGTCGACGAGGTAGGACGGGCCCCGTCGTGTCGAGAAATGGGCAAGGGTTCTTAACGCATGGACGTAAGTAAGTTAGTCCAAGCAAAAGAAATACGTGTCTGCGCGCTTAATATTGGCATCCTAATTGGAAAGACCGAGATGTTCGCAACAGCCCTTCGGGAAAGGCGCATTGATATCTGCGCCCTGCAAGAAACCCGTTTGTTTGGTGACAAAAACATTCGGACACGAACGCGATAAAAATGGCCACAAACTTTCCTATTTTTGCGGCCCACATACTCAATTTGCGGTTGGCATTGCCATCTCAAAGGGTTTTCGTTATGACATTAAAGAAGTCGAACGATTTGATGACCGACTGATGAAGCTCACCATTATATTCATTTCTTCACCGCGTACGCGCCACAGACAAGTCGACCTGATGCCGAGAAAGATACCTTCTGCCAACTTCTTGATGCAAAGACCTGTAATATGCCTGTTGATGACTACATCATCATTTCCGGCGACCTTAATGGTCATGTGGGTGAAAAGGTAGATGATAACAGGTGCCATGGGGGAAAGGGGTTTGGAACGCGCAATGAGGATGGCGAGCGTATAATCGGTTTTCTAGACACTTTCATGCTTATGAATACATAGTTCATCAAAGGATTGTCTAGTTTTTCTACATTTTATAGTGGGAACAGTAAAACGCAAATCGAATATATTCTCATAAGACGCTGACATTTTACCACCATCATTGATTGCAAAGCCGTTCCTGAGATCATCGCACCTCAACATCGGTCGTCGATTGTCGTCCTGCGATTCGAGCCCCCGATAAAATCGCGTGAGGAATGCATTGGCCCGTCGCGCATTAAATGGTGGCGATTTCGTGAGAAGAAAGAAGAAATGATCTCACTTACGCGATTACCAACCATTACGAATGTGGAAGAATCGTGGAACCAAAGTAAAGACACGATCCACACAGCGGCGTCTGCAACCCTCGAAACATTAAGATAGGTAAGCGGTTCATCAACCGACATACTTGGCTTTAGAATGATGATGTTGAAATGAATTTCCGTGAAAAGAAACGCCTCTGCCACAAGTTTCTCGACGATAAAACGCTCGTTAATTTGTAAATTTATAAGAATGCCAACCGGGAAGCAAAAGCGATCGCTGTCACCCGAGCAGACCATTACAAAAATCTTTGCGATAAATTGAATACTCAGCATGATGAGAGAGATCTGTATCGATTTGGCAAAACCCGACACGAACACACAGGATATCCCACACTTCTGTTGCGTTAATGACAAGAACGGGATTTTGCTTACCGACAGACAGATTTCAACTGAAGAATTTATTCATTGTCTACATTGTCTTCTACAATCATTGCCGACGCTTGAAGTAGTTCCACGTGTCACGCAACTGAAGTCAAGGAAGCAACGAAACGAATGAAATGGGGGGAAGCCACAGGATCTGATAATATCGGGCTCTGGAATGCGAAGAGACCTAACAATGTGGCTCTGTGGATTCTTTAATCGGGTTATTCAGGAAGGTAGAACACCATCTGACTTGCAAGAAAGTACTACAGTTCCAATTTGGAAAAAGAAAGGTAGTCCACCGGAATGTTCAAGTTACTGTCCGATCCGGTTACTTTCCCATACCATAAAGATTTTTGAACGCATTCTTGACAACCGTATTCGCGAAATCGTTGAATAACCGTGAATCAACCCGGATTTGTCAACAACTGCGGAACTACTGACGCAATACACCGCGCCTTACATTGCATTACTGGATTGAGAGAAAGCGTTTGACCGTGTGCGACACGAACTCATCTGGTATACTTTACGACAACAGTACCAGAAAAACTTGTGCGCTGGGTTCAATTGCTCTACCACGATTTGAAGAGTAAAGTTCGAAGTGCAGCGGGTGTATCAAAACCGCTTCGTGTCTCTGTTGGTGTTCATTAAGGAAGTGCCCTCTCACCACTCCTCTTTGTTCTTGTTATCGACACCGCCACACGGGACATCCAACGTCCAGCGCCCTGTACGCTGCTTTATGCAGATGCCCTCTCAGCGGCAATGACTTGCCCAGAACTGAGCGATTTAAACATCTCAGGTCAATGCTATCAGCCAATGGAGAACTACGTTATGAAACTGCTCCACGCATTCTGGAGGAGGTGGCGTTCCACAACTGGTGTTGTTTGTCATCGATGTATCAATGAATGTCTCAAATCCAAACATTTACCGCAATGTGTTGGCCGACTATAAAAGACAATGAACGGTGTGTTGCGGTAATGGAGATGAAGATGTTGCGTTGGACTAGTGGCGTGACATATTTTGATCACATTCGAAATGATATCCGCGATAGGTATGGGGCTGCATCGATCATGGAAAAACTGGGAGAGAGGCGTCTTCGATGGTCTTGTGAGAGCCAGAAGCAAATAGATGAATGGGCAATTGACTCACACAGTACGTGCATATAAATAATTGCCACTTACGAATTACGGATATCTAAATATGTAAGTTTCTAAATGGAGGGTAGTCCAGCTCGTAGTAGGCACATACATTTGTGCGCATCTCAATTTGTAATTTCGGCCTGCAGCCACCACGTTTGTACATATATGTGTACGAATTGCAAAACAACCCTCCTCTTACTTGACGAATTGAGGATGTTGCTAAACGAGAACATCGTGAAAATTCAATGTTCCATGAATTGAATCGATAATTCCCAACAGCAACTGATTTCGGTGGTTTGTGATCGGTGTGCTATCCGTATTAGCTGATTTTTTTAGGAGCTATTGGATCAGGAATGATATTCTGTTAGCCGTCACCATGATTTATTAACACTTAACAATCAGAAAGAATACAGTGGCCGCGTACACAACAATCAAATACTTCCGAAATTTCCCAGAAGGCCTGCCTTCATAGTCTTCACGCACCACAAGCTTCTTACCTTCGCTTCTAAGCAGAAGTCCGACAAAGCGTCTCCTCACCAAATTCGGCACCTGAACTTTTTACTTCGGACATTCAGCACGTGTCCGACAAGGACAATGTAGTTGCAGACGCTTTGTTACGGATTTCAGAGGTCGAAATTCCTGCCATGGCCAATTTTTCGACAATCGCCGACGCACAGGTGGATGAAACTGTGCTTCAATACCTCAGAGGCAACCCCAAATACAAATTTCTCGAATTTCCCCTTTTCGGCTCAACCTCCAAAATACTATGCGAGGCCTCTGGAAAGGGACGCAGGCCATATATTCCGATTATTTTTCGCAAGGAAGTATTCCATGCAGGACACGACCTAACACACCCAGGCATTCGGATAACGAATCGGCTACTCACTAGAAATGAATAAGAATGTTAACTGGTGGGCCAGACGTGGGTCGCTTGCCAGAAGTTAAAGTTACCAAGCACGTACAGAAAGAAGACTCATTCCCTGGGTCTACAAAGTGTTTTCACACGATCCCTATCGACATAATTGGCCCCTTGCGAGATTCGCATGGCTTCAAGTATTGCCTCACAATCATCGATAGGTTCACGTGATGGCCTGAAGCAATTTCTCTGACGGACATTTCCGCACAATCGTGCGTCGAGCCCCTTTGTCGGGAATGGATCCCAAGCTTTGGAGTTCCAGCCGAAGTCATTATTAACCAGAGAATTCAGTTCGTGTCTGTCCTGTTCTAGGCTTCAAACGCCCTCGGACAACTGCATACCACCCACAATGCAATGGGATGCTGGAACGCTGGCATAGGACACTGAAGGCGGCTATAATGGTACACGATGACTCTTATGGTCTCATGATGCCTTTTGTTTGGCCTACGTACAGCCGACGTCTGTATACAACTAGGTTTCTCCTATGTGACGCCTGTTTGTGTTTGCTTTTGAGATTAAACTGAGCTTCTCTAGAAAAAGATGTGTTGTTGGCGGGAAGCACATTTCCACTTGTAGTATTCTGGAGCCAATATTTCAAACGTTTTCTTATTTTGTATAGTTGTTATCGTTGATTATAATTGTAAAACTTTCAAAAATCTCGCCTATTTTTCATTGAAAATCCTGAATAAAAATAAGAAATCATTTTCGTTGAGTATGTACGTCAACATGGCGCCTGCTATTGCATTTGCTGTAATTTGGTAAATATTTTGAATTTTCAGTGTCAAATTTCGGCATTATACCCTCAACATATTCTGCTTTCAAAATACTAAAACCAAAAAATCGATTCTTTAGATGTTTAAAGACAAGTTCAGAGAATAAAACCAAAAAATAATCAAGCAATCCAATAATAAATGGCCGAGCAATCTCAAAAAAATATTTGTAAAAACATGGTGTCAAAAAAAGTGCTATTTCAATTCATTTGGAAAATATGCTCTTTTATGTTTCCTTGTTAGTTACCTGTACGAAATTTTGATTTTTTGATTATTGATGATTATTATTATTAAGAAAACATTTGCATATATTTGAGGTTCCGCATATTTCGATATGTACCAGAATAGAAAAAAAATTAGTCATTTTAATTCGAACCACCACAGAAGGCTGTGTGATTCCTCGAATGAGACCATATTTTTTCAAGGAGATTACTTTGATTAAAACACATACATTGATTAATGCAAAATTAAGTAAAAAACAAGTCGGAATACTGGAAGCAGGCGCATCGGGTATAAAGGTTTTGTGTTCATCATAAGATGAATGATACATAAGTAAGAAATTTCAACGCACATTTTTCTATCCGTATCTAGCTACAAATCCAACTTTTTTCTTCATATTTCCCAAACTACGAGACATACGTACATATTACGCTCACCCTAAGCAAAAAAACTGCCTATTTCCGAATACTGTACACATACATGCACGTATATAAATTGATCGTACCCATATTTCCGATTTACTTCTTATATCTATCTGAATTACGCACTACCCGCAAAGTTCATTAGCACGCATATATTATACTATATACCTACATACACACATGTCTGTTTGGAGTATGTTAATTGATATTCATATATAAATGACCAAAAAACTAAAACAAAATAATTCTTTGAGACCCCATTCATAAAAACTCACTTCGTTATGATATTGAATTGATCTGATGATGACGTGATGAAATGGTAAAATTTTAACCACTATAACTTTGTTAATAATAGTTGGATTTTCTTCAAACTTGATCAAATTGTGCATTATTTTCTTCGTTACACGCATGCTAAATTTTGTACTTCTGGGATGAATATAAGGGGGGTGCCGGGTAAATTTCTAAAATGTGGAAATGTACTATTATTAACTTTATTTGTGCAGAACGGAACGGGATATATTTTGAGGCCTAGATTTCGTAGAGATGCACCACTGTGATTTTTTTCAGATTTTTCGGCTGGAAAGGTTCTGAGAACGAGACCTGTTACACTTTTTGGAGGTCATATTTTGTGTCCTAACTCCCTATTTTTCACCCGATTTCAAATATTGAACCAGTTTCGGAAAGTACTAATTAAGACCTCTCATTTTTTTTCAACGATGTAGCCATGTGTATCAAATGGCTACATTCGTTGAAAAAAAAAATTCGCACCCTCCATTCACATGTACACGTAATTACATGTGGTCACGTAATTAAACTTAACACAAAATGGCGCTACTTACTGCATGTAAAGGGAACACCAGATTGCATACTCTCACCAATTTTCATGACAATCGGTCTAGCCGTTTCCGAATAAATCGGGTGTTACAGACAGACACCGTCTCGATTCTCATAAGTTTTTGTTTCACACAAAACCTTAAACAAGTCGGGAAACCGGAAGCTTGACACTTCAGGTATAAAAGGTTTTGTGTTTCCCTATGTGAGGAGCATAACGTTGCTCTCCGTTGGCTTATAGCATTGACCCGAGATATTGAAATCGTTCAGTTCTGGGCAGGTTACTGCCATTGCCAGAACTGAGCGATTTAAATATCTCGAAGGGCAGGTTACCGACATTGCCAAAACTCAACGATTTAAATATCTCGAGGGGCAGGTTACTGCCATTGCCAGAACTCAGCGATTTAAATATCTCGAGTCAATGCTATCTGCCAATGGAGAACTGCGTAATGAAATTATTTCACACATTAATGCAACCTGGATGAAGTGGCGGGTGTATCAAAACCGCTTCGTGTCTCTGTTGGTGTTCATCAAGGAAGCGCCCTCTCTCCACGCCTCTTTGTTCTTGTTATGGACACTGTGACACGGGATATCCAACGTTCAGCTCCCTATACACTGCTTTATGCAGATGATGTTTTCCTAGCATCTGATAGCAAAAACGATCTCGAGCAACTTGTCCAAAAAAGGGAATCATCGCCTCATGCAACATGGTCTCAGATTGAATCTAAACAAAACTGAATTTTTGACGACCGATCCCCATGAAACAGGCGCAATCACTGTCAGCGGCAGTGACCTGCCCAGAATTGAGCGATTCAAATACCTCGGGTCAACGCTAGTAGTCAATGGAGAACTGCGTTATGAAATTGCTTCACGCATTACTGCTACCTGAAGTGACGTTCCCCAACTGGTGTTCTTTGGGATCGACGTATCAGCGCACGTCCCAAATCTAAAATTTACTGCAATATCGTCCGTCTGCCGCTCTCTATAGTTCTGAGTATTGGCCGACTATAAAGGTCAATGAACGGCGTCTTGCGGTAATGGGGACAAAGATGTTGCATTGCACTGGTGGCGTGACACGTTTTGATTACGTCTGAAATGAGAATATCCGGTCGAACGGGTTTGCACCGATCGTGGAAAAACTGCAAGAGAGGCGTTTTCGATGGTGTGGTCACGTAATTCACGCTAACGAGAATTCAACAACCAGTATTGGTCAGAACATCGAAAGCAATAGTAAGCAACCAAAAAGCCGGCCAAAACAATGGTGGCTTGATATGCTGGATGGGAATTTAAAGGTCTCGAGATTACATCCTGATCAGGCATTTGATAAAATAAAATGACGAAACCGATCACCACAGGCCGACCCCACTTGTGAACTGTGGGCTGAACAAAAAGAAAAAGATGTGAGGAGCGACGAGTGCACGACAGCTCCGTGTAATATAGCTAAAAATTCCATTCCCCTCTATTTTCTAGAAAGTGATTTAAATAAATCGTTTGATGGAAAGCCCTGTGTTGGTAATGGTCAACCTCATACCCTTCACACTCTGAGTTTAATATTATTAGCAAATGCCAACAATTTAACCAACATCAAATATAAAAAAGGGCTAGGGAGAATTAGATTCTTCTTGAATGGAATTTTAAGATTTCACTGGAATTTCAATTATTCTCGTTAATTATGACGTCAGCATCTGATTTGTATGGCTTTGGAAGCAGTAAATTCGCGCGAAATTGCTAAGTTTGAACTGCTATAACTTTGGCGTTAATTGCCTGATTTCCATAAAATTAGCACATATATACGAAATATTGTCCCCTATGCTGGTACAAAATTCGGAAGCCCTAGGATGAATTTAAGGGGGGTTTTTCAGTAAATTTCTAAAAAGTAGTAATATACTATTAGTAAGTTTATTTGAGCAGATATCGGAATGGGACATATTTTTAGGCCTAGATTTCATCTAGACGCACCACCCTGATTTTTTTCGGATTTTTAGGTTGGGTAGTTTCCGGTGAAAAAAATTGTTGAATCCCCCCTTTGCATGTATAGGGAGCCCCCCTTTAAACTCCACCTAAATTTATGCCACTCGCTATACGCGTGAGATTTCATAGCTCCCATCTGTCCACCAAATTTCATTCGGATCGGTTTAGCCGTTTTGGAGAAAAGTGCGTGTGATAGGCAGACAGACAGACAGACATTGAATCGATTTTAATAAGGTTTTGTTTTACACAAAACCTTAAAAACATTGGTATATTTTAAGTTTCCATCAAAATCATATTAAAATTTCAAATCAAATGTGTATTATTTCCTTGGTAAAAAAAATAATGAAATAACGTTGAATTTTCGAACGTCACACAGTACTACTACCTTAATGTCCTGGTGTCATCGATAATGCCTCGAGACTTACAGTAACTTATTTGTATGATGCCTCTTGGATCAACTTGGTATAATAATGGGAATTCATTGCTATGCGTCACGCATAGCGTATAACGCAGAATCGCAGAACGTTTTTCACTGAACACTCAAAACTTTAAATGCATCTTTCTTGAAACTTCATTTTTAGAGTTTCAAATAATATGGCTTATTTAATTTTTAACCGATCAGCTTTTAATTTTAATTGTAGCTTCATAGCAATATTTTCTAGTGAACCACGTAGTACGTACTAAAGTTTAACAATATTATGACCAATTTTAAACCAATTTTTTTGTAAAAAAAACTTTTTGCTTCAAATTGACGCCATTTTAACAAAATCCATTATTTTCAAAAAATCAGTTAGACTTTTATGATTTGAGGGAGCTTTTTAGTTTTTGCTCAGAATTTCGCCCATGGAAGTCATTAAAAAGAGGAGTTTTCTGGTATCAGCTATTGTACCGCCATTTTGTTCTAAAATAATGTAAATATTTTGTTTGAGGATTGAGCGGGAAAGAGTTAGGATGGCTTAATCCCCAAACAAAATATTTCAGGTTCGGCCCAAAGTATTGACGGAATTACGCTCAATATAATTCGTAGTCATGTCATTTTCTTCGAATTATATAATAGAGCATTTTACATCTGTAGCATTTTGCATCCGCTTCGATCACTTTGCTCTCAGGGCAGAGGTGAGGCAGCGTCTAGTGGGTTGTATCTGCCCTGGAACGAAACGGTGAATGTCGTCTTCGCTTTCCAGGTAGGTGTGCTACCGCCACTTCTCAGCTCATTACTCTCTCAACTGCAAAATCTGCCAATAAACGCCCAAGGCTATGCGGATAACGTGGCTATTCTAGCTGTTGATTGGGATTTTGGAACGGAGTGTAGATATATACCGCACCCCGTTGATTTGATTGACAGTTGGTGTCTCAGGCATGGCCTTTTAGTAAATCCAAATAACACCACAATGATATTATTTACAAGTCGGGAAACCGGAAGCTGAACGCTTCAGGTTTTGTGCATTTCTTTTATAAAAATATTTGAGTGGACATTTGTTCCATTAGTACCTAGAACGTAATGTATATGCGTATATTATATCAAAATATCCACTTTCGCGTGATAGTGGCATTCAAGGTCTTGAATTTGCACAGAAGCGGCAACTTTGACCTATTATAAGTTTGTTAGTAATGGTACGATTTCCATCAATGATGGAATCATGCTCTATATTATAGCCTACATTGCGTGATTCTAGGATGATCTTAAGGGGGTTTTGCAGTCAATAACTAAAAATTATATTAAAATACTATTATTAACTTTATTTGAACTGACATCGAGGTGATTTTGATTTTTTTCAGATTTTTCTGTTGGATAGTTTCTGAGAACGGGTCCATGAAAGTACTAACTGGTTTTGTTTTACACAAAACCTTAAAAAGCAGGAAACTGAATAATTCTTGCCTTCCGGAGATGAGAGGTGCAACATTTCAACGCTCTGAAGATGAAAAATATCTAGGAGTTGTTCTGGATAAGACATTTTTAGGAATAAAAATGTAGAGATAAAGATGAAACAACAGTGCAGGCGGAAATTTGTTTTAGGCTTCAGGAAGTAATGTGGATATATGTTATCATTGCAGTCTGGTGGGTTTACGTGAACTAAAAAAAAAACAGCAGGAGTCTACCTTTTGAATAAAAACGGGACGTGGACAATTTGCAACGGTCTTTCAGGGTAAAGTGTATGCGATCTTAACGGCGGCAACCTGAAGAGCAGGCGCATCATAATCTATAACGATAGTCAGCTGCATTAAGGGCGTTGAGCCTTTAATCACTTCAAAAGTCGTTCAAGAATGTAGAAACGAACTGAACTCTAATTCTAAACTACTGGAAGTACTCTGGGTGCCTTGGCCAATGTTGTCTTCTTCTTCTTTTTTTCAGCCTTTGTCCCATTCATAAGAGGTGGTCGGCTCGCCGTGATCGGTTTCGCCATTTGGTTCTATCAAATGCCTAATCTGGATGCAATCGCGAGGCTTTTAAATCCCCATCCAATACACAATGATACAAGCCACCGTTGTTTCGGCTCGTCTTTTGGTCACTAACTATCGATTTCGACGTTCAGACCAATCTTGGGAAGCAAATTCACGCTAGCACGAAGACGTCTTTCTCGCAGTTTTTTTTCACGATTGGTGCAACCCCATATCGATCGCGGGTATTCCCATTTCGGATGTGTTCAAAACATGTCACGCCACTAGTCCAATGCAACATCTTCGTCTCATTCATTGTCTTTTATAGTCGGCCAGCACTCAGAACCATAGAGTGCGACAGAACGGACGACATTGCGGTAAACTTTGGATGTGAGACTTTCGTTTATTGGTGGATCACAAAGAACACCAGTTGTGGAACGCGACCTCCTCCTTTAATGCGTAAAGCAATTGCATAACGCATTTCTCCATCGATAGCATTAACTCGAGATATTTAAATCGCTCAGTTCGGTAATCTGATAATACATAAACTAATCCGGGATATTCCGTTAGCCCCGGGAATCGACACAAGGTAGTATTACCCCTTCATGTTTGCACGGACTTATTTTCAATTCACTGATTTCTTAGCACGGAATTATATTTGCTTATTTTAACTTGGTGCCTTGGTCTATTAGGATGAAAGCCGAGTAAAAGGATACAGATGAGAGACGGACCTGAGCGAGGAAAAAATACGACCGACTTATTTGAATTCAAATTTATTACAAACAAAGAAGAATAAAAAATATATAACTCATATATTTAGGTGGAGCGGTGTGAAACAGTTGAAAATGTTATATAGGTCAAATCACGAAAATACAACTCATTACCGCCTCACCTGACAAGAGATCAATGCACTGTACCAGGTGCGCATATATACATATACAATATATTGTATAAGGAGAAAATGCAAATTTTTTTTCAAATATAGCTGTGCGATAATTGAAATGGTTGAGTATGAGCCTCGCGATCCCGTTACTGCGGGTTGGAATCCTTTACTGGACATCATCATCCAGTTGGTTTACGAAAAATGTTATATCAATATGATTATTCAGGGAAAACACACCAACAATAAAGATTTTCTGAGAATTAGTTCCACCTCCCTTCAAATTTGTACTTTTTCGTAAAATAGTAACACGTTCGGTTTGCTTAGCTAGACTGTTGCAACGGAAGGTTTTGGTTGAAATTTCATTGACGGATGCCATTCAACGCAGCTGTAAGTCATATCAGGGTAATATTCCTGGGCGAGCGCAGTAATGACCACATTGCCTCCTAGTATCCGTTGCGATCTTGAACAAAGTGCCCTAAAGCCTAGAACTAAATTGAATTGTGCCATCGATTATTATCATTTTTTGTTACTAATCAAAACCTTTCATGTGATACCCCATGCCTCTATATTCAGAGAAAAAATGTTGCTCCCCCACTCACTCTTTAAATTCCACACAAAATCATTCTTTTCGCTGTATGCGTAGAATTTCGTAGTCTGCACATGTCCACAATTTTTATTACAAAAGATGTAACCGTTTCCGAGAGAAGTGTGTACGACAGACAGACCTTCAAAATAAGATTGCGCCAATCAATATTGGGGTAACAAAGGAGATGCTCAATTTACTATGGCCAAGAACATCTCCTTCGCCGAAAGAAATAATCCTCTTGCAAATTATATAAAGCTACCGTCAATGCAGATAATAAATCCTGCTTTGAACTTGTCGAATCTAACTTCAGTCGAGTACAGAACCGTGAAAAGGGATCCATTCACACAGAGCACAAACAAATTTTATTGTTGCCAGGTATTTTCAACGAAGCCTCCAATAAATGATTTGGTTATATTTAACGAAAAGGTAACATTCCTTATTTCCCAGCGAATAAATATTGATTAAACAAAAAGGATTTAGTCGAAGTAGTTAAATTTAGAATTGAAAAATGCTCAGTCGATGCGGCAGGACGGACCCTGGTCCTATCGAGAAATGGGCAATGGTTTTTAACGCATGGACGGCGTCAGGACGTTAGCAAGTTAGTCCGAGCAAAACAAAAACGTGTCTGCGTGCTAAATTTTAGCCCCTTAACTAGAAAGACCGAGCAACTTGCAAAAGCCCCTCGGAAAAGGCGTATTGATATCTGTGCTCTGCCAGACATCCGACGTTTTGATGCCGAAACCTTCGACATAGAACGCGAACGCGGTAAAAATTGCTATAAACTTTTCTATTTTGGTAGCCCACATACCCAATACGGTATTGGCATTGCCATCTGAGAGGGTTCCCGTCACGTCATTAAAGAAGTCGAACGATTTGATGATCGGCAGATGAAGCTCACCATTATATCAGCTGATCGTGCTATTCACTTCTTCACCGCATACGCACCACAGATAGATCCACCTGATGCCAAGAAAGATGCCTTCAGGTAACTTCTCGATACAAAGCCTTGTAAAGTGCCTGTTGATGACTATATCATCATTGCCGGCGACCTTAATGGTCATTTTACCATCGTCACTGATTGCAAAGTCGTTCCCTATGAGACCATCGCACCTCAGCATCGACCGTTGATTACCGTCCTGCGAATTAAGCCACCGATAAAACAGCGCGAGGAACCCACTGGCTCGCGACGCATCTAATGGTGGCGACTTGGTGAGACGAAACGATCTCACGACCATTAACAATGTGGAAGAATCGTGGAACCAAATAAAAGACACGATACACAAAGCGGCCTCTGCAACTTCTCGTTGAAATAACCGTGAATCAAGCCGTATTTGTCAAAAACTACAGAACTACTGACGCAATACACGCTGCACGGTTACTCATGGAGAAACACCGTGAGAAGCATCAGCCTCTTTACATTGCATTTCTGGATCTAGAGAAAGCGTTTGACCGTGTGCCAAACGAACTCATCTGGTATGCTTTACGACAACACTTAGTGCCAGAAGAACTCGTGCGATGGGTACAATTGCTCTACCATGATCCGACAAGTAAAGTTCGAAATGTTGCGGGTGTATCAAAACCGCTTCGTGTCTCTGTTGGTGTTCATCAAGGAAGCGCCCTCTCTCCACGCCTCTTTGTTCTTGTTATGGACACTGTGACACGGGATATCCAACGTTCAGCTCCCTATACACTGCTTTATGCAGATGATGTTTTCCTAGCATCTGATAGCAAAAACGATCTCGAGCAACTTGTCCAAAAAATGGAATCATCGCCTCATGCAACATGGCCTCAGATTGAATCTAAACAAAACTGAATTTTTGACGACCGATCCCCATGAAACAGGCACAATCACTGTCAGCGGCAGTGACCTGCCCAGAATTGAGCGATTTAAATACCTCGGATCAACGCTAGTAGCCAATGGAGAACTGCGTTATGAAATTGCTTCGTGCATTAACGCAACCTAGATGAAGTGACGTTCCACAACCGGTGTTCTTTGTGATTGACGTATCAACGCACATCTCAAACCTAACATTTACCAGAATGTCGTCCGTCGTGCCGCTCTCTATGGTTCTGAGTATTGGCCGACTCTAAAAGACAATGAACGGTGTCTTGCGGTAATGGAGACGAAGATGTTACGGTGTACTTTGATCACATCCGAAATGAGGATATCCCAGTCGATATGGGGTTGCACCGATCATGGAAAAATTTCGAGAGAGGCGTCTTCGATGGTATGGTCACGTAATTCGTACTAACGAGAATTCACTTGCCAAGATTGGTCTGAACATCGAAGTCGATGGCAAACGACCAAAAGGCAGACCGAAACAACGGTGGCTTGATACGCTGGATGAGGATTTACAATCCTGAAGATTGCACCCAGATCAGGCATTCGATAGAACCAAATGGCGAAACCGATCGCGACGAGCCGACCCCGTTTGTGAACGGGAAAAAGGCTGAAGAAAAAGAAGATATTAAATTCGTTATCTGCTATTATTTTCTGTGGTTTACCTAAATTTGCATTCCTTTCGCTTATTAATTGAATAAAACTTATAGCATTTTTATCGGTGGTTTCTTTAACCTATAAGTGTTTGGAAAATTTGTCTATGGTAGTAAAGAATTGTCTACCTTTAATTGTAAATACATCTATATGTATGATTCCATTGATATCTTTCAGTGTTTCGGAGATTAAGAATTGAGGTTTTATCGGTTTTCGGTCGTACTTGACTTTGTTACAAATGTCATAATTATTTATGTATTTAGTTATCAACTTAAGGATTCCGTTGTAGTAGAACTTATCTTTGATTTCGGCATAGTTTTCCATTATTCCTCTGTGATTTATGTTTGTTCTTTAATTTTGTTATAACATTGCCCTTGATTTGTTAGATCTATTGCTCGTTTAGAACATTTTATAAACTTTTATTATTTGAATATAGACTGACGATTTTAAGCTGGACTTTGTTCCATTGATGATCATTTAATTCACTGTATATATGTATACCAATTGCTCCTTTTTCTGAGATATAACGTCGAAGTATATCTATTATCGCATTTTCTGAATTTCGCTCTGATCGATGAATATTCGTCTCTTTTTATTGACCATTTGACTTTCTTTTTGTTTTCTCTCCACAATTATTATTTGTGTTTTATGCGTATTGACGATTCTCTCGCCAATGGATACGAAGTCGTTTTGTTCTTCCTTCCCTGAGTGAACGATAACGTTGTTAATTTCAATGCCCATATCACCATAATTTTCGGTTTCCCCGTTTATATTTATTTGTTGATTATCTACTCCGTTTACATTTATTTCTTGAGTATTTATTCTGCTAAGAAAGTCAGCAACTTTAGCTGAGTCGCCACCAGTGAGATTTGAACCGCGGTTTTCCGCTCTAACCACTTGCGCCATCCGGACAAAAGGTATTGATGATCAATTCTAATATTAAATTTTACTTCGTGAGATGCAGGTAGTTTAAATTCGATTGGCATGTGAGATTTTATTTTTTGTACTACATTACATGAGATTCCTAGTCCATTTACGGAAATTCGGGTTTCTACTGGAATTTTGGGGTTAAATGGAAGACAATTTACTCACTTGAACATTGATGCGCCGGTGTATATTAGTGTAGAGATTATTTGATTGTCGACGTTAAGGTTAATTATTGAAAGTAGTTTCCGAGGCGACTACTTGAAAATTTGTGTCCATTGGTTCAAGTGGATCTATATTGGGTCTATTTTGTCTGTATACGTTGGAATTATCTACTTGCATTCTATTGCGATTAGGATTATAATTTTGATTGTAATTTGGGTTATTATTATTTCGATTGTAGAAATGATTACTATGATTGGTGAATCTATTGTTGTTTTGTCTATTATTATTGTATCTGTTGTTATTATGGCTGTTTTTCGGTAGTTAATGTTATTTTGATAATTATTATTACGATATTGATTGCGGGGATTATTATAATTATGATTTTTATAGCGGTTTTCACGATTATATCTATGTTGCTCATTACTGTTCTCTAGATTTTGCTCCATTTCACATAATAAATTGTATGCTTGCTCAGTGTCTAACAATTCCTCACTTCAATAAGTTATGTCTTATATTCGGGCAAAAGAGGTTTACATTTATTCAAGGCTAAGTTCACATTTCTAATTGAATTGAATACCAAATGTAATTCCCATTGAGGATCTTGCACAAATTTTGTATTGAATTTATTGAGTAATTTGTTTAAATTATGATAGGCATCTCTTATATTTCTAGAACTTACTATTCTATTCACTGATGTTCCATATATTTCGTGGACTCCAATGATTGTTACGAGGATATGACTAGTGGTGTTCCATGTGGGTTTTGGTATTTTCTGTGCTACACTTCCAGCTTCGCCTTGTAGTTTGTAAAGGATTAGTCGCAGGACGTACGATTGCTGTGCTCCAGGTTGAACTAACTGAAATAGCGCTGATGCTTCCTCTAACCAAGTGGTTAGGGCGTATTCTTTGTTGTCTCCATTGTATATTGGTGGTTCCTTTACTTCTTTAAGGATTTCCGCAAAATTGAGTGGTATTTGTTGTTCTGCCATTGTGTTATTGGTTTTATTTTATTTTGTTATATTATGTTTAAGGTTACTTGGTAGTCTCACCATGCAGTTTTAAGTGTGATTTAGGGTCTTGATTGCTCACTTCCTTAAACGACTGATAATTAAAAATATTTATTACAATGTTTTTCAATTTGTATTATAAATAGTTTGTTACTACTATGCTCCCTTCGTATGAATTTTCTTCAGGCTACTTATGGAGTTTTAATTTGTTAGTCGAATTTCTCTTCAAGTGGTTTTATTATTTATGTAAGTTCAATTTTGTTGAACTTTTTATTATTATTATTGTTATTCGAATTTTTTTCTGAATATATTATTTAGATTCACTATTGTCGTCCTTTTTTCGAATGGCTGCGCAAGTTATATTAGTTGGTGTTATATATTAATAATAATAATAATCGTTGGCGCAACAATCCATGTTGGAGCAGGGCCTTGAAGTGTGTTAGAGCACTTCATTCAAGACCGTAACGGTACACTAAGAGGTAATGTGGTCAGCATTGCGCTCGCAAACACTTCAGTTATTTTATATCAACACTTTATTTATATTTACTATTATTACTACACTTGTATAAAACTCATTTAATAACTCTTTAACGAATGACTCCAATAAAAGAATGACTTCAACCGATTTTAAGTAAGACTAACTCCGTAAGAAAGACTTCTAGATAAAAAGACTAACTGCGTCTGAAGATTTCCGTAAAAAGACTTCGTTTGTATTTTAAAACTGTCCCGGAGGAAAGACGAGTTCTCGAACTATTACTCTATATTTATATATTCTAAGACAAAGGATGTAAAATGCTGATAATGCATTTTGCATATTGGGCCATTTGATATCTATGTTTAATTCTGTTGACTATGCAGTTTTGTTTATTGTTCTGATTGATGATTCATACTAAGTTTGAGATAAGTTGATGAGTTATTCTATGTACTTAGCTTTCTAGTTGGACTATGGGACTATGGAGTTTTTGTTATTGTTAGGTTTACGTAGACTCGTATCACTACATTTCGTAGCACTAAACAAAAACCCGTTCCATAACTTTAATATAAAAGTTTATTTAACATTAAATTATACAACCGTACTGCATAATTAATTATAGAGCAAATCTTTCAACTGGTACAATTTAAGGCGTATTCGTACCTGACGCGATTTTTTCTAACTCTAGAACTAGACTAACTTCGAGGGCGTGATTTTCGTCCACTGCCCACCGCCTAAACTTGTTCGTCCAAGAATCATCGCTGTTCCGAATCGTGGCTATTTTTCCAGGTACTTCAATTTCGTTTTCATCCGGCTTTGTCCACTTTGTCTAATTTAGTTAACACCGTCATTAAATTCATTAATTTCCCAACCAAGTCCTTCCCAATTCTATTGCGACTTTCGTTCTTCAACATTTCTACGACTCTACGGTTTTCATTATCCGAAACGTTCAACAAGTATTTACCCACTTGCAGAAGATTCTATCGTTGTGCCGTATAAATCTTAGCTATCCAAATTTTGACCGTTAAATCATCCCATTTTCCTCTTTGGTTCTGCTCCTCCAGATTAATTGTTCCTTTTACTTTTACCACTTTTCTAGTCTTGCCATACTGGCTCGAAAGTAATCTCTTTCTCTGCCGTAGCAATCAAAGGATAAACACTACTGGATCGATCCACGATACTCACTCGTGTATCCTCCTTACTTTTCAATTTTCTTCTATTTATCATATCGCTTTCTTCACACTAATTATCCCAAAACTCTTGTCATTTCCGTGTCCATTTATCCATCCCTTCTGATTCTTTCCACTTCCTGCGACGCTTCTTATAATTCTGTGTGACGTACTCTTCTACTACGTACTCTTCGTGTGACTTCTACTCCCATCATGGCAGTCGCTTCTCAATCCTCGTAAGTGTTGCGCTTATTGATTTTATAACTTGGCGAACCATTGCTTTCAACTTACTAAGCGAGCTGATTGCTGTTGTTAAATTCCGCGTATGCCTGTTGCTTTGTCCTGAACGGTCTCAAGTTCTTCTTGTCACTGGCTTTTCATCCTGATACACTGCAGTTCTCCCTTTTCTTTCCGCTTTGTAGTTTCTGCTACTTCTGGAGTACCTTCATACTGCGATTTTCCATTCTCTCGGCAAGCTACTTCCTGAGCACCTTCCTTTTGTTCTTTGTTCTTCGTTCACCACCTTTTTATTAAATATTTCTTCTTACCGTTACTTAGATCTCTGCATCAATTTTGCCTGTCTTTTGTCTTGTCGTGTTATCGGTTCTTCCAAAAACTTTATTTGTTTTTCGTCTTGTCGTGCTTCCTTCTCCTCCCTTGCCCTTCTCTCGTCATCTCTTCCATAAACTTTATTGGTTTTTCGTCTTGTAAATTCTTCTAGATGTTTTCTAGATTCTTCTTACATTCTATATATAGCTCGCATTAGAGCTGTTTTGTCGTTGTTGTTTATCGCGGTCGTTCCAGCTTCATCCCCGCGATTCCCAGTAGACGATGCAGGCTCACACTGCAATTCACACCTCTCGAGATTAATACCTCGCGCCTCCAAAGCTTCGCGTCTCTTTTGTAGTTCTGCTTTAGTTTCCGTCGTAGGGAGCTCTAACCGCTGCCTTTTCAGCTGCTCCACTTTCAAGTCCTCGAATTTAACCATCCTGGCTTACGTTATCCCACCGCTGCCACCAATTATTACGTTCCTACTTTCCATAGACTCGTCAGTAGTTACATTACTTCCTTTACGTAGAATCGTATCACTGGATTGCGTAGCACTAAACAAAAGCCCATTCTATAACTTTAATATAAGTGTTTATTTTACATTAACTTATACAACCGTACTGCACAATTAATTATAGAACAAATTGTCAACTGGTACAATTCGAGGCGTATAATACTTTACCAGAAAACTACTTTGCGCCTTTGACAAGATCTTCTTACCGGCATTAGAGTCATCTGTTAACAATTATCCTAACTAAATATTCGCCCTACTCTTATACAATTTGGGTGTTCTGCCTAATTGCCATTATTACGATTTATATTGATGTCACACAAAGTGATTTTCGTTACAGCATTATGTTTCAATGTGATTCTAATATTTTATAATTTTAATGAATTATGTTCTAAACTGATTATTCAATATCTTTGCTGTATGCTCTAATTAACGTTATTAGGAATGTTAATGGATTTGACAAATTCGAGGTCAATATATTGGGTGCGACTCAGGTGTAGACAAAAAAATATGTACATATAAACTGGAAAGATATTTCCAAGTCTGAAGAATTGTTTTGCGAAGAGGAAGTACTTGAAAGCAAAGCCATATTCTTTCTATTATGTGCTTGTGTCAGGTAAATCTCTGTATCTGTATCAGACATCAGACAGACAAAAGTTTGTTTCGGACAAAGTTTGTTTTTGTCTCGGATCTCACAGTCTGTATCAGACAATAGGCAAGCAGATGTCTGTGTCTTTAGATTGTTGGACGACTGACTCACACAGTACGTACATATGAACAATTACCACTTACGCATATTTAAATTGCACGGTGGCGTGCTGTACTCAGCAGCAGAATTCGGGGTCACTTCAGTAGACAAGACGTTTTTTCAGTTTTCCGAACCACATTGAATGATAGTGGGTTTTAATGTGATTTCTGTATTGCCTTGGACCACGACTGGTCCAATTGGCTTCGTAAGTATCTAGCGAGAAAAAATGAATAACCGAAAATGAGAAGATATAACGTAGCGTTCTAGGTGCGTCATCGAAATTCTCATTGTTTGGGATTACATCTTAAAGGCACAGGGGCGGCATGTAATTTAATTAAGGAATCAGTGTTAAATGAGGACATATTAGATAGGTTAGTTTTAATGGGTTATATGGGGAGAAAAGAAGGTATTTGGGTTCTTGTAGTATTCTCCTGATGTTCAATACGGCGCTCCATAGGTGCAATTTCCAAGTACTGACAAATGAAGGGAGTTTAAAATATGGTGGAACGATAGATAGGGAAGTCTGTGAAGTGCGTATACTAGTAGCGCACTTAATACTGCTGAACTTCTGGCTATGCAATGGAGGGTTACTAGCTACCGATGCTACATGCTGGGAAAATTTTTCAAGGTTGTAACGGATGATAAGCTGCCTAGCGGACTGTTAAACGCGAAGGACATCATCAGCAAGTTGCAACAAAAATTGTTGAAGTATGATTCCAAGGGAATTTATAAGCTGGGATCTTCAGCAGGCAAAGCAGATACATTAAGTAGATCATTGGGTGATGACCGCGACGAGGCTGGGTCGGGCCCTTGTTTGATGGGTACTCGCTCACCAAGCAAGGCGGCGCAGTTGTCCAGTTGATTGGCCCTGCTTGTCATGCTCTCGGTTGAGGGGGTGTGGGAGATAGAAAACTACAATGATGTTCGGTTAGTTCTACGGGACTATGATGATTCCAGGTTCAAGGGCCAGCTGCGAACAAGCAAGACTTATATTAGGATCAGAAGATTTGAAGGAATTGCCAACGGAATAAGAGCCATCGGCAAACCAAAGTGCCACTGTTGCTAACAAATTTTTCGACAAAATATTTGCAGATCTGCTGGGACCATTGCCTTGGTCGTCATCGCCCAAGTCAACTGTGACGGATTACGTTAATTTTGCAGGAAAAGTGTTTATATTACTATGCAAGTTGCTAAATATAAAAAAAAAATATAAACCACCGCATACCATCCACAGGCTAACGCTGTGGAAAGGCAGCATTCCACCCAATGAAATTATTTGTGCTGTTTCGTGGACGGTAAGCGGCAGGATTGGGAAGAGTATCTGAAGATGGTTGCCTTCGCATATAAAAATACACCGCATCCAGGCTCCCAACTCTGCCCAATGGAAGCCCTCCCTGGCTTCGTTTCAGAAATTCCGACGACCAGGTGTTTCCCTAAAGATCAATCCTCTTATTGTTATTAAAATAAAGCTAAAAAATTCGCTCGCTAAAGTAAAAAACACTTCGATTAATTTTCTTAATAAAAACTCCGCCGAAGCCGGTCCCAAGCCCGGTTGTGAAAGGAGGAGGGATGGATAGCTTCAGTCTGAATTGCTGTACGCCACCGCAGCGTCTCAGGGGGTAGGTGAGGAAAGTACAGGAACTTTGCAGTCTTGCAGATTACTCACTAAGGAAGCTATCTCAATACCTGGCAGCTAGGGATAAAATGCACCACCAACAATGAGAAGAAGGAGAAATTTGAGGTCCGGTACGGATATCCGGCGGGAGTCGTCTGACTTGGTGACTGGGTCGGGCTCTAGTAATGGACAGCACGGCGTCGAAACCGCTAGTCGTGGGGCGGTTCGACGTATAGGCACCACGACGACCAGGAGCACAGCTCCGCCTGCTGCAGCTGTTTCGCCACAATCTGTGGCGACCACTTCAGCAGGTTCGCGTAGGAAGCGGATGAAATGGACTGAAGAAATGAAACTCTTCATCATCCGCTCCTACTATGAAATAACGGCGGGGGAGGGTACAACATCTTACCGCTCCTTGTTGCAACAGAGATTCATCGAGCGTTTCCCGCAATTCGCGCACGTGACTGTGCAGCGAGTCGCAGACCAGTACCGCTTTATTACTCGCAGTGGCACAATCCCGGCCACCATCAGGGAGCGTATTCGACTTGAAATCATCGGGGAAACTGGTGACCGTGAGTCGATGGGGGCAGAGGCGGCAGCGGCAACAACACCACGCCGCACTGCAGGTAACAGTTTCAGTACTCGCCGAAGCACTCTTCTCCACCGTCCAGCTGAGGTTTCCGCTGAGGTTCGGGACGAATTCCAAAGAACATGTATAGAATTCTCGGATATGGATCCTTTGCATAGACCAACTATTCCCAGGCTCTATGCATCTCCAGCAACTCAGGGAATTCTATCTCAAATCAATGATGAGATTGCATCTCGACTGTGTGCTGATATGTCGCTGCTGCAACTATAATCACTTGTGTATTGTGGTGCAGTTGCGGCTATCAGATTGTACGGTCAGAAGATTCGCTTTCGTGTTATTGGTTTGAGTGACAAAAGGGATCCACCATGGAAAATTCGTCTGGAACGTCGGCGGGACTCTCTAAGGCAGGACATTGCTAGACTGATTCAGATCAGCACTGGCAATGCCAGTCGACAGGTGAGAAATAAAGTGCAGAGGGTTTACCGGAACTAAGCCATCCCCTGTGAGACACCCGTAGTTGAAATTCTGGACACACTAAAACAGAAACTTTCTGTCATATGCAGTCGGTTAAGACGGTATGGCGAAAGTTATTCCAGACGTGTCCAGAATGCAACATACGCAAGGAACCAGCGGAGCTTTTTCAGATCTCTCAACGAATTCCAACAGAGCGCCCAGACAATACAGTTCTCGGTGACGGAAGCGAAAGATTATTGGGGTGGACTTTGGGGGTTACCCGCCCAGCATGCTGAGCATTCTGAGTGGATCACTGCCGAAGGCACCCGCCATGCCAATACACCTGATATAAATGTTGCGGATGTTACTGAAGAGGAAGTTCGACGAGCCATAAACAGCTCGAAGAACTGGAGGGGCCCAGGTCTGGATCGGGTGCAGAATTTCTGGTATAAGAAATTTACCAGCGTACACAGTCGGTTGGCACGCAGTATAAATGAGGTCATGAGTCGACCGGAGGAATTTCCACCTTTCCTCACTGCGGGGATTACCTACCTTATCCCTTAGAAGGACACGGTGCAGGACCCCGCAGACACAAGACCGATCACTTGCTTACCAACCCTCTACAAATTCATCACGTCCATTATTAGTGGAAGGATCAATGCGGATCGAGACCAACAACATTCTCTCCGAGGAGCAGAAGGGCTGCTGAGTTGGGTCAAGGGGTTGCAAAGAGCAACTCACTATCGACTCGGTAGTTGTAGGACAAGCAACTAGAGGCCAAAGAAACCTCTTCAGTTGCTATATCGATTATGCCAAGGTTTTTGATAGCGTTCCGCATACCTGGCTAATCGATATCCTACATATGTATCGCATTGATCCAAAACTAATAAAGTTTTTGGCGACAGTCATGGAAGGGTGGCATACCACCTTATCGGTGCGTACATCTAAGGGTGATAATACCTCAGAGACCATTCGTATACGGAGGGGCATCTTCCAGGGGGATTCGTTGAGTCGCCTTTGGTTTTGTATGGCACTGAGCCCCCTTTCATGGCCACTGAATGAGACTAGAGGGCATGGTTTTGCAATAAAGTATGGTCTATGTGCTAAGTGCGAACTGACACACTTGATGTACCTAGATGATATCAAGCTGTATGCTGGTACTGACAACCATCTTAGAAGTCTGTTGCGAATAATAGACATGTTCAGCCGTGATATTCGGATGGAGTTTGGATTAGACAAGTGTCGAATCCAAGCCATCCGCAAAGGTCATCACGAGCCGCATGCCGGACATAGCATTGGTGACCTCCACATCGAAGCTATGACCGAGACAGACTTCTACAAGTACCTAGGAATTCTGCAAGGAACCCATGCTCGAGTTGGTGATCTAAAAGAAGCTCTGCTGTCCGAATTCCTGCGACGTGTAAAGCTGGTACTGAAATCACATCTCTCGGGGAAGAATAAAATAGGCGCGTTGAATGCATTCGCTATTCCTTCACTGGTTTATGCATTCGGAATATTGCCGTGGACGAAGACCGACCTGGAAAACGTCCAGCAGCGGATACGAACAACTATGTCCAAATTCCGAATGCATCACCCAAAGTCTGCCGTGGAGCGGATGAACCTGCCTCGTGACATCGGAGGTAGGGGCGTGGTTGAAGTGGCGGCACAACATCATCGCCAAGTCGACTCGCTGCGCTCTTATTTTTACAGCAAAGAACAGGCGAGTCCCTTGCATGCGGCTGTCTGTAAGGCAGACTGTGGACTGACTCCACTTAACTTGAAGGATAGATCTTTCAATCCTCTGAGTAGGGTGAAGTCGGACCAAGAGCGGATCGATGAATGGAAGTCGAAGGCAATGCACGGTAAACACGTGAATTGTCTTTGGCAGCCATTTGTCGATTTGCATCTGTCGAACAGATGGCTGTGTGCTGGGGAGCTCTTTGCTGAGACGGAGGGGTTCATGTGTGCCATTCAGGATGGCGTGGTCGCCACCCGAGCTTATAAAAAGCTCATCATGAAAGAACGGGTGGAGAACGACCAGTGCAGGATGTGTGGTTCGGCGTTAGAGACGTTGGACCATCTCATTTCTGGCTGTACTGTTATGGTACCGGTGCAATACATCACCAGGCATAATGCTGTATGTAAGGTTATCCATCAAAACCTTGCATATAAGCATGGGCTGATCACGGGAACATGTCCGGTTTACCGATATGAGCCGCAAGCAGTATTTGATAGTTCTGCTTACAGCATGTATTGGGAGCGGCAAGTTCTGACTGATCGCCATACCGCACACAACAAGCCTGACGTACTGTTCGTTGACAAGACGGGTCGCTCCGCGTATATTATTGATGTTGCTATCCCCCATAATAGCAACATTGAAAGGAAATACGTGGAGAAGAAGGTGAACTATGAGCCATTGGCTCGGGAAATCAAAGAAATTTGGCGTCTCGAGCGGGTGGTTGTAGTTCCCATAATATTGTCAGCTACAGGTATTGTACCTAAATCTCTGACGGCTTTCCTTGATGTCCTGGGACTTTCGCACAGTCTGGTTCAAACCATGCAGAAGTACACCATTCTGCATACGTGCTCGATGTTGCGGGGAGTACTCGACGGATTCTCCCACTGACCTACCACCGGCCACCACCACCAGTGCCCCTTTAGTTTTTAAGTAAGTAGGTAGGATCGTCCGAGCCTAAATGCTTGGCACTTAGTGCTAGTATTAGGTAAAATCCGGCATCTGCCGAGATTGTGATAACTCGGAAATAATCGTTGGCGCAACAATCCATATTGGATCAGGGCCTTGAAGAGTGTTAGAGCACTTCATTCAAGACCATAACGGTACACTACAGTACACTGTAGGAGGGAATGTGATTAGCAGCTAGTAGCTCGCCCGAGGGTATTACCCCGATTTGACTTAGGTACTCATTCACAGTGTCATCCAGTCACGGTAACAAATCCCTCAGCCACCAGTGAGATTTGAACCGCGACCTTCCGCTACGACGCGCTCTAACCACTTGAGCTATCCGGACATTTTAATTTATTATTATTTAATATTAATTTTATTGTCAAAGTAAAAAGTAATTTAAATAACTAGGTTAATTTCGCTCTCAAATTAAAGATAGTTTCATTTGGTTGTTACAATTAAAAATAAATTAATTCCTAGCTGTATTAGGTGTATCGTGTGTGGTGGGTGTGATCTTATCGGCGGGTTCACGAATAAGCTAGATAGAATTAACTGGCACACTCTTCAAGGAGATGGGGCAAGTAAACTTCGTTGCATCATATTGGCCTATCCTGACAAGGATCAAAGTGACGGAAAGAATTGGAGTCCATAAATAAAATTATGACTCAGATGAAAAAATGTGTAATGTGTAAATGTGTGGACTCGACAAACAAGTTCAAATCAATGGCCAAGATGATACGGCATTTTTATGGATGAAGTGAAGGAGAAGCAGTGAGAAGCATTCTACAGAGTGTAATTAAAAAAAATATGAATTTATGTTATTATGATTTCGAAAATTTACAGCGTTTTTAAGGTTAAACCTTATTAAAATCGATCCAATGTCTGTCTGCCACACTCGATCTACTCGGAAACGGCACAACTAATTTTCACGAAATTTCGTGAGATGGTGTGGTTGGTGAACCCTTTACATATAACACGCCATTTTGTGTTGTCTGCGGAGGGAGGAGGGCTCCCCACACATGCGAAAGGCAAATGTTATTTTTTTTACAGAATATGATCAAGTGTGGTATCAAATGAAAGGGCTCGATTAGTGCTTTTCAAACTTGATTTATTTGAAATAATAAAAACTTGTTGTTTCTTTTTCGTTGGTGTGGATATTTATTCATGCAAATACCGATATTTCCCTTCATCAGGGGAACAAGTGGTTCCCGAAATATCGGTATTTGCATGAATAAATATCCACACCAACGAAAAAGAAACAACAAGTTTTTATTATTTCAAATAAATCAAGTTTGAAAAGCACTAATCGAGCCGCATAATTTCACTCAGATTGATTTATTTTATTAGATGATATTAGAATGAGGGCTCAAACTTTATGCCCCTAAAAGTGAAACAGGTCTCGTTCTCTGAACCTATTCACCCGAAAAATGTGAAATTCACAGTAGTGTATCTATACGAAATCTAGGCTTCAAAATACATCACATTCCGATATTTGTTCAAATAAAGTTAACAATTGTAATCATTGGGGTATCAAATACAAGGTCTCGATTAGAAGTTTTCGAAGCCGGTCTAATTTTTGACATTTGTATGAAAGGTGATCATTTCTTTTACGGACTCATTTTCAGAAACTACTCAGCCGATAATACTAAAAAAAATTATGATACTGCCACCAAATGGCTCCGAAATGCCCTCCATACCGATTTCTGTTCAAATCAAGATAATAATAATATATAACTATAATGTTTAGTAATTGATTGCAAAATTTGCAGCAATATATGTCAGAACATAGAGCATGATTCTGCTTCTTGGTAGAAACCGCATTATTACTAACAAAATTATTATAGGTGAAAGTTGTCGTTTCTTTTCAAGTTCAAGACTTTGAATCATCAAGTGAAAGTGGATATTCTCACGTAATATATGCATATATTACGTGCTAAATACCAATGAGACCAATACCCAGTCATGTTTTTATAAAAGAAATACACAAAACCATTCACCCCTAAAGAGTTCAGCTTCCGGTTTCCCAATTTGTTGTTTAGTTATTTGTATATCAGTATGAATTACTCGAGACAGACATGTTTATGATTATGTATAATGTCCGACAGGATAGATATTAGACATTAGAACCAGTCGTATTTACTCTCAGGACATATACATGTTTGCTTTTGTGCACGGAGTGAAGTGAAAATGCTTCAGATCAATTTGGTTGTGTACATATATATGTATGCATCAGTATGCCGTAATGGGTAACGTATGTTTATTAAAGATGAACACAAGCTTTATGTCTTTGATATGGAGGTTGCCAATTAATGAAGGAATATTTTGCATTTTTAGCTATGTACGAATGGAAGAGTTTCTCACATAAGATGAATACAACACTTTTACATTCGAAGCGCCCAGCTACCGGTATCCCCATTCGTTAAACTTCAAACGCGTTGGACTCGAAACTACGTTTTCGAAATTGGCAAGCAGTAGAACTCGAAAAGTTTTCATTCGATCGACGTGAAAATTTAATTGTAACTTCTTCATTTGATTATCTAGTGAAGTACACACGAGTTAAGCAATTGATGAAGAAAATTTTTGTCGTCGAAAAAGCGAAAACGCCGTCAAGCGTAAAACTGCATAATTGCACAGATGACGGTTCGGTAGCAAGAGAGATCGACATTTCCAGGTTGTGAGCTCACAAATTTCTATCCCGTTCCAGGGAATATTGTGAAATCTTCTAAATACAAATTTTAAGTTACAGCTCGAAGATTGCCGCCATTCTTACAAAATCCAAATTTAACATGCACAACTTCACTTGCTAGGATAAACTCAATTGAATTTTTCGAACGATTAGTAGGTCATTCACAGGGATTTCTTTTTCCATATTGAATATTTTGCTAAATTCACCATATGTATGCTTTTTCAAAATATATCTCAATCTCTACTTACAATTTTTTGTGTACCGTTCCGAGCGGAACGGGTAGAACGTCCCTTTCTCAAGCGCCGGAAAGACTCGCGCAGGGTCTTTTTGAATGATTTTCGCCTCGACAATTGCTCACCTGCTCCAGTTAAGTCTGCAGAAAAAAAAACATTATATAAATCCATATACTGGACGGCACAAAATATATACCGTTGGGATTTAGAGTGCAACGTGAAAGTATAGGTTGATGATTGCTATAGTCATAAAGAACTAACCCATGCGCGGTCCCAGCAGCGATAAGGTTCCAATCCGACTGCAGTGCTAAACATGTTACCGTCGCTGGCGGCAAGATCTGAAGTACGCCGTTGATTTGAATTCCCGATTCTTCTACCGGTCCAGCGTTCTCTTCTAAATAATTTTGTCGGATTTTCAATTCATCATGACCTTTCCAAATAAAACCATCGCGATCACTAACTAGGTTCATCGTTGTGACTTTTAGGGGTCCTTCTTGTAAAAAGTGTTCAAAACTTGCGAGAATTATGTGACCTGCAGTACCAGCAACAGCAAGTTGTCCGCTATTAGGACATAGTGCAACTTTTTTTATAGCCAAGCGTGGATCATCAGAATAAGGATCAAATTGCCCAGCTTTTCGGAAAGGTGGTTCAGATTCATCTGTGGAATCGATATTGTCATTTGGCGGTATTATTTCGTCATGGCTGTGAAACAGTACATAAAAATAACAGTACATAAAAATATATATTTGAAGAAAGACATAATACCAACCCAAATAAATTAGCTGTTTTGAAATGGAATATTGGTTTCATTACGACACCAGTACAATCCCAAAATTTCACTGAGCCATCTTCGTGTCCAGTCATTAAGATCAAGTATGTACTTGGCTCTTCTTGTTGCCCGACTAAATATCCACCTGTAACGGGCCATTCTTTTCTACTAAAACCTGTGCTTTGCGCATCACCGGATTTCACAATTTTAGCATAAACTTCAGTTGTAACGCCAGAAATAAGTGAATTGCATGTTACTGCGGAAGCATGAATTGAATGCAGATATGGCATTTTAACAGGAGGTAGAGATAAATCAGTTAAATCGAAGGCGCACAATTCTTCTTCCAACAGAACGAGAAGAACGTCTACCTCTTGGGGATCCGGATCACTGAATATAACAATGAAGTCGATAACCCTTGATGTAAAATCAAGGCAAATTTTCGAACCCCCACAATGTACAGAAACGCAATGATGGTCACCATATGTGGAACGTGGCATGCCTCCAGAAAATATTACGATTTCCTTATCCCTAAACAGAGAAAACTGGTTAAAAACAAAAAAGTTGCTAATGTAGACGTACTTTCTAAGTCCCTTCACCAGGCAATTGATACTTTTACAAGGATCTGGTCCGTATGGTACATAATCTTGGTTTTCCGGTGGATTCGATTCAGCTACTTTCCATACGGCATATGATCCATCGGCATGATACCACGTAAACTCCAAGCCGCTGGGATTCAGAAATAAACCAATGCTCTGACCATGCCCCGGAGATATGTATGTTTTTAATACCGAACTACTTTCTAAATCCCAAAGGACGCAAAGCCCTCTATTGTAAGCTATAAGCAAATTGTTCCAGGCATTCGGTAATTGTTTTATTGCTTCTATTGCGCCTGGATTCAATCTGTAAGTATCTGGAACTTGTTCTAACACAACATCATGATAAATAACAGGTTCTTTAATGGTAAATGATCCTAAATCGAATTGATAAATATTTCCTCCTTCGGTGCCAATCCAAACTACATCCTTTGATAAGGAGCAGCATAATGTTGACACTTTTTTTAATTTTCCTTCAAATGATAACGTCTGAATGCGATCAAGTATTGTGCCGTGTGGTTCCCACAAAATTAATTGATTGGCGATAGTTAGCGATAATATACGGCCCGTACCAGCGACCCATTCCAATAGTTGAACTGAGCAATCTGTTGAGGATCCATTATCAGACATATGTTGTCCATAAAATTCGACGCCGGGTCGGCCGAAGATCTAAAAGAAACCAATTCGACAATGTGTGAAATAAACAAAAATCGATTATAACTATTCACCTTCAAAGCACCAGATTGAGTTCCAATGGCCAATAACTTCATTTTAGGATCATACGCCAAAGCAGTCGGCTTGTGTGGGAAACCATGTTGAACAGTCTGAGGATAAAATAATAATTTTATTAAGCAATGTTAGGAAAATAATATATGCAAACATATTATAATAACTCTTTCAATTTGTACATATTTTTGCCGCAGCTCAGGAAAACTCAGAAACAAATTAGTCCATGCATACTGATTTTAATTTTCTCAATAATCGGTGGTTAGAGTTGTTATATTCAGCGTGATTTCTTATATGGCATTATATCATAATTTTAACTTCGCCATGCTATTAACATAGCATGCTGGTCCCAAGTTCAGGTAAAGGAGGAGGGTTTGAGGCAACGTACTTTGTACTAGCCTCAGTAAAACAAAAATAAAATGATGAAATCAGTGAAAGAGATAAAATAGTTGGAGTTATTCAACTATGTTAAATCCTACTTGATATCTCTTGGTGACAAGTCCCGCGACAGGTCGACCAAAAAAATGCATCCAATGTCGTTAGAGACAATTTGATCGGATCGAGTATCAAGCCTCGGAAAAATGCTAGGGCGTCCATCTCAGCAGACGCGTCCCGGTCCTGTCGAGAAATGGGCAAGGGTTCTTAACGCTTGGACGGTGTCAGGATATAAGTAAGTTATCATCAACGGCGCAACAACTGGTATACGATCTAGGCCTGCCTTAATAAGGAACTCCAGACATCCCGGTTTTGCGCCGAGGTCCACCAATTCGATATCCATAAAAGCTGAACTACGCTATCGCTCCATCTTAGGCAGGGTCTGCTCGGCTTCTTTTTCTATCATAGATATTGCCCTTATAGACTTTCCGGCTGGATCATCCTCATCCATACGGATTAAATGACCTGCCCACCGTAACATATTGAGCCGGATTTTATCCACAACCGGACGGTCATGGTATCGCTCATAGATCTCGTCGTTATGTAGGCTATGGAATCATCCATCCTCATGTAGGGGACCAAAAATTCTTCGGAGGATTCTTCTCTCGAGCGCGGCCAAGAGTTCGCAATTCTTCTTGCTAAGAACCCAAGTCTCCGAGGAATACTTGAGGACTGGCAAGATCATTGCCTTGAACAGTAAGAGCTTAGACCCTATGGTGAGACGTTTCGCGCGGAACAGTTTTTGTAAGCTGAAATAGGCTCTGTTGGCTGATAAACACCCGTGCGCGGATTTCATCATCGTAGCTGTTATCGGTTGTGATTTTCGACCCTAGGTAGGAGTAAGTAAGTTAGTCCAAGCAAAATAAATATGTGTTTGCACGCTAAATTTTGGCACCGATTTTGCGGAAAGCCATGACCTTGTACTCAAATGATTGTCTCATCTTTCTACATTTTATAATCGAAATAGTAAAAAGCAAATTGACTGTATTCTAATAAGATGCCGACATTTTACTACTGTCACTGATTGCAAAGCTGTTCCCTATGAGACCACCGCACTTCAATATCGGCCGTTGATTGCCATCCTGCGAATTATTCCATTGATAAAACAGCGTGAGGAACGAATGCGAATTATTCCATTGATAAAACAGCGTGAGGAATTGGCCCGTCGTGCATTAAATGGTGGCGATTCCGTGAGAAGAAAGAAGAAATGATCTCACTTACGCGATTACCAACCATTACGAATGTCAAAGAATAGTGGAACCAAATGTGGTCATGTCTGTAACATGACCACATAGCAGCCTCTGTAACCCTCGGGGCCACCAAGCCAGGTAAGCGGTACATCAACCGACATATTTGGCTTTGGAATGACGATGTTAAAATGACGGTCCGTGAAAAGAAACGCCTCCGCCACAAGTTTCTCCACGATAAAACGTTCGCCATTTGGCAAATTTATAAGAATGCTAACCGGGAAGCAAAGGAAGCGCAATCGCTGCCACTCGAGCAGACCATTACAAAAAAACTCTACGATAAACTGGACATTCGGGATGGCGAGAGAGAGGTCTCCATCGACTCGCTAAAGCCGACACGAACACACACTGGTTATTCAACACTTCTGTTGCGTTAATGACAATAACGATACTTTGTTCGAGCCGCGACGGATAGATGGCGAGAATATTTCGAGCAGATTTCAAATGAAGAATTGTTCATCCTCCACTTTCACACTTGTCAGCGCAACTGAAGTCGATGAAGCAATAAAACGAATGAAATCGGGAAAACCAATAGGACCAGATGATGCCGCATTTGACCTGTGGAAGGCGAACAGGTGGGATCCAACACTGTGATTTAGTGAATTATTTAATCGGGTTATTTAGGAAGGAACACCATCTGACTGTCAAGAAAGTACCACAGTTCTAATATGGAAAAAGAAACGTTGTCCATCAGATGTTCAAATTATCGTCCGATCCCGTTATTTTGCCATACAATGAAGATTTTTGAATGCATTCTTAACAACCGTATTCGCTAAATCGTTGAAATAACCGTGAACCAAACTGGAGCGCAATGCTGACCACATTGCCTTCTAGTGTACTGTTACGGTCTTGAATGAAGTGCTCTAACACACTTCAAGGCCCTGAACCAACATGGATTGTTGCGCCAACGATTATTATTATTATTAAACTGGATTTGTTAACAACTGCGGAACTACTGACGCAATACATGCTGCGCAGTTACTCAAGGAGAAACATCGTGAGAAGCAATCGCCCGCTTTACATTGCATTTCTGGAAAAAGAAAAGTTGTCCAGCAGATGTTCAAATTATCGTCCGATCCCGTTATTTTGCCATACAATGAAGATTTTTGAATGCATTCTTGACAACCATATTCGCGAAATCGTTGAAATAACGGTGAATCAAACTGGATTTGTTAACAACTGCGGAACTACTGACGTAATACATGCTGCGCAGTTACTCATGGAGAAACATCGTGAGAAGCATGCCCTCTTTACATTGCATTTCTGGAAAAAGAAAGGTTGTCCAGCAGATGTTCAAATTATCGTCCGATCCCGTTATTTTGCCATACAATGAAGATTTTTGAATGCATTCTTGACAACCGTATTCGCGAAATCGTTGAAATAACCGTGAATCAAACTGGATTTGTTAGCAACTGCGCAACTACTGACGCAATACATGCTGCGCAGTTACTCATGGGGAAACAGCGTGAGAAGCATCGCCCTCTTTACATTACATTTCTTGATCTAGAGAAACCGTTTGACCGTCTGCCACACGAACTGATCTGGTATGCTCTACGACAACACTTAGTGCCAGAAGAACATTGTTATGGACACATGCAATGGCTAGCGCTCTATACACTGCTTTATGCAGATGATGTTTTCCTAGCATCTAATAACAAAAATAATCTCGAGCAACTTATCCAAAAACTCATGCAATAGGGTCTCAGAATAAATCCGAATAAAAATGAATTTTTGACGACCGATTCCCATGAAGCAGGTACAATCACTGCGAGCGGCAGTGACCTGTCCAGAACTGAACGATTTAAACATCTCGGATCAACATTATCAGCCAATGGAGAATTGCGTTAGGAAATTTCGTCACGCATTATCGCAACCTGAATGAAAAGGCGTTCTACAACTGGTGTTCTTTGCGATCGACGTATTAACGAACGTCTCAAATCTAAAATTTACCGCAATGTCGTCCGTCCTGTTACTCTTATGGTTCTGAGTGTTGGCCTTGTGGTAATGTCGACGAAGATGTTGCGTTGGACTAGTGGTGTGATACATTTTGATTACATCCGAAATGAGGATATGCGCGATCGGTATGTGGTTGCACCGATCGTGGAAAAACTGAACCGAGAAAGGCGTCTTCAATGGTATGGTCACGTAATTCGCGCGAACAAAAATTCACTTGCCAAGATTGGTCTGAACATCGAAGTCGATGGCAAACGACGAAAAGGCCGGCCGAATAAACGATGGCTTGATACGCTGGATGGGGATTTAAAAGCCTCGCGATTGCATCTAGATCAGGCATTTGATAGAATAAAATGGCGAAAGCGACCACGACGAGCCGACCTCGCTTGTGAACGGGGCAAAGGCTGAAGAAAAAGATACCAGAATTTTGCCAAGCAAGCACTGAAAAAATAAAAATTAATAAAAATAATTCGGGAAACTGGAAGCTGGAGGCTTTCGGAATGAAGGGTTTTGTGTTTCCTTATGTGAGGAACCTCGGGTGCAAGGCAGTTCCACTTGTATATAGTTCAAAATTCAATTGTGCACTAAATTGAATAATTTGCTTTAGTCAATTTCATATGCTTCACACTAGGAATTCGACATTTATTAGTTAATCCGCTACAGAGTGCTTAGCCGAGACAGTGTATTCGCGTGAGTAAATCCCCGTATAATCAGCGTAGACACAGACGGGCGACTGATTTTGTGCGAGTCAGTAAATAGAACCATGTTCCATTTTCTCGGCCGAGTTGGGATCCCCCACTACTTAGTGGTCCACTTGACTAATGTAATCAATCAAGCTAATGAAATGATGAGAGTGTGCGCCTATCACTCGCGTTTTTTTTTATCCAATTCAGTTGCTTCCTTTGTTCGATTTGTTTTGTTTCTGAATTTCAAAATACGCAAGTGGTCAAGTCAAATAACTCTGAAGTTCATTAAAGGATGCAAACATCCGAGTATTTGTGGAATTTCAAATCGGCTGCTTATAGGGACAAGCACAGACTAGATGCCGTAAATAAAAAGTTTACGATCAACCTACAACCAAGAAAAAAATATAATCGCAGATTCAAAAAAATTGGGCACCGGGAAAACCTCTCTTTATGAATCCAATGTGAAATGGCTCAACGAGTTGGACCGCACAATGTGCATCGGTAGCAAGAGGCAAACAATGTAAGTATCTCACAATATACGTGTAAGTATAGTATATTATTAGTAACACAGTGTAGTAGTTCAATAGACCTCTTTTCAAAAAAAGCCCTGGTCTTCTCCCTAGCCGTTTTCCTCCACTGACAATATCCTGTTCAGTTTCCTTCAATAATCCAGGAATGAGCAAATTGCGATAGCGTTTAAAAACATTTTTCTCTCTGGGTGTAATTACGCGGTATTTCTAGCGATTAAATTATTTGAAATAATAACTTGTTAGCACTGATGAAAGGAACAAGTGGTTCTCGACATATTGGTATTTGTAAAATATCATATCAACACTAGGAAAAACAAGTTTTTATTATTTCAAATATTTTTCCCTCCTTTTACTAACAGGGTTTTTCTCTGCATTAATACAAGCCGGGAAACCGGAGGGTGAACACTTCAGGTATGGAAGGTTTTGTGTATTTCTTTGCTAAAGACATTTGGGTGTGCATTTGTTCCCTTTGTACCTAGCACGCAATATATGCATATATTAAGTGAGGATATCCACTTTCGGGTGATATAGACATTCAAAGCCTTGAATTTGTACAGCAGCGACAAACTTGGCCGGGTATAACTTTGTTAGGTATGGTGCGATTTCCATCAAACTTGATGGGATCATCTTATAGCATACGTTGCTGCAAAATTTAGTGGTGCTAGGATGAACTTAAGGGGGATTTGTAGCCAATTATTAGAAGTTGTAGTAACATATTATTATTAATTTTATTTGAACAGATATCGGTATCGATATCCTCTCGATTCTTTTTTCAGGAAAATGCGTGCGACAGATAGACAAACAGATAGAGTGATCAGGGACAAAAGTAGCATGCTTACAAGGTAGCTCGCAAAGACTTCAAGCTTATCATTCAGCGGGGCAAGATGGAATACTTTAAGGAGCTCTGTTCGGAAGCGGATGTGATTCGCCTATAGAATTTTGATGGGACGGTTGAAAGGTCAGTGATCCCCACAGATCACGTGGACTTCACTCTTGTTGAAAATCATCTGGGGGTTATTCCCCTAGTAAGAGGGGGCTCCGACATTTTTCAGAGATCTCTGAGTGTGGCGGCAATTCATGCAATAATAACGGATGAGCTTTTCTTTTTTTTTTTTTTAAACATGATAAATTTTTTAAAAACATGATAATATACTATTATTAATTTTATTTGTGCAAATATCGGGAGGAAATATTTGGAGGCCTAAATTTCATTTAGACGCATCACTGTGATTTTTTCAGATTTTTCGGTTGGATAGGTTCTGAGAACGAGACGTGTTTCACTTTTTTAGGCACACATTTTGAGCCCTATCTCCCCTGTTTTACCCAATATTAGAAATGAGATCAGTTTCTGAAAACACTAATCAAGCCGTTTCATTTGATATCCAAGATAACCATCTTCTTTGAAAAAAAAATGTCCACACCTCTTTCGACTGTATATATATAAAAAGAGCTCACCCAATAGCAGCAAAGGTTAATAGGGCTGGGGAGAAGCAACTTCTTCATATATGGGACTTTAATATTCGACTCCAGTGTTAATTATTCTCGTTAATTATGACGTCTGTATCTTATTTCTATGGTTTCAGAGGCAGTAAATTCGTGCGAAATTGATAAGTTTGAATTGCTATAACTGTGGCACTAATGACAGATATACGAAACATTGTCTCCATATTGTTGCAAAATTTAGTACTCCTAAGATGAACGTAAGGGAAGTTTTTCAGTGAATTAAGAATGGAATGCAGTAAAAATTAAATTAACTAAAAACCCCGATAAAAATTTGTAATAAAAATACACGAATACTTCATATTATTCTCACTTTTTTTAATAAAACAAAAGTTGCGACGAGTTGCTCACTTCCGCATTTCTTTGGTTTACCGTTTTCCAACCTGCATTTGGCTTGAAGCCGATTTGGCGTCGACTTTCGATCAGTTTTCGTGCTGATAATAGAATAGATGTGCATAATCCCGCGAGAAAGGAAATCAGAACCGCAGAACCGAGCAGTCGACCATCAGTAGGCGAAAGAACCGTTTTTAGAGGCAATAAGCGAGCGACATGCAGTTCGGAAGGACTCCTTTTAATCTTTCAGGAAGTTTTTCACGTGTTCACGTCCAAGATAAAGAAACAACTTTTTACGCCAAGCCTGCTAAAATCGCTCAAGAAGCAATCCGTTATTGACATCACCCTATCGTCACTGAAGAAGCGAATGTCGCATCCTGGTGACGATCCACTTACTAATGAATCAAGAATTTGTGGTTAAACTTGTTAATTAAATAAGTTTAATTTGGAATTATTTTAAATTATTGTTTCCGTGTTTAAAAACAAACATAAACTAGCTGTGCTGGCTGTGACCTCTGGCGCCTCGCTGGTTCCCATGGTTTCTCTTCTTGGTGTTGACATTGGCGCTCGAGTGATTTCGTTTCAGGGGTGAGTTTCACTTCGGTCGTGGTGCTCGCAGGATTGCTCGCTGGGCTCCCCGTACACGCTTCAAAGCGTGCTACATTATTGGAAATTCAAATTAAGTTCGCTCAACGTCATACCAAGACGACAACTATGCGGCAGACACCTGCACACCTCCACACCCCCCGTGGCTGCATTGGCGTTCCCACCCGAAGGCCTGGTTCTGCTAGTTGGGGACGTAGCTCGCGCTGTCGGGTATCACTACAGACGCCAGGGGATTTAATCATGCACTTGTCAGCCTGGACGAGGAGTCGATTGGGCTCGTCGCCGACGGACTTCTCATCAAGCGAGTGTTGGTGAGTCAGGGAGCTGTGTTGGGGGCACTGCAATGTGTGAGCTGCTTAGTGGAGATTCACCCGAACTCCATACCACAGCAGCACAGCACAACTCATTGGAACTGAGCAACTCAAAACTCACCCGGCTGGTGCAGTGAAAAAGAAAACAAGTCGGGAAACCCGAAGCCTTACGCTTCAGGTACGAAAGATTTTGTGTATTTCTTATATAAAGACATTTGAGTGTGCATTTGTCTCATTAGTACGTAGCACGTAATATATGCATATATTATGTGAAAGTATCCACTTTCGGGTGATATTGACATTTACAGTCTTGAATTTGCAAAGAACTTACAATTTTGGCCCATTATAATTTTGTTAGTAATAGTGCCATTTTCATGGTTCTGGATGAACTTAAGGGGTGTTTTGCAGCCAATTACTAATAATTATACTATACTATTATTAACTTTATTTGAATAGATAACGGTATGAGAGGTATTTCGGAGCCGAGGCACCATATAAAAAGAAAAAAATTCGACGTTAAACGATGTAAGCATCGGTCCGTAGTTGGGTTAGCTTGCTTAAAGACCTTACATAGAGATACGTGACGTAAAATCTCCTGGTCGTGACTGTTGTGGAACTGTATATTTCACACGAACAGTTGGCCTGACTCGTCAGACCTCACCGCGAGCCAGGTAGAAGAAAAAAAGATTGGAAATTTTAAGTTTCTTCTTCTTTTGGCTCGAGCTCGGGATTTTCGCATAGACAAACCTGTCCAGGCGTGGCCGACACAAGTCAAAAGATTAAGCACCGGGGACAGAACGACGACAGCGACTAGATTTTTCTAGGAGGAAAATCGACGGTGAATTATTGGGGATTCGCTCGCTGAAAACAAAATTTGTCGCCAAGTCGAAAAAATCTTGGATCGAAGATGGAGAATCGGTTACAGTGTTTCTTTTTAAGACGATTTTGTTCGCTATTTCTGCTATTTTTAGCTCTTTCAAGCAAAGCAGTAAGGAAAATGGCACCGGCTGTGCTCTTAAAGAGATTGGGAAACCGACTAAACAGCGGATCTGAATTCGAAGGGAATCTACGCCTAGCGATATCAGACATATAAGTAAATGGCGCATACGCAACCAAGCTGAACTTCCCCTAAAAAATGAAAGCAATGAGGATATTGACCCACAGTCAGTTAAATTATCGGCAATTTAATAAGAATTTGAGTTTTATAGTTCGCACACACATGCATATCGCAATAGAGCTGGGCGCTTCAGGTATGAAATGTTTTGTTTGCTTCTTGTGTGAGTATATTTGAATGTAGAACTATCCCATTTGTACGTAGCCCGTTATGTATATGCATTTAGCATGTCTGACTACCCACTTTAGTGTGATATTGATATTCAGTGCAGTCAATTTACACAGTAAAGTCAACTTTGAGCTACTGTAACTTTGTTACTAATAGTATGATTTTGATCAAACTTGGGTATAATATGCTTCATATTATATTTTATAGTACTACCAACTTTTATAACTCTGGGATACACTTAACGGGGGTTTCACTCAATTTCCCCAAAAATATGGAAATATACTATTATTAACTTAAGGGGGTCGTCTCGTGTGAAGGCAGTTTTTTTTTAGTTTTCTTAGAAATTTTTTGTGAAGAACTGGATGAAGATACAAATATGAATTATTCACCATCGATTTACTAATATCTTGAGCGTGCATAGTAATTTTTCCAGCCAGATCGCATAGTTCGTTATTGAAATACAGAGCAATTTATACACCCATCTCCAAAAAAGTGTTTTTCTGCTGCCACGCTAGTGGGCGCTGCGATCGTCTTAAGGAAAAAAGTAAACGGCATTTTAACCCTTAATTTGAACGGATATCGATATGGGGAGTATTTTAAGGCACCATAGAGAGGTAGCTTCATTTTTTTTCAATTTTTTCGGTTGGGTAGTTTCTGAGAATGGGTTTTGCAAACAAAACCTTAAAAAGAACAAATCAAATGTCATGGAGTCACCAACTTACCGGACTGAACAAAGGAGCAACACGAATACTCCACCTATAAGGCACTCCATGAACCCAGTAATCAGGAGAAGCTTAGTGACTGGGGATGTCGACCCAATTTATAATGAGGCTTTGACCGCATTCCAGGTCGCATTCACAGAATATGCTGAGATTCTCCCAGACGCTAGGCCAAAGATCCCAAAACTGAAGTTTACTTCGGCAACTACTAATATCATTGCTGCCGTTGCTAGAATTTTTGCTGATAGTTTGACTAGCGAGATTACTGCTACAGAGGTTCACAGCCTGATCTACGTTGCAGCTGCCACGGTTATTCGTCTTCAAAATCAATATCTTAGAGCAGGAGGACTTTACCCTTCTGAGTATTTCGACTCAACAAAAGAGTCGAAAAGTTGAGAAAGGAGATTGGTCGCGTCACGCAAGCACTTCTTGGAAATCCATCACCAAGATGTGTAGCGAACATCATGGGAAAGTACCATCTGTCCAATGATATGTCAATTGAAGAAATCCTCGAGGTGCTGAAGCAGAAACTTGCGGTATGCTCCAATCACAAAAACTATCAGCGAAGGAAAGACAACACCTTGTTCTTGTGTTCAAAACCAACGGGGATTTTACAAAAGTTTTATGAACTCAAGTCGTGAAAGTAACCTCGATCTGGTTCAGGCAGAAGGCTTCTATAGAAGTGTCTCGAACGAATCCAGTCGTTGTAACTCAGAAGCGGCGTGGCTCCCACACCTTATGCGTTCATGCGAGCGACCCGGCATATTGCAAGCAACAACACCTGCTGTGGCAATAATAAAATCAAAGTTGCTGGGGGAATTTGAACAGCGTCAGGATCTTGTCCTGAAAACTGAGCTGTTCGGGAGAAATAAAATCATGGCGATCAACACCTTCGCCATTCCCGTCCTTCTTTATACAACAACATGCACAATAGAGCTGCCGAAAAATTGAGGATCACCATACCACGTCACCAGGAAGGAAGGGGGGTACTTGATTAGAAAACGTTACACTATAATCAAGAGTTTTTTTTTTTAGAAACAATCCTGTAGTCAATTACACCAGGCTACTGTCATGGCAGATAATAAATTATCACCTTTGAACTTGAGAAACAGGGAATGGGATCCCATGTCGAATGTTATGAATGAATGTCCAACAGAAGATCATCATGTGGAAAGAAAAAAAAATCGACATATAAAAAATTTGTTGTTGCCAGGCATTGACATCGAAGCCTCTAAGAAATGGTTGACTAATGGTGTACTGTTCTATGCGACCGAATCATTCCTAACTTCCTGCAACAGAGCCCCAATGTTGCAATGCCCCATGGTTACCTCCAAAGGCAAGGAAAGTATTTGGAGTGGAGCCGCTAAAATACAGTGTAATGTCACTGCAATTCATCCGATAGGCGCGTCGATTCCTTCACCTCAGATTAAGGATTTGTTAAGGAGGTGGTGCTGTTCGGATAGCTGAGTGGTTAGAGCACAAGGCTGTCGTACGGAAGGTCGCGGTTCCAATCTCCCTGGTGACAGTGGAATTTGACGTCGGACACCAGTCGACTCAGCTGTGAATGAGTACCTGAGTCAAATCAGGGTAATAATCTCGGGCGAGCGCAATGCTGACCACATTGCCTCCTAGTGTACCGTTACGGTCTTAAATGAAGTGCTCTAACACACTTCCAAGGCCCTGATCCAATATGGATTGTTGCGCCAACGATTATTATTATTATTATTAAGGAGGTTTACTCCCCCAGAAAAGGAAGAGTAGGTTAGGGACGACGAACACAAACATTCTGCTTATCCGCGGCTACTTATTTACAAGATTAACTTGCGATATTCGTAACTGACCAGCTGGGTTGTATCATTATCCGCAACCCATGACACGCACCTGGTCGCATGCAGCTCTGCGTTTGCAACTCAGGTCAGGATTAACCTCGTACGCCAGGTATATATGTATATATATATATCCTCTGTGGAATTGCCAAATCTCCCATCAGGCGCTTCCCTTCGTGCGGATAAGGGAATACTCGGCGAATGCATGGGCATCTACATGCACGCATCCGGAGATGTGCATGCTCATGCGCAAGCCGAGTAGGTGGGAAGTAAACGCCGAATCGTGGATAAAAATGGAGGAGCAGAAGGAGAATGAAGTTAGGATGCAGTGCTTCGGAAACCCAGTACCGGCGGTTTTTGGGAGTGAGCAAGCGGGCTCCCGGCCGTCGATATCCAACGATCGCAATGCCTCAGTAGTGGGAACCTTGGCTACTGTGGCATCTAATTTTACAAGCGTACAGGAGGGACTGGAGCTAGCTCCATTGACGGAGAATCGTTGACGCCGAACCACCCGAGCGATGTTTTAGGCAATGATCAGTCGGGAGCTGCCTTTATTGCCCTCGGTAAAAAGATCATGGAGCTGTGTGAGTTTATAAAAGAGCGCAGGAATATTCACCAAAATATAAGGGCCATGATAAGAGGCATCCGTTTGGCGTACGGCAAGGCCCAGGACGAACGAGTAGGGAAGTCGTCGATTGGAAAAGTGAACCAGGCAACTCAAGTAACGCCTGGTTCAAAACACGAAAGGGGAGAAGCCGGGGAAGAGGCTGCGCGAAAAGCTGAATGACTCAATAGGCCAGCAAACCCCGAAAAGAAAAAAGGACTCAACTTCCAAAAAGGCGGAGTTTATGAAAATTACGACTGAAGCTGGCAGTGAAACTATTGCAGCGGCGACTTCGAGAAAAGGGATCGGACCTTCAAAGGCAGATGCGGAAGCTTGGAAGAAAGTAGAACCGCGGGAAAGAAATGATCGGAGGATGATAAGACCGGAAGTGATTATCATTTCCAAACGCATTAGATGGTCCCAGAAGGGGGATCTTATGTTTGAGCTTAAGTAATCCAAGGATGTAACCGCGGACAAATTTTTGAGCCAAATCGGAAACACTTTAGGACAGGAAGCGGACATAGGGATCGATAGTGGCGCCTATTTATCAAATAGGTATTTAGTTTGGGTTCCAGAAGGCTCGGTTAGTGGTTGATACTACCAAACTAGTTTTTGAGCTAGCCAGAAAAGCCTATGATGAATGGAAATACTGCGCGCTGCTGACTCTTTGATATCAAGAACGCGTTCAATTCTGCCAGATGGAACCATATCATCGAAGTGCTCATCGCGACACAAGCGCCAAAATATATATTAAATATAATTTTCGACTACTTCCGATAACGGAAGCTACCTTATGATCCGGACGAAGGGCCGAAGATGTATGTAATAACGACAGGAGCTCTGCATGGGGTCTGTTCTGGGTCCTCTGCGATGGTACTTAATGTACGATGGGGTTTTACGGCTCCCAGTAGCTAAGCAAGCCGTTGTCGTCGGTTTCGCAGATGACATTGGAGTGGCCATAACATCCAATCGCCCCGAAGAAGTAGAGATATAGGTGAACGAGACTATACGGACGATCACGTCTTGGCTTAATGACCACGGGCTGGATTTTGCCTAACAAAAAGGAGCTATATAAGAATCAGAAAACGAGCCTAAACAAGCAAAGTGAGCGTATGAGGTCATTGGCTTCATGGCAAACAGCATGAGACCAGGCGGAGAATGGCCGGTGGGCAAACAGGCTTATCCCAGACAAAGTATATGGACTATGCGGAACCATGGTGAAACGAGTTACGATCTGACTCAGTTCTTAACCGGACACGGTGGACAGAGGAAGTACCTCTATAGGTTTGGTCTCTATGAATCGCCCGATTATCCTAAGTGTGAAGATGCAGAAGACGTTTTCTTCGCCTGTCCAAGATTTAAAAGCTTAAGGAGCTTGAAACAGAGCTAAATACCCGTTTAACGGCGAAAATTGATAAGGTACATGGTGCAATCAAATACAGCGTGGTAGTTCCAATGGTGAAACAGATCAACCAGAAGCTAAAAGCAGCGGATACATAGAAATGAAGTTACTGCAATTAACGCCAAGCAAAGCGGTAACAGTTCTTTCAAAATGAACAGCACAGAACTGAATAGCCCTGCGATGCAATACCAGAACGGAAAAGGAGAATTAAAATGCCCCATAACGTTTATACCCGAAACACTAACTTCCGGTATTTCGACTTGTTCAGATTTTCCGGCTGGATAGGTTCTGAGAACAAGACCTGTTTCACTTTTTCGTGCACACATTTTAAGTCCTTACTTCTCTATATTTCACCCAATATCAGAAATAAGATCAATTTCGAAAAGCACTAATCGAGCCCTTTCATTTGATATCCCAAATTACCATATTTTGTGGAAAAAATTTACACCCCCCTTTGGAATATTTGGGAAGCCCCTTTCAAACTGAATTCAAAATGGTGTCACCCGCCATATGTAAAGAAGTTCACATACCACACCTTCTCGGCAAATTTCATGACAATTGATTTAGCCGTTTCTGAGTTAATCGAGTGTGACAGACAGACAGGCATTGAATTGATTTTAATAAGTTTTCTTCACATAATATCTTAAAAGAGACGGACAGACAGAAAGTACGATGACCTCTAATTTACAGCTGCTATGCCGCACGAAGTATGACACCATCAGAATATTACAATATGCTAGACAGACTAGTGAGAGACGCCAAAGAGCACAACCCCAAAATTATTCCCGGTGACTTCAACGCCTGGGCAGAGGAGTGGGGAAGTCGCGAAAGAAATGAGAGGGAAGAATTCTACTCGAAGTGTTCCTGCGCATTAGTGACTTGCGACATCAAAAAAGCATTGAATTCTGCCAGATGGAACCGTATCATCGAGGCTCAAACGCCAAATTACATATTAAGTATAATCTTCGATTACTTCCGGCAGCGGAAGTTACTTTACGATCTGGATGAAGGGTCGAAGACATATAATATAGCGGCAGGTGCTCCACACTGTTATGGAACATAATGTATGATGGCCTTCCACGGCTCCCAATATCTAAGCAGGCGGTTGCCGTGGGATTCGCAGATGACGTTGGGGTGTCCATAATATCAATCACCCTGACCAAGTAGAAATTTATGCGAGTGAGACTATCTGTACGATCAAGTCTTGGCTTGACTTAAAACTAAAGCTTGCCGAACAGAAAACGGAGCTGGTACTTTTTACGAAGCGACCAAAACGAAATACCGTTCTGATCTGCATCGGCTCACATACCGTTCGCTATCAGTTATCGCTAAAATACCTTGGAGTAACTTGGACTCAAAGTTTAGTTTCAAACCTCATTTGGAGCTTATTGGACAAAAGGCAGAAATAGCAAGGTTGGTTCCAAATATAGGTGGCTCGAAACGTGAGTCGCCAGCTCTGTTCTTTTATACGCGGTACCAGTGTGGGTATCTGCGATAAAAATTGTAGAAAATCGCAAACAGTTTCAAGATGTATATCGGTTAAGTGCTCTCCGCACATGCTCCGCCTACCGGAAAACATCGTATGAGCCAGCATGCATAATTACGGGGATGATTCCAGTCGATGATTTAGCCGATGGAGCAAGAAGCAGGAAGCGAGCCTTAGGAAGCAAACTCAGCGTATGAGGTTGTGGCGCGGCAGGATTCGCGGCATTCGAAATTTATTTCGAATGTAGCGAATACCAGCGGACAGATGACGTCACCGGCGCTCTGCACTCAGCTCAGATCACGCTACAAGAGTGAAGAACAGAGTAGATGACAAGAAACGTCAGATGAAAAAAATGATAATAATAAGAAATAAGTCGGAATACCGGAAGCTCGCGCTTCGGGTATAAAGGTTTTGTGTTCATCTTATGTGAGAAACTTCAACGCACATTTTTCTGTCCGTATGTAGCTACAAAGCCAACATAATCCTTCATATTTTGCCAAACTACGAGACATACGTACATATTACAGCCAGTAGATATCGCGCTCACCCTAAACAAACTAAACTGCTTATTTACCGAATACTGTACACATATATGCACGTATATAAATTGATCGTACCCATATTTCCGACTTACTTCTTATATCTATTTGAATTAGGCACTACCCGCAAAGTTCATTAGCACGCATATATTATATACCTACATACACACATGTCTGGCTGACAAATAACTAAAAAACTAAAACAAAATAATTCTCTGCGACCCAATTCATAAGAACTCATTTCGTTGTGGTATTGACGAATTGATATGTGATGATGACGTCATGCAGGTTGTAGAGTGCACGAAATTCACAAAAAATTGTAAAGTTTCATCCCCTATAACTTTGTTAATAATTGTTGGATTTTCTTCAAACTTGACCAAACTGTGCATTATCTTCTTCATTACACGCATGCCAAATTTTGTACTTCTGGGATGAACATAAGGGAGGGTGCCGGGTAAATTTCTAAAATGTGGAAATATACTATTATTAACTTTATTTGTGCAGATATCGGAACCGGATATATTTTGAGGCCTAGATTTCATAGAGATGCATCACTGTGATTTTTTTAGATTTTCGGTTGGATAGGTTCTGAGAATGAGGCCTGTTACACTTTTTGTGGGTCATATTTTGAACCCTCACTCCCCTATGTTTCATCCAATATCAAATATTGAACCAGATTCGAAAAGTACTAATTGAGACCTTTCATTTGATACCCTACATGGCTACATTCTGTGAAAAAAAAATTTGCACCCTCCATTCCCATGTATGGGGAGCCCCCCCTTAAACTTAACACAAGATGGTGCCACTTACTGCATGTAAAGGAATCACCAGATTACATACTCTCACCAATTTTCGTGACAATCGGTCAAGTCGTTTCCGAATAAATCGGGTGTGACAGACAGACAGACGGACAGACACCGTCTCGATTCTAATAAGGTTTTGTTTGACACAAAACCTTAAAAAGAGAGTTGGCAGTCATTGTGAGAAGAACGAGTTTTGTGCAGAAAGAAAATAGTTACGGACGGAAATCAGTATAATTTCTAATATCTCGGAGTTATAATAGGAGTACTTTTTTGAAATTGTGTATTGAACTTGATTAAATACGAGAACTTTGTTAAATGCGAAAAACATGTCAGAAACCTATTTCGAATTATAAAAGATTACAAGCTCTTAAAAGGCCATTGGCTGCATGGCAAACAGCATGGGACCAACCATAAGGATGTGGACTTCTCGAAACCATGGCGAGACGAGTTAAGACTTAACTCAATTCTTATGGTGCCAGTCGCCAGATTGCCCTACATGTGAAGGTACAGTAAAAGATAAGAACGCGTTTTTTTCGTCTGCCCAAGATTCGAACGGCCGAGAAGAAGCTTCAAGAATGAGCTGGAGTCCCCGTTAACGGTGGAAAATCTCGTTAGCTTTTAGCTTACGACTAAAAGAACCAGAAGCTGAACGGAGGCAACTAACACATAAAGCAAAAGCAGCTATCCAATGAACAGTTAATAAACTGAACAGCCCAACGAGGAGATTGCGGAGAAAATACGGGAGGTTTAAGGCGATAAAAGTCCGACATGCGCGTCCTCGATTATAAATGTCTAGCCAAGATGGATTTTCCCCAACAAAAAAAAGGTGGAATACCGTAAGCTGGCCCTTCGAGTATAAAGGTTTTGTGTTCATCTTATGCACATTTTTTCCATTCGTATATGGCTAAAAACCCAAAATATTCCTTCATATTTTTTTCAAAATAACGAAGAAGAATACATTGTTTCCGCGGGTATTCCACAGGGCTCTGTGCTGGGAATGCTATTGTGGAACATCATGTATAATGATATCCTCAACGTCTCGGTTGCTAGCGAGGTCATAATAGCGGGTTAAGCCGATGACGCAGCGACGATTGTTATAAAAGACCTGGCGGATGTGAAATTATATTCATCCGAAGTAATCACTGTTATAAAGAACTATCTGAAAGATGCACGTCTTACACTCGCGAAGGATAAAACAGAGGCGGTGCTTATCACGAAGCGGCGTAAGGCAACCACTGCTCATATTAGAATGGGGAAGCATATAATATTGGAATATACTATCATTAGCTTGATGTTAACATATATCGTAATGGAGAATATTTTAAGCCCTAGATACCATATGCATGGAACACTATATTGATTGAGTACTTTCTGGGAATATGGGACACCCACACTTCTCCCCTCTACAACTAATGTCAAAATTTATATGTTTCGAAAAGGACGAGACTTTCCATTTGATACCCCGCATGATGAAAAAAACGGTACTCTTCTTTTGTATACGTATGCCCCCTCCTAAGGTCACAGTTTCAAACAGTCTACCACATTTCCTGTCAATAGGTATAATCATTTCCGAGCAAAGCGCATGTAACAGATGAACAGACCGTGAACCAATTTCGATAAGATTTTGTTTTCCGCAAATACCCAAAAAATATAACAGTCTACCCCCTTAAATTCAACTTTGAACGATGTGATTGATTACATGGTTGGAGATTCACAGTTCCAATTTTATTGCCAAATTTCTTCTAAATAGATAAACGCATTTAAAAAAAAAAAACATGGTCTTTCTTAATTTCTTTCCCATGATGTACATACAACTATTCTTCTTCTTTTAACTTTTTCTGTTATCTTTGAAACAATGATTTTTACATGGTTTCCAACGCTCAATACCTCTTTTTTTAAATGACGTAAGACTCAATCACCTACCTTGTGATCAGCAACTGCAATTGAGCCTTTTCCTTTAATATCCCATATCGACCCCATTCTGGAAAAAAAATTGAACCCCCCTTTAACATATATGAGAGCCCCTCTTTTAACCTCATTCAAAAGCATGCCATTCGTTGCACAGCAAAGCGTTTCACAGATCACAAATTTTCACTGAATTCCGGGATGAAAGTTTCATCCTTTTTCGAGTCTATTGTGTATGACGGCCAGATTTATCGGATTAATAATTTTTTGTTTCACACGAACCTATCAAAGCATATTCTAGTTACCTTAGTATATGCAAACAATTCATTTTGTATTCTTTGCCGTTCCACTGAAGGTTGCTGAGTTTTCCCACGAATAAACTTCAACATATTGGCCGACGGTTTTAAAATTCTGTAGTTTAATTCCTTTGTAATCTGAAAACAAATTTAGAAAACATGATAAAATACACTTTTGAAATTGCATGGATTTTTCGAAGCAATATAAAAGAATGAAGAAAAAAGGGAGCTGCTACAAAGTTCATCAAATAACATGAAACATAGACTTAATAATTAATTAATTTTGTGTGAATCAAAACCTTATTGGAATCGATTCGATGTCTGTCACCCTCGATTTATTCGGAAACGGCTACACTAATTGTCACGAAAATTGATGAGAGCACGTGGTCTGTTGTTCCCTTTACATACAGTAAATGGCGCCATTTTGTTTCCAGTGTAAAGGGTATATGTGAATGGAGCGTGCAACATTTTTTTTTTACAAAATGTGGCCATGTGGGGTATCAAATGAAAGAGTTCAATTACTATTTGAAACTGGTCCCATATTTGATATCGGGTGAACCGTAGAAGAGTGTGGTGATGGCTCAAAATATGACCCCCAGAAAATGTAACAGGTCTCGTTCTCAGAACCCATTCAGCCGAAAATCTGCAAAAAATCACAGTTACGTATCTAACCGATATCTAGGCGTCAAAATACATTCCGTTCCGATATCTGCACAAATAAAGTTAATAATAGTATATTCGCATATTCTAGAAATGTAGCCGGGGACCCCCTTAAATTCATGCTGGAACTATAAAATTTGATACTTGCAGAAGGGGTAATATAAGGCATAACTTTGGGAAGAAGAAAATCCAACTATTATTAACAAAGTTATAGAAGGTGAAACTTGCGCATTCTAAAACGTCCATGACGTCATCATAACATATCAATTCGTCAATACCACAATAAATTGCGCTTATGTATGATATATGTATTTATATGGTATGTACGAGTATATGTCAATGAAGCTTTGGGGTAGTGCCTAATTCAGATAGATATATTTGTACTTTAAAATAGAGATATTAAATATACGTACTTCATTCGTACATATGCATGCTTTTGAGCACGAAGTAAATCGGCAATATGTGTACGATCAATTTATAGAAGCGCATATATAAGCATAGTATTTGGTAATAGAATGTTTATTTGTTTAGGGGGAGCATAATATCTACATCTGTAATATGTACGTATTTCTTGTAGTTTGAAAAAAATATGAATTAATATTTTGGGTTTTTAGCCATATACGAAAAACAAGTCGGAATACCGGAAGGTCGCGCTTCGGGTATAAAGGTTTTGTGTTCATCTTATCTAAGAAATTTCAACGCACATTTTTCTATCTGTATACAGCTACAAAACTACGAGACATACGTACATATTACAGCCGTAGATGTTACGCTCACCCTAAACAAATAAACTGCCTATTTTCGAATACTGTACACATATAGGCACGTATATAAATTGATCGTACCCATATTTCCGATTACTTCTTATATCTATCTGAATTAGGCTCTACCCACAAAGTATATTAGCACGTATATACTATATACCTACATACACACATGTCTCGTTGGAATAATTGATATTCATATACAAATGATTAAAAAACTAAAACAAAATAATTCTCTGCGACCCAATTCATAAGAACTCATTTCGTTGTGGTATTGACGAGTTGATATGTGATGATGACGTCATGCAGGTTGTAGAGTGCACGAAATTCACAAAAAATTGTAAAGTTTCATCCCCTATAACTTTGTTAATAATTGTTGGATTTTCTTCAAACTTGACCAAACTGTGCATTATCTTCTTCATTACACGCATGCCAAATTTTGTACTTCTGGGATGAACATAAGGGAGGGTGCCGGGTAAATTTCTAAAATGTGGAAATATACTATTATTAACTTTATTTGTGCAGATATCGGAACCGGATATCTTTTGAGGCCTAGATTTCGTAGAGATGCACTACTGTGATTTTTTTCAGATTTTGCGGTTGGATAGGTTCTGAGAACGAGACCTGTTACAATTTTTGGGGGTCATATTTTGAGCCCTCACTCCCCTATGTTTCACCCAATATCAAATATTGAACCAGTTTCGAAAAGTACTAATTGATACCTTTCATTTGATATCCCATATGGCTATATTCTGTGAAAAAAAATTTTGCAGCCTCCTTTCACATGTATGGGGAGCCCCCCTTAAACTTAACACAAAGTGGCGCCAGTTGCTGCATGTAAAGGGAACGGCAGATCACATACTCCTACCAATTTTTGTGACAATCGGTCCAGCCGTTTCCGAATAAATCGGCTGTGACAGACAGACATCGAATCGATTCTAATAAGGTTTGTGTGTGTACGAACTTTCTCAAATAAGATGAACAAATAACCTATATACCAGAAGCGCCAAGTTTCGGTATTCGGACTTGTTTGATCCATTGTGCTCTTAATCTTATATATAAAAATCAATTGCTATTCGTTAGTCTCGCTAAAACTCGAGAACGGCTGAACGGATTTATGTTATTTTGGTTTTGAAATGTCCGTGGAGGTCTAGGGAAGGTTTAAAAGGTGAGAAAAATTCGAATAATTGCCGGTAAAACCCTTAAAAACAGCACTTTTCTTCTTCCCATATAAACGTTTTTTTCTAAATAAAATTTAGAGTCAATTTGAACTTTATTGATATTCAATAAAGTGCAATCACTCACTATGTTCATCAGACGTCATATTACAACCAAGTGACAATCTTTTATTTCTAAAAAGACAAAAGACATTAAATGTTTCACAGCTCAGAACATGTTGTATTGGAAAATAGAATTTCTGTTTTTAGTATTTTTGTTTCTCACCGTTTAAACGTTCTCTGAATTTCCATAAATATTTCAAGACCAAACTAGACTACCTAGACCTAGACTAGATATTAAGTTTTGTTACAAATTAAATTTCTGAGTGCAACGATAATATTTGACATTAGATTTGACAACCAACTAATATGTCAATCCATCCTCTTGCACTTTAGAACACGGAAAGAAGTATAACTTTCTTTACTTTGGCGATCCTTTGTGATAGTGACATTCCAGTAAATGTGCTCTTTTTTTTTTGATATTTTGCGATTGTGACACTTTACTGCTAAGTGACTTTCATTATTTACAATTTACGATGCTGAGGAGAAGACGACCTGACTTAGATCGTCGCAGTCAATCAAATGTGCGAAGAGCTGCCTCACGTGCTAACCGCACTGATGACCAGAGAGAGACAGATCAATAAAATAGTCGTATTGCTATGTCAGAATTGTGTTATTTAGTGAGTGATAATGAAGTAGATAGGCTTAGAATACAACGAGTTCGTGCACATCAAACATAACAACAGCAATCACGACATAATGAAATTGATCGAATCCGCAGACGGAATGCTCTTGTGATTTTTGAACGAGCTGCATTGGATTATGATCCGGCAATTAATTATAGTGCTGACAAATCTGTAACAATTGGGGAAATGAAAATAATTTATAAATATTGTAAGGCGTTAAAATACACTCACGAATCTACTGGATTATGTTGTGCTGGAGGCAAAGTTAAACTGCCACAATTGCTCCCACCACCAGGTCCTTTACGATCTTTAGTTTCTGGGATTGGAAATGATTCTAAGCACTTCTTCGCCAACATTCAGAAATATAACAGCTGTTTCCAGATGATATCATTTGGCGCTACACATATTATACAGGACAATTTCATGCCCAAGGTTCTGGTATATAATATTTTTTTATAATATTCAATATGTACTAAAGTGTATGTATCGGAAATAATTAATCGACAATTTTTTAAAAATTACAGATACAAGGACGAATTTATCAGTTATTGGGGCCACTGTTACCAGTACCTGATGCAGATTATCAATTTTTACAAATTTATTTTATGGGCAATTCAGATGCGGAAGTTGATAATCGTTGTGCTCACAATCCAACAGTGAAGAGAACTATTGTCCATGAATTACAAATGATTCTGCATCAGAATAAACATTTTCAAAATATCATTGGATCGGATGCCATCTGATAGCCATAATATTGAGGCAGTTCGAAGTCTGCCGGGTCAAGCTTGAAATTTTTAATAGAAACTTTTCGATTTATCAAAATTATATAAAGGAGGGTTTTATATTTTTTAATAAGGAGCAGCGCATCAACCATAGCGACGCACCGTCGCTGTTGATTTCCAGAAATTTGCTTGTTTCCTCTAGTATAGCCTGACAAGCCAAAAATTCTCCTCTATCCTGGAATAATGAATTTGATTGCAGTGTTCGCCAATAAAGCTTGAGTTGCAATCTTCTTCTTTTTCTTCAGTCTTTATCCCGTTCACCAGCAGGGTCGGCTCGTCATGATCGGTTTCACCATTTGATTTTATCAAATCCCTTTTCTGGATGCAATCGCGAGGGTTTTAAATCCCCAATAAGTGTATCAAGCCACCGTTATTTCGGCCGGCCTTTTGGTCATTTACCATCGACTTCAATGTTCAGACCAATCTTGGCATTTGAACACTCGTTGGCGTGAATTACATGACCATACCATGGAAGACGCCTTTTTCGCAGTGTTTCCACGATCGGTGCAAACTCATATTCTCATTTCAAGACGCTGTTCATTGTCTTTTTTAGTCGGCCAACACTCAGGTAAATCGAAAGCGACAGGATGGACGGCATTGCGGTAAAGTTTGGATTTGAGACGTCCATTGATACATCGATCACAAAGAACACCAGTTGTGGAACGCCACTTCATCCAGATTGCGTTAATGCGTGAAGCATTGACAATAATAGGATTCTATCCTTCTTTTTAGCGTAACATTGCATTTATTTTGTTATTCCACAGTGAACTTAAGGAAGGTTTAATAATATACTATTATTAACTTCACATGGATAGATATCGGGATGGAGAATATTTTGAGGCCTAAACATCATGTAGGCAACATCATGATTTTTTTAATATTTTGGGATAGACGGTTTCTGAAAATGAGTCCTTGGTTTAAGTATGCACTTCAAGAGCATCCCTCTTGCCATCATGCAATCTATGCTAAAACTAAGGTGTACTTCGGTGCTAATCGAGGCCTTTAATTTGAAATCACTCATGGATGTATTTAACGAAAACCATATATGCAATCTCTTTTTGTACGCACAATAGCCCCACATAACACCAATATATTTGTAAAATCACGCCTTTTACATAAATTTCGTATTATTACAGTCTATTATAAGGGTATACAGCATACACTCGGTAAAAATATTGAATTGATGTGATTGTTTTCACGTATGTCACCATTTCACTTGCGTTTTATGTATAAATGATGGGAAGCAGAAACTAAGCATATTTGATAACAAAAAGAATAAATGTTTTTATTTTTCCTTATTTCTATTTTCTTTAATTTATTCACAAAAAAAAAAAAAAAATCAAATATCTCAAAAGTAAAAATATCTAAAGTACAACAAATCGGGGAAACTGGAGGCTTGACGCTTCAGATATACAAGGTTTTGTGTTTCTCTACGTGAGGAGCATAACGCAGTTCTCTATTGCCTGATAACATCGACTCGAGATATTTAAATCGCTCAGTGCTGCCAATGGCAGCAACCTGCCCAGAACTGAGCGATTTAAATATCCCGGGTCAATGGTATCAGCTAATGGCGAACTGCGTAATGAAATGCTCCACGCCTTAACGCAACCTGGATGAAGTGGCGTTCCACAACTGGTGTTCTTTGTGATCGACGTATCAGCGAACGTCTCAAATCTAAAATTTACTGCAATGTCGTCCGTCTGCGGTTCTCTATAGATCTGAGTGTTGGGCGACTATCAAAGGCGACCCCGCTTGTGAACGGGACAAAGGCTGAAGAAAAAGAAGATGGAGGAGAGACGAGTGCACAACAGCTCCGTGTCACATAGCTACAAATTTCATTGCCCCTATTTTTTAGAAAGCGATTTCAATAAATAATTTAATGGAAAGCCCTGAATATGCTTCACACTCTGAGTTTAATATTATTAGCAAATGCCAAGAATTTAACCTACATCAGATATAAACAACTCGGGAAACCGGAAGCTGGGCTTTGCTTGCTTCTTCTATGAGTATATTTGGGGGTAATTATCCCATTTGTACGTAGCCCGTTATGTATATGCATTTAGCATGTCTGACTACCCACTTTAGTGTGATATTGATATTTAGTTGGAGTAAATTTACAAGAGAAAAAACCAACCAACCAACAACATCAAACCGCACTGGTCAAACGGGAAGAACAAAGATAGGAGACTACAACTTTGATAATTTCTCCTATAGCAGCCAGTCCTCATGTATTCCTCGGTTCTTATAAAGAAAAATTGCGAATTCTCCGAAGAATTTTTGGCCCCCTACATTAGGATGGACGATTCCGTAGCCTACATAACGACGAAATCTATGAGTGATATCATGACCGTGAAGTTGTGGATAAAATCCGGCTCAATAGGTTACGGTGGGTCACTTAATCCGTATTGATGAGGATGATCTAACCTGGAAAGTCTATAAGGGCAATATCTATGGTAGAAAAAGAAGACGAGGCAGACCCTGCCTAAAATAGAGCGATGGCGTAGGCCAGGACGCCAGATAGCTTTTAGGGATATTGAATTGATGGACCTCGGCGCAAAACCGGGATGTCTGGAGTTCTTTATTAAGGTAGGCCTAGACCCGATACCGGTTGTTGCGCCGTTGATGATGATGAAATTTACAGGGTAAAGTCAATTTTGAGCTACTGTAACTTTGTTACTAATAGTACGATTTTGGTCAAACTAGGGGGTTATGTGCTTCATATTATATTTTATACTACTACCACCTTTTATAACTCTGGAATAAACATAAGGGGGGTTTTCTCAATTTCTCCAAAAATATGGCAATATACAATTATTAATTTAATTTGAACAGATATCGAAACGGAGAGTATTTTGCGGTGTGGGCACCATATAGAGGCAGCTTCATGAATTTTTTTGGGTAGTTTCTGAGAAGAAAGAAATCATCATTTTTCACCCCTCCCACTCCCCGCCTTTTTAACAAATCTCAAAACTAAGACATGCTTCGGAAAGTATTAATGGAGACCTTTCGTTTGATACTCGACATGACTATATTGGATGAAAAAAAAATTTACACCGCCCTTTTACATGTACCCCCTAAATCTCAACGTAGAAGGATATCACTCACTGCATGTCTGGGCGTTGACAGTTCCTATCTTCTCACCAAATTTCGTGTCAATTGGTATAGCCGTTTCTGAGAAAAGTGCCTGTGACAGACAGACAGACATTGAACCGATTTTAATAAGGTTTTGTTTTGTAAACAAAACCTTAAAAAGGGCTGGGGAGAATTAGATTCTCCTGGAATGGAATTTTAATATTTCCCGCGAATGTCAATTATTCTCGTTAATTATGACGTCAGCATCTTATTTGTATGGCTTAGAACGTTGTTAATTCGCACGAAATTGATAAGTTTGAACTGCTATAACTATAACCTCTATGATGAAGCAAAATCCGGAAGTCCTAGGACGAATTTAAGGGGGGTTTTTTAGTAAATTGTTGGCAATATACTCTTAGTAAGCTTATTTGAGCAGATATCGGAATGAGACATATCTTGAGACCTCCTCCAAGCACACCACCTTGATTTAGGTTGGGTAGTTTCCGAAAATGAGTCCTGTCTCACTTTAAGTGAGTACATTTTGACTCTTCACTCGCGCACTTTGCAATTCACGACCAAACTAATATCAGTTGCAGGAAAGTACTAATCGAGACCTTTCATTTAATACCCTACACGACTATATCCGGTGAAAGAAATTTTTTAATCCCCCTTTACATGCCACTCGCTGCATCCGTGGGATTTCATAGTTCCTATCTGTCCACCAAATTTCGTTCGGATTGGTTTAGCCGTTTTGGATAAAAGTGCGTGTGACAGACAGACAGACAGTGAATCGATTTTAATAAGGTTTTGTTTTACACAAAGCCTTAAAAATGTGACCTTGCTACATGACTAAGTAAGCAGCTTTTTTCTCTTACCTCTACCTTTTGAAATATTTAACAAATTTTTGGAAAAATAAAAAGTTTATGGGTTAAAACACACATTTTTTTCAACTATGTATTTTTCAGAATTTATTGCGAGTACTTAAATACAGTAGATTCTTAAGGGATTCAGCTTATTTCCAATTTATGTAAGAAATCCGATTTTTATATCAAAAATTCAGATAGCTACATTATTTTGATCATAGCTCTGTTATTCTTTATCCCACTGACTTCTGTCATACCTCACTTTAAAGGTCTTCTTAAGCACTTAAAAAAAGTGTCAAATTTCAACTAAAGACATGGTTTTGCGTTATTTGACCTTCAAAATAGTAGCAGCTATAACTCAGTGCATATTGCCCCTATAGAAAAATAAAAACATTTATTCTTTTTGTTATTAAATATGCTTTGTTTCTGATTCGCATCATTTCTACATAAAACGCTTGGTTTTCGAGTTCTTTACGTAAAACCGTTTAAAAATATGCAATTTTTGATGAAACAAATCAGAACACTGGGAGCTTGACGCTTCGGATATAAAGGTTTTGTGTTCATCTTGAGATGAGAACGCACGATTTTCCATTCGTACATGGCTAAAAATTCAAAATAGTCCTCATATATTTCCAAACTGCAAAATATACACATGTGCATATTAAAGCCATAAATATAGCTCATCCTAAGCAAACAAACATATTCTACAACTTCGCGCGCAAATTGAAATGAACAGAGGTATAATATATGTATATCTATTTGATTTAGGCACTCCCCGGAACTCCATTAGCGTATATACACCTGCCTCGACTAATTGATGATGATATACAAATAACTAAACAAGTCAGGAAACCCGAAGCTTGACGCTTCAGGTATAAAAGGTTTTGTGTTTCCCTATGTGAGTAGCATAACGTAGTTCTCCATTGGCTTATAGCATTGACCCGAGGTATTGAAATCGCTCAGTTCTGGGCAGGTTACTGCCATTGCCAGAACAGAGCGATTTAAATATCTCGAAGGGCAGGTTACTGCCATTGCCAGAACTCAGTGATTTAAATATCTCGAGTCAATGCTATCAGCCAATGGAGAACTGCGTAATGAAATTGCTTCACGCATTAATGCAACCTGGATGAAGTGGCATTCCCCAACTAGTGTTCTTTGTGATCGACGTATCAGCGCATGTTCCAAATCTAAAATTTACTGCAATGTCGTCCGTCTGCCGCTCTCTATAGTTCTGAGTGTTGGCCGACTATAAAGGACAATGAACGGCGTCTTGTGATAATGAGGACTAAGATGTTGCATTGCACTAGTGGCGTAACACGTTTTGATTACGTCTGAAATGAGAATATCCGTGATCGATATGGGTTTGCACCGATCGTGGAAAAATCGCAAGAGAGGCGTTTTCGATGGTGTGGTCACGTAATTCACGCTAACGAGAATTCAACAACCAGTATTGGTCAGAACATCGAAAGCAATAGTAAGCAACCAAAAAGCGGGCCAAAACAATAGGGGCTTGATACGCTGGATGGGGATTTAAAGGTCTTGAGATTACATCCTGATCAGGCATTTGATAAAATAAAATGATGAAACCGATCACCACGAGCCGACCCCACTTGTAAACTGAAGGCTGAAGAAAAAGAAACAGATGCGAGGAGCGACGAGTGCACAACAGCTCCGTGTAATATAGCTAAAAATTCCATTGCCCTCTATTTTCTAGAAAGCGATTTAAATAAATCATTTGATGGAAAGTCCTGTGTTGATAATGGTCACCCTCATACGCTTCACGCTCTGAGTTTAATATTATTAGCGAATGAAAACAATTTAACCAGCATCAAATATAAAAAAGGGCTAGGGAGAATTAGATTCTTCTTGAATGGAATTTTAATATTTCACTGGAATTTCAATTATTCTCGTTAATTATGACGTCAGCATCTTATTTGTATGGCTTAGGATGGTGTTAATTAGCACGAAATTGATAAGTTTGAACTTCTATAACTTTGACACTAATAGTTGGATTTTCATGGAACTTGGCATGTGCCGTGCAAAATTTGGTACACCTAGGATGAGCTTAAGGAGAGTTTTTTAGTCTACTTCTAAAAGTTGATAATATACTATTAGTAAATTTATTTGAGCAGATACCGGAATAGGACATCTCTCGAAGATTAGATTTCACATAAGTGTTTTACACAAAACCTTAAAAAGGGCTGCAGATAAATAGATTCTTCATAAATGCGACTTTAATATTCCACGCGAATGTCAATTATTCCGGGTAATTATGACGTCAGCATCTGATTTCCATGGCTTTGGAAGCGGTAAATTCGCGCGAAAGTGCTAAGTTTGAGCTGCTATAACTTTGGCGTTAATTGCCAGATTTCTACGAAATTTAGTGCGTATATACGAAATATTGTCCTCTATGCTGGTACATAATTCGGAAGTCTTAGGATGAATCTAAGGGGGGTTTGTCAGTAAATTTCTAAAAAGTAGTAATATAATATTAGTAAGTTTATTTGAGCAGATACCGGGATGGAACATATTGTGAGGCCTAGATTTCATCTAGGCGCACCACCTGATTTTTTTCGGATTTTAAGGTTGGGTAGTTTCCGAAAATGAGTCCTGTCTCACTTCAAGTGCGTACATTTTGACTCCTTACTCACGCACTTTGCAGTTTATGCCAAAACTAATACCAGTTTCGGAAAGTACGAAAGATCCAGTCCTTTCATTTGACACCCTACACAACTATATTCTGTGAAAAAATTTTTTGAATCCCCCCTTTGCATGTATGGGGAGCCCCCCTTTAAACTCCACCTAAATTTATGCTACTCACTGTATGCGTGGGATTTCATAGCTCCCATCTGTCCACCAAATTTCGATCGGATCGGTTTAGCCGTTTTGGATAAAAATGCGTGTGACAGACAGACATTAAATCGATTTTAATGAGGTTTTGTTTTACACAAAACCTTAAAAATGAATGAATGAATGAAACGATCTCACTCATACGATTGCCAACCATTACGAATGTGGAAGAATCATGGAACCAAATGAAAGACACGATCCACAAAGCGGCCTCTGCAACCCTCGGGGTCACCAAGCCGGGTAAGCGCTACATCAACCGAGATACTTGGCTTTGGAATGATGATGTTGAAATGAAGGTCCGTGAAAAGAAACGCCTCTACCACAAATTTCTCGACGATAAAACGCCTGCTAATTGGCAAATTTATAAGAATGCGAACCGGGAAGCAAAGAAAGCGGTCGCTGTCACCCGAGCGAACCATTTCAAAAATCTTTACGATAAACTGGACACTCGGGATGGCGAGAGAGATCTGTACCGACTTGCTAAAAGTCGTGATGAACGCACACAGGATATCGAACACTTCTGTTGTGTTAATGACAAGAACGGTACTTTGCTTACTGATCGTCGAGCCGCGACGGATAGATGGCGAGAATACTTCGAGCAGATTTCAACTGAAGAATTTGCTCATCCTCCACTTCCACAATCATTGCCGACATTTGGAGCAGTTCCACCAGTCAGCGCAACTGAAGTCGAATAGGCAATAAAACAAATAAAATCTGGGAAAGCAATAGGACCTGACGACATCGCATCTGAACTCTGGAAAGCGAAGAGCTGGGACCCAACACTGTGGCTCAGTGAATTCTTTAATCGGATTATTCAGGAAGGAAGAACTCCATCTGACTGGCAAGAAAGTACCACTGTTCCAATATGGAAAAAGAAAGGTAGTCCAGCAGAATGTTCAAATTACCGTCCGATCCGGTTACTTTCCCATACCATGAAGATTTTTGAACGCATTCTTGACAACCGTATTCGCGAAATCGTTGAAATAACCCGTGAATCAAGCCGGATTTGTCAACAACTGCGGAACTACTGACGCAATACACGCCGCGCGGTTACTCATGGAAAAACACCGTGAGAGAAAGCGTTTGACCGTGTACCACACGAACTCATCTGGTATGCTTTACGACACTTCGTCCCAGAAGAACTGGTGCGCTGGGTTCAATTGCTCTACCACGATCCGAAAAGTAAAGTTCGAAGTATGGCGGGTGTATCAAAATCGCTTCGTGTTCTGTTGGTGTTCATCAAGGAAGTGCCCTCTCGCCACTCCTTTTTGTTCTTGTTATGGACACCGTCACACGGGATATCCAACGTCCAGCGCCCTACACTCTGCTTTATGCAGATGATGTTTTCCTAGCATCTGATAGCAAAAATGATCTCGAGCAACTTGTTCAAAAATGGAATGATCGCCTCATGCAACACGGTCTCAGATTGAATTTAAACAAAACTGAATTTTTGACGACCGATCGCCATGAAACAGGCACAATCACTGTCAGCGGCAGTGACCTGCCCAGAATTGAGCGATTTAAATACCTCGGGTCAACGCTAGTAGCCAATGGAGAACTGCGTTATGAAATTGCTTCACGCATTACTGCTACCTGAAGTGACGTTCCCCAACTGGTGTTCTTTGGGATCGACGTATCAACGAACGTCTCAAATCTATAATTTACCGCAATGTCGTCCGTCCTGTCGCTCTCTATGGTTCTGAGTGTTGGCCGACCATAAAAGACAATGAACGGCGTCTTGCGGTAATGGAGACGAAGATGCTACGTTGGACTAGTGGCGTCACACGTTTAGATCACATCCGAAATGAGGATATCCGCCATCGTTATGGGGTTGCACCGATCGTGGAAAAGTTGCGAGAGAGGCGTCTTCGATGGTATGGTCACGCAATTCGTGCAAACGAGAATTCACTTGCCAAGATTGGTCTGAACATCGAAGTCGATGGTAAACGACCAAAAGGCAGACCTAAACAACGGTGGCTTAATACGCTAGATGGGGATATGAATGCCTCGAGATTGCACCCAGATCAGGCATTCGATAGAGCCAAATGGCGAAGCCGATTACGACGAACCGACCCCGCTTGGGAACGGGGCAAAGGCTGAAGAAAAAGAAGAAGATACAAATAACTAAAAAAAATTAAAAAAGGTAAAAATAAGATATTCATATGCTCCCTGCTCTTCAGATGAGCCAACTTTATATGAACATGACGTCATACTCATCTTAAGAGTGCAATCAATTCATATAAAATAGAAAATAACTTTGTTAATAGTAGTTGGATTTCCTTCAAACTTTCCATTCTGTTTTGTTTCCCACAAAAAATCAATAAAGTAAAAAAGTCGGAATACTGGAAGCGGGACGCCTCGTGTATAAAGCATTTTGTATTCATCTAGTGTGAGGAATTTTCCAATTCACGATTCTCCATTCGAATATAACTCCAATAGAAAATATTCCTTGATATTTACAAACTTTTTTGTGTATTTTGTTCGTTAGTAAATATATTATTCCAATATAGTACAGTACAGAACTCCTTCCATGTTCAAAGTAAAATAACAATCCACGAAATTATATATCACCAGGAAAGTAATATAAAAGAATTTTTTATGTATTTTGTTCGCTCTGTACACAGTGTTGCGAACATTTCTCTTCACATTAAATGAATTATGACTGCCGAGCAATTTAACTTGAAAACTTTTATTTTTTTCTGGCTTGAATTTCACACTTAAATTTTACTATTCCAAGGTAGACGTCCGCGTGCGTTGCTGGTCGAGGTGCAAGAGAGAGATTTTTTCAACGGCCTGTTGCCTCGACAAACGGATTATTCCCGTTGGCACCGGCGGTGGCATCTGTCCATCAAATTAACATTCGAAACATTCGCTGCAGCGGTTTCCGGGCGGCATCCGTCCGGACCAGGACGTGTTCAGCTCCTTGGGAGCGCAGGCGAGTTTGTGTCGGGTGGGAGGTGTAGTTTTCAGGGAGTGGAGATTGTCTCTCAGCGGGCACAGCAATACCGAATCTGTGAGACCCGATCTCCTAGCAAAAACCGGATCACTTGGGAGTCGTGGGTTCTCCCCGTATACCAGCTCCACGTGGCCGGAGTTCCTTTTCCGAGTCTTCGCAACAGAGAAAGAGGTTCGAGCCGAAGATGGGCAACTCCCGAAATTTGTATTTGGAGTTGCATTTGAGGCTCTGAAGTACTGCGATAGCCAAGACGTCGAGTGAGGCGGGGATGTTTACCTCGGAGACACATGACAAAGCCGGACAAGTGCTGTATGGCGGACGTGCACTGGCTTATAAAGCTCAGATGTCGAAGCTGACGAGGGGATGCTTTGTCGGGCAAAGCATATGTGAGAGGCGTATAGTCCGTGAACACTGTGAATGGCCTGCCTTCTAGGGAGAAGCGGAAGTATTTAATGCTCAAGTACGCGGCGAGCCGTTTTCGATCGTAGGTGCTGTAGTTCCGTTGAGCTGTCTGGAGAAGAAGCTCAACGACTGCCACATTTGATTCACCTTTTGGTGAAGAGCAGAACTTACTGCGATGTCAGAGGCATCAACAAAAACGGCTAGGGGTGCATCTTGTAGAGGAAATGCCAAGAGTGTAGCGTCAGTCAGTTATTGACGGGATTTATCAAACGCGCGGACAACCTCTTCAGACCACACAATCTCTCGTGTGTCTTTTGTTTTGGGGCCAGACAAGTACGCGTTCAAAACGGACTGGTGTTGGGCGGCCTTGGACAGGAAAGGAAGATAGAAGTTTAGCATGCCCAAGAACCTCCTCAAATCCTTCACGGTTTTCGGACGCGGGAAGCTTGAGATCGCTTGCACCTTGTCTGGGTCGGGCTGTATTCCGTCAAGGGAAATGAAATGGCCGAGGAATCTTAGCTGTGTCTGGAGGAACTTGCATTTCTCAACGTTTAGGACTAAGCCGGCCTCAAGGAAACGTTGAAAAATGCACTCGAGATGGACTAAGCGCTTAGACTCAGTGGAAGAAGCGACCAAAACATCATCTATATACACGAAACAGAAATCGAGGTTTTGCAGGACCGAGTGAATGAAGGTTTGCGCCGCATTGCCCATCCCGAAAGTCATGCGTATGAACTCGAAGAGTCCAAAGGGTGTACATATTGCCGTCTTTGGAATGTTTTCTGAAGCTACAGGGATTTGGTGATATGCCTTTGTTAAATCCAAGGTCGAAAAGATGCGGCAATTTGCGAGATTATGCGCAAAGTCGTGGATGAGAGGAATTGGATATTGGTCTGGAACAGTCTGTGTATAACTGTCTATTATATAATCCCCACAGGGGCGCCATTCGCCGTTTGGCTTAGGGATCATATGTAGTGGGGAAGATCAACAGCTGTTTGAAGCTCTATAGATAGCCTGTTGAGCAAGTTGCCAGCTTCTGGGGTGTTGGAGGAGCACCTTTGGGAAGATCTGGGAACTAGTGGTGTTAATATGGTGCTGCACAAGGTGCTTCACTGGTTTTGAGAGACTACATTCGGTAGTAATCTGGCTGAAATTTTGAAGGAGTGCCGAACAGGAGAGTCGGTAATGTCCTCCAAAAGCACGGAAAGATTGTTATTTGGGTGAGATGCGAATTGACTCGGCTAATTAAGAGTGGTCGTGGGATCTATAAGGGACTTGTTCTGCAAGTCCACTAGCAACTCATAGTGACACAAGAAATCTGCGCCTAAAATGGGTAAGTTGATATCCGCCAGGATGAATCGGCACGAAATGTCTTACGTAAGCCAAGACTCACGTCCACTTGCCTGTACTCGTAGGTGTTAATTCGAGGGGAATTTGTAACTGCGAGTTTTAAGGGCTGCGGGAATAGCCGATGGTGCCGGGGTACGGGAAGAACTGAAACCTCCCGCGGACCTAGTTTTTTGTGGTAGGCGTGTATTTACACGGGAGCGTACATCTGGTAGCTTTTTCGCCGAATCTACGATAATACCAACAAATGCTTCGGTCCGTAGGTTGTCCTGACGACCTGCTACCCGATCGCCCTTTTCGAGCAGTAGACCGCGAGCGAGTTCGTGACCTGCCGCCCGAACGCTGAGCGTCCAGCCTCAACTTCGCCAAGCTGGCCAAAAGAGCGGCCATCTCGCCCTTCAGCTCGCTAACTTCATCTGAAGCCTGCTGAACGGCCGCTATCGTAGGACGCGCATGCACCTTATCGGCCGCAGCTGCCAGCGCCTCCAAAGAATCGGAGACGCACGCGAGTACCACCTGGGTGCCCCCCGGAAGTCGTCGCAGCCAGAGCGACTTCATCAGATCGTCGTCGATCTTGCTCCTACCCAATAGCCTCATTTCGCGAAGCAATTGAGTGGGAGTTCGATCGCCCAACGTCAAACCTGCCAACAAGTGATTCAGCTTAGTTGACACACTTACTGACAGGCGCTTGATCAGCTTCGTTTTCAATAAGGTGTAAGAGGACGATTTTACAATGTCCGCCACCAGGAGGATTGACTTCTCATCCAGGCCCATAATGGCGTTTAAATTTTGTCGCGTCCGCTGTGATCCCGGACATCTGGAATTGCGCCTCCAGATGGACGAACCACAGCTCCGAATTCCTCCGCAAAAAGGGAGGGACGCGTGCAGCTAAGTTTCACGCTCTGAGTTGAGTCGGGGACGCGGCTGTAACGAATTTCAAAAGATCCAACTATGACGACGGCAACCCCCCCTACAACAGAAAAAAGAGAAACCACCGACGCACCCCAGAGCGGACGCAGACCAAAATAAAAACTCGCCAAATGAGCGTAACTCCAACGATGAATTTCCAAAAAAATATCGATGCCGTCTACTGCGGCGTTTCAATAATTATTATTAATTCTATAATTATCAGAAAGAATTCAAAGTGTTAAACATTCACTTTTACGCATCAATATACATCAGAAAGAACTCAAAGTATTAAACAGTCACTTTTACGCATCAATATACATTAGAAAGAATTCAATTCAATAAAATCAAAGTTGAGTTTTATTGCCAAAGTGCTAGATCGATTGATTGATCCTTGACGGCGGCTCCGCTTCTTAGAGGCTGGTGCTATCTGCTGGGCTGGGATTCGAACGCAAATTCGGCTGCAAGGCTCTGCCTGGTCAACTTCTGTCTCTCCATCGGTGTTCTGCCAACGCGGATTTGCAGGCAAAGTTGCGAGTTCACTTCAAAAACCGTCTTCGCTCGGTTGCGGAAAACTCGGTCGCATTGGGGCTTCTTAACGTGCCATTGATCTTCGAAGGCGGCTCAATGGATTGAACAATGATTTCAGCACTAGACATCGGGGCACATAAAAACTGGCGAAAAAACGGCGTGAACCTTCCAGTCGGCGCTCATACGGGGCGTCCTCGGCAGAATTCCTTGCGATCGGTCTTTCGAAGCCGCGTACGCGGTACTGCGTCTGGCTCCTTCTGGCGCGCGGTTTAGCCACCTTTCGTCGTCTTCGCAACTAGTGGCACACAATAAAAAAACAACCCGAAACTGGCCCTGCGAGAATGTCGGCTGTCGCCTCGCCCTACCTAGGCGCAATCGTCGCAATTGCGAATTTATGTACCTTTTCACGTCGGGCTTTTCTTCTGTTGGGCGAGTTTTTCGGGGTCACCACTTTTCTTTATTTTGTTCGTTAGTAGATATATTATTCCAGTAAAAGAGAACTCCTTCCATGTACAAAGTAAAATAAGAATCCAAGAAATTATATATCACCAGGAAAATTACTTTCCTGAAATTTTTATGTATTTTGTTCGCTCTGTACACAGTGTGCGAACACTTCCCTTCACATTAAACGAATTATGACTGCCGAGCGATTTAACTTGAAAACTTTCATTTTTTTCTGACTTAGATTTCACATTTAAATTTTACTATTCCAAGGTAGACGTACCCGTGTGTTGCTGGCCGAGGTGCAAGAGAGAGATTTTTTTCAACGACCCGTTGCCTCGACAAACGGATTATTCCCGTTGACTTTCCCTTATCGTGGCAAGTTCGAATATGCGCCGGCGGTGGCATCTGTCCGTCGCATTAACAACATTGGAAATTTATTTCGAACGTTGCTAACCCTGCTGCGCCACAACTTTGACAGTTTGACAATGACATACGAGTATGTAATTTCAATTATTATTATTATATGATGATCATCAAATATAGTCATGTGGGGTATTAAATTGAAGCCTCGGTTAGTACTTTTCGAAGCCGGTCTTAGTTTTGACATTTGTTGAAAACGTGGGGTGTGCGGGGGGTTGAAAGTGATCATTTCTTTAAGGGGGCCATTCTCAGAAACTACCAAGCCGAAAAATCTGAAAAAAACAGGAGGCTGCCACTATATGGTGTCTGGGCTCCGAAATACATTCCAAACCAATATCTGTTCAAATAAAGTTAATAATAATATATTACGATATTTTTTTTATAATTGGCTGGAAATTACCCGTTAAGTTCATCCTAGATGTAGGCTATAATGTAGAGCATGATCTTACCAAGTTTGGTGGAAATCGCACTATTGCTAACAAAGTTATAATACGTCAAAGTTGTTGTTCTTTGAAAATTGAAGACTATGAATGTCAATATCATCTGAAAGTGTATACACTCACATAATATATGGATATATTACGCGCTACGTACTAAGAAATACACAAAACCTTTCGTGCCTGAAGCGTCCAGCTTCCGGTTTCCCGAATTATTTACCTCACACGACCATATTCTGTGAAAATTTGCACCCACCTGTCACATGTATGTATGAGATGGTGTTGATATTTTCTGATGCTTTAGAATGCAGTAAATTCAAATTTGACGATACAGATAGTAATCGAATTCATATCAAACTTGATTTTTTCTTATGAAATCAATAAAAATATCATCATATCATGTCATATCAATCAATAAAAGATAAAAAATATGCAAATAAAAATCTTATATGGTTCCCAACAAAATTCCATATGGCCCCCATCAAAATACTAAAACTCCCAAAAAATAGTTAAGCCGATTGCGTATCTTCTTCACTTTTCCATTTCACACATGGCAAAACTGTTTCAGCAGTTGGTAATGTAATGAAACGATTTGTGGTCTAGGGTGTGTCTCCAATTGGTGGCGAGTGTAGTTCTCTCATGAAAAGTAATAATTTGGTGTACTACAACTTTGACGATTTCAATACGATTATCGTGATATCTGCCAATATCATTCGATATATAATCTTACTGCAAAATTCTGTGTATCTACAATATACTTGAGAAGGGTTTTCAATTGAATTTCTGAAATATATAATAATAATAGCAAATAACTCTTCTATTAACTTTATTTGACCAGATATCGGGATGAGACGTGTTTGTACATGCATAACTCGAAAACTAGTACTTGTTCATAAGGTAATGAAAGCCGCTTTTGAAAAAAAACTGTACTTTTTAAATTAAAAACAGCATTTTAAATTTCAACCAAATTCAAATGCACTGAAAAGTCCGCGCCATTGTATATGACGTCATAAATTACGTCAAGAAACTTTTGTAGATCGGCAACTAGAAGTTGCTTATGAAAATATCAAAGTGTTACACTTAATTCCGCGTGTGAATTGTCAAGAAGGACGGTGAAACTGCTGCTTTGCTGCACATAGATTTCCGTAAAACCCTGGTGAAATATTTTTTAGCTGTCTCGAAAGGAAATTTTCGAAAGTGCATTGCCATCGAGCTATGAAGTCCAGTTTCTTTGGAGGCAGGTCTAAATTTCGTGGATGATTTTAATGTGATAATGCTTTCGAATTTTGCGTCACTATTTTTCAAATTCAAGTCAAGTCACAAGGAAAGAAATCATCATCATCAACGGCGCAACAACCAGTATCCGGTCTAGGCCTGTCTTAATAAGGAACTCCGGACATCCCGGTTTTGGGCCAAGGTCCACCAATTCGATATCACTAAAAGCTGTCTGGCATCCTGACCTACGCCATCGCTCCATCTGAGGCAGGGTCTGCGTCGTCTTCTTTTTCTGCCATAGATAATGCCCTTATAGACTTTCCGGGCTAGATCATCCTCATCCATACGGATGATTGACTAATGCTGACCCGCCCACCATAATCCATTGAGTCGGATTTTATCCACAACTTCCCGGTCATGGTATCGCGGCCAAGAGTTCGCAATTTTTCTTGCTAAGAACCCAAGTTTCCGAGGAATAAATGAGAACTGGCAAGATCATTGTCTTGTACAGTAAGAGCTTTGGCCCTATGGTGAGACGTTTCGAGCGGAACAGTTTTTGTAAGCTGAAATAGGCTCTGTTGACTGACAACAACCGTGCGCGGATTTCATCATCGTAGCTGTTATCGGTTGTGATTTTCGACCCTAGATAGGAGAAATTATAAACGGTCTCAAAGTTATAGTCTCCTGTCTTTATTCTTCCTGTTTAACCAGTGCGGTTTGATGTTGTTGGTTGGTTGGTTTTTGGTGCTGACGTTGCCACCATATACTTTGTCTGGCCTTCATTGATGTCCAGCCCAAGATCTCACGCCGCCTGCTTGATCTGGATGAAGGCAGTTTGTACGTCTCGGGTGGTTCTTCCCATGATGTCGATATCGTCAGCATAGGCCAGTATTACATTTACCTCAGCATCACTTTCCCGAGGGCTAGGTTAAGGAGGACGCATCAAAGGGCATCCCCTTGTCGTAAACCGTTGTTGATGTCGAATGGTCTTGAGAGTGATCCTGCTGCTTTTATCTGGCCTCACACATTGGTCAGGGTCAGCCTAGTCAGTCTTATCAATTTCGTCGGGATACCGAATTCTCTCATAGCCATGTACAGTTTTACCCTGGCTATGCTATCATAGGCGGCTTCAAATTCGATGAATAGATGGTGCAACTGGTGTCCATATTCCAACAATTTTTCCATCGCTAGCCACAGAGAGAAAATCTGATCTGTTGCTGATTTGCCTAAAGTGAAGCCTCTTTGGTATGGGCCAATGATGTTCTGGGCGTATGAGGCTATCCGGCCTAGCAAGACAGCGGAGAATACCTTATAGATGGTACTCAGCAACGTAATACCACTAGATATCACGCAATCTAGCTTTTTATGTATGAGACAGTTAAGATAATGCCTCTTTGCCAGTCGTCAGATATTGATTCGCTAGCCCACACCTTGAGCACAAGTTGATGAACCGCTTGATGTAATTAGTCGCCTCCGTATTTAACCAATTCGGCTGTAATTCCATCGGTTCCTGGCGACTTATGATTTTTAAGCCGATAAATTGCAGGGATTGTTTTTTCGATACTTAATGGTGGCAGTATTTGCCCGTCGTCTTCAGTTGGCGGGTCCTCCAACTCACCGATGTTCTGGTTGTTCAGTAGTTTATCATAATACTCAACCCACCGATCCCAGTAGTTTATCATAATACTCAACCCATCGATCCAATATGCCCATTCTGTCGGAAATTAGATTTCCCTCTTTGTCTCGGCATACAGGGCTCCATCTTACTGACTTGTTGGTAAAACTTCCGCGCCTGGTCCGGTTGCCCCCTGTACTTTTCGAGTTCACAGACCCGTTGGTTCTCCCAGGCTTCCTTTTTCCGTCTGTGAAGTCGTTTCTATGCTCGACGGAGTCCTTTCAAAATGCAACATTACTCGGTATGCAGCATTGTTCTGTTCCGTTGCTAGCTTAGATTCATCGTTAAACCAGCCGTCCCGACTCTTTTTTGCGGCTGGGGCCAAGTATGTTTGTGGACGTATTTATGATAACGTTCTTCAGGTGGTTGTGAAGATCATTTGTTGATGCTTCATCTCCAGGTCCTCTGTTGACTGCGGTTATTGTGGCATCCATTTCCCTCTTATAGGTGTCGCGGAGGGCTGTGTTATGGATGGCTTCAGTGTTAACTCAGACCTGATTGTTAGAGAGGATTCTAGGTGGTGTTGTTATTCGAGCTCGGAGTACCATGCCAACGAGATAGTGATCCGAGTCTATATTGGCCCCTCCTATGTGTTCTGACATTCATCAAGGATGAGAGGTGGCGGTGTTCGATCAACACGTGGTCAATTTGGTTAAAAGTGGTGCTGTCTGGAGAGGCCCAAGAATGTGTGTGGGCCATTTGTGGAAAGAAACACCACAGAACATGCAACGGGCCCGAAGTTCGAATCCCGCTCAGTGCAAATTCATTTTTTTGCGGCCTGTGGATCTTTCAGAAACGTACGTTTTATCGCCACCCAGGTAAATATGTGAGTGGAGTTTCTTGTTCACTTGTATTCGGGCATTATTTTCGCCAAAGCCGTGTACATATTGTCCCTGCACATTATCTCCACTCCCCCTACCATATTGTCTGAGATTTCCGAATTGGTTTTTTCCAACGGATATGGTAATTGGGCAGGTGAAACTATTATTTTGGCGTGAAAAAAACAGTTATTTTTTTAACTCGGGGAGCCTATTGATCGCTTAATCGATTTCTACCGTTATTTCGACAAAAAAATGTCCACCTTCCACTCCGACCCCAAATTTCATATCAATCGTGACCAATTCGTATAAACATATTATATCCGCGCTCAAAAAAAAGCCGAGACCAACTAAAACTATGGTTTTGATATAAAAGCAAAAAAATATATATAATTACTTACAAATGTGAATAAATTATAAACTTATGCTAACAAGCTTGGAAAGAAGAAGCTTGTCGCTTCAGGTATAAAAGATTTTGTGCATTTCTTATATAAATATATTTGAGTGGATATTTTTCCCATTAGAACCTAACACGTAATATATGCATATAATATCCACTTTCGCATGATACTGACATTCAAAGTCTTACAACATTGACCTATTATAAGTTTATTAGTAATGGTGCGATTTCCACCACCACCTTATAGCATATATTGCTGTAAAATTTGGTGATTTTAGCATGGAGTAATATATTATTATTAACTTTATTTGAACAGATATTGGTATGGAGCGTATTTCGGAGCCTAGGCACCATATAATGGCAGCCTCCTGATTTCTTTAAGAATTTTTGGTTTGGTTGTTTCTAAGAATGGGTCCGTGAAAGAAATGATCAAATTCGACCCCTTTCCAACAGATGTCAAAACTAAAACTAAACTAAACAAGTCGGGAAACCGGAAGCTTGATGCTTCAGGTATAAAAGGTTTTGTGTTTCTCTATGTGAGGAGCATAACGTAGTTCTCCATTGGCTGATAGCATTGACCCGAAATATTGAAATCGCTCAGTTCTGGGTAGGTTATTGCCATTGCCAGAACTGAGCGATTTAAATATCTGGAGAGGCAGGTTACTGCGTTTGTCAAAACTCAGCGATTTAAATATCTCGAGTCAATGCTATCAGCCAATGGAGAACTACGTAATGAAATTGCTTCACGTATTAAGGCTATCTGGATGAAGTGGCATTTCACAACTGGTGTTCTCTGTGATCGATGTATCAGCGCACGTCCCAAATCTAAAAGTTACTGTAATGTTGTCCGTCTGCCGCTCTCTATAGTTCTAAGTGTTAGCCGACTATAAAAGACAAGCAATCAAAAAGCTCATTTCGTTGTGGTACAGTGCACGAAATTCACAAAAAATGGTAAAGTTTTACCCCCTATAATTTTGTTAATAATAGTTGGATTTTCTTCAAACTTGACCAAATGTCCATTATGTTCTTCATTACACGCATGCCGAATTTTGTACTTCCGGGGTGAACATAAGAGGGGTGCCGGGAAAATTTATTATTATTAACTTTATTGGGCAGATATCAGAACCGGATATATTTTGAGGCCTAGATTTCGTAGAGATACATCACAGTGATTTTTTTCAGATTTTTCGGTTGGATAGATTCTGAGAACGAGACCTGTTACACTTTTTGGGGGTCATATTTTGAGCCCTCACTCCTCTATTTTTCACTCAATATCAGATATTGAACCAGTTTCGGAAAGTAATAGATAATTGAGACCTTTCATTTGATATGCCACATGGCTACATTCTGTGAAAAAAAAAAATTTGCACCTTCTATTCACATGTATGGGGAGCCCCCCTTATACTTAACACAAAATGACGCCACTTACTGCATGTAAAGAGAACACCAGACTACATACTCTCACCAATTTTCATGACAATCAGTCTAGCGGTTTCCGAATAAATCGGGTGCGACAGACAGACAGACACACGGACAGACAGACACCGTCTCGATTCTAATAAGGTTTTGTTTCACACAAAACCTTAAAAAGGCTGGGGAGAATTAGATTCTTCTTGAATGGAATTTTAATATTACATTCGAATGTCAATTATTCTCGTTAATTATGACGTCAGCATCTTATTTGTATGGCTTAGGACGGACAGGATGAACCTAAGGGGAATTTTTTAGTCAATTTCAAAAAGTTGATAATATACTATTAGTAAATTTATTTGAGCAGATACCGGAATGGGACATCTCTCGAAGATTAGATTTCACATAAGTGTTTTACACAAAACCTTAAAAAGGGCTGAAGATAAGAAGATTCTTCATAAATGTGACTTTAATATTTTACGCGAATGTCAATTATTCCAGGTAATTATGACGTCAGCATCTGATTTGCATGGCTTTGGAAGCGGTAAATTCGCGCGAAAGTGCTAAGTTTGAACTGCTACAAATTTGGCGTTCATGGCCAGATTTCCACGAAATTTAGCACGTATATAGGAAATATTGTCCTCTATGCTGGTACAAAATTCGGAAGTCCTAGGATGAATTTAAGAGGGGTTTTACAGTCAATTTCTAAAAGTTAGTAATATACTATTAGCAAGTTTAAGTATTAAATTAAAGGGCTCGATTAGAAGTTTAAAAATGATCTTATTTCTGACATTAGGTGAAACATAGTGGAGTGAGGGCTCAAAATGTGTGTCCAAAAAATTGAAACAGGTCTCGTTCTCAGAACTTACCCAACCAAATAATCTGAAAAAAAACTTAAGCCTCAAAATACGTCCCGTTACGATATCTCCACAAATAAAGTAAATGATAGTATATTACCATATTTTATAAAGTTATCCGAAACCCGCCCTTGAGTTTATCCTAAAAGTGGAAAATTTAGTTGGCATACTGACGCTTAGTATAGGACCTAATTTTGGAATAGTTTGAACGCAATCCCACTATTATTAACAAAGGTATTGGAAGTCAAAGTAATGCATTTCATGTAAATTTATTGCATTCTAGGACGTGTATGACGTCATCGTCATATGTATGAAGTGAACATATATGAACGGCGGAGTCCCTGGACAGACTTTCGCGTGTCTTTTTTGGCTTCTTTTTACTTATTTCAATATCAGTATATGTACGTATGCTAACGAAATTTGAAATTTGAAAAATTGTCAATAAGCACATGTGCACAGAGTAAAGTGGAAATGCGTGAATATGCGTTAGATCAATTCTGTGCACGATATTTTTAACTTTAATTTGTATGTATTTACACACATTTTGTTTAGCAAAATGAAAAATAAGGCATTGAGAGTTGCTCACATAGGATGAACACAAAACCTTTATGCATGAAGAGCTGAGCTTCCGATATTCCGACTTGTTTTCATCATCATCATCAACGGCGCAACAACCAGTATCCGGTCTAGACCTGCCTTAATAAGGAACTCCAGACATCCCGGTTTTGCGCCGAGGTCCAACAAATCGATATCCCTAAAAGCTGTCTGGCGTCCTGACCTACGCCATCGCTCCATCTTAGGCAGGGTCTGCGTTTTCTTCTTTTTCTACCATAGATATATATAGATATTCTTCGGAGGATTCTTCTCTCGAGCGCGGCCAAGAGTTCGCAATTCTTCTTGCTAAAAACCCAAGTCTCCGAGGAATACATGAGGACTGGCAAGATCATTGTCTTGTAAAGTAAGAGCTTTGACCCTATGGTGAGATGTTTCGAGCGGAACAGTTTTTGAAAAGCTGAAATTGGCTCTGTTGGCTGACAATAACCGTGCGCGGATTTCATCATCATAGCTGTTATCGGTTGTGATTTTCGACCCTAGATAGGATAAATTATAAACGGTCTCAAAATTGTATTCTCCTATCCTTATTCTTCCTGTTTGACCAGTGCGGTTTCATGTTGTTGGTTGATTCGTCTTCGGTGCTGACGTTGCCACCATATATTTGATCTTGTCTTCATTGATGTGCAGCCCAAGATCTCGCCCCAATGGCTGCCTGCTCGATCTGGATGAAGGCAGTTTGTACGTCTCGGGTGGTTCTTCCCATGATGTCGATATCGTCAGCATAGGCCAGTAGTTGGGTGGACTTAAAAAGGATCGTACCTCTTGCATTTACCTCAGCATCACGGATCACTTTCTCGAAGGCCAGGTTAAAGAGGGCGCATGATAGGGTGTCCCCTTGTCTTAGACCGTTGTTGATGTCGAATGGTCCTGAGAGTGATCCTGCTGCTTTTATCTAGCCTCGCACATTGGTCAGGGTCAGCCTGGTCAGTTTGTTTTCATATTTCATTAATCTCCGAAATAAATTCCGTTTTGTTTAAATTCCAAGCCTAATTAAACTTAACAAGTCGACGCTTCAGGTATGAAAGGTTATGTCTATTTCTTATCTCATTTGTACGTATATGCATGTTGATATTTAGCACGTACGGGCTGGAATAGATTTACACGGAAAGGACAACTTTGAGTTACTGCTCAAGTATGGAGATGTCATGCTCCATACTACTTTCTATATTACTGCAAATTTTTATGACTCTTGGTTGAGCTTAATGGTTTTTTTTAGTCAATTTAGCACAAATATAGCAATATACTATTATAAACATAATTTAAACAGACACTGATATGGACATCATGATTTTTTTTTTAAATTTTTACCTCTTGCGTTCATCTTAGAATCATCATATATTATTATTATTCATGCAGTAATATATATTATAATATATATATAAAGGGTGATTATATCAAGTTTGATAGAAATCGCACTATTACTAACAAAGTTGTAATACGTCAAAATTGTCACTCCAATGCTAATTGTAAGACTTGAAATGTCAATATCACCCTAAAGTGGATATCCTTATCATCTATATTCATTACGTGCTAGATGCAAATGGAACAAATATCCACACGAATATTTTTATATAAGATATACACGAAACCTTTCATACCTGAAGCGTTCATTTTCCTATTCCCCGACTTGTTTTCGTTAGATAGGTTTTTAGAACGAAATCTGTTACACTTTGGAGTGACTACATGATCAATAATTTTTATAGATAAATCAACATCCAAATGATTTGCAGCTTCGAATATAACAAAAGAACAGATCGTTAAATGCTAGTGTCAAAGCATTATATTCTTGTTACTTTCGTAAGAGACACATGCACATTTATGTATAATCTTCAAAACAAAAGTTGTCTGGCTACATGACTAGCAGTTTTCGCATACTTTGGGTTCTACTTCAAATCTTTGCGTTGTGTTCCATATAATGGCCCAGCATCGCGACATTTAAATATGAACAACATTTAGGATCAGATTAAGCTTTGTCATTGATCGCCTCGGTTTAGAGCTGACTGCATATTCCCCCTAGTGAGGGTCATTAGGGGTGTTTTTATTTCATAGCTTGGTGCGAACTTCTTAAAGTTGAGGAACGGTTCTGGCAGGCGTTTTGGATTGAATAAGCTGATGTTCTATTCAACGCGTGGTCTCCTTGTTATCATGGCAACTCCTTCGTCTAATAATGGCTTGCCCCTAATTTACTTTAATCGTTTTCTCCATTTTCATCCTGTTTCGATAATTATTCTGTTCGTTTACGATGTATCGAAAGGAAACATTTTGTGCGTCTTTTATAGAGCAGCTAAAACTGCTCTTTCTTCTTTCGATAGTAATGCCTTGACAGTTTTTCTCTATTCACTACTTATATAAAACTATTAAAAAATACGTAGCACTTATAAATGTTTACGGTTGTGTTTGAAAGAATGACGGAATCTGACTTTTTTAGCTATTTTTTATGCGTATATATATACCACAAGGTGTGCATAAACAGAAAGGCAGGTAAGAGGAACGTGCTAGCAAGAGAGTATAAAGTGAAAATATCTTAATTGAGAAAAACTTAATTTTTAATATGCTACAAGTAAAATTTTTTCCAAAATGTGGGAAAAACATGCTGATACTAATTCATTGAAAAGTTCAGCATTTAAGCATATTGATGATAAATTTAGTCCTGGTCATTATTTTGAAATTTCTTTTAAGTAAACAATTGCGTCAGAAACCTTCCCTAAACTATTAAAATAACTTTGAACATGATTTGCAGAAAAGTAGTGACGTATTTAATTTTATATCACAAACAAATTTACTATTCAATTACAGTACTGTCTATACAGTCGTGGTGTTAAACTATTTTAATAATAAAAAGATCATTCAAATACGATTTTCCTGTCAAATATTTTCTTAGTTGAAGTATTTATGAATTTTTATAAATTGACAGAGGGAATCGAAATAAAAATCGTTCGATGCGCTAGAAGGTGATTTGAGCACCTCTTATCTCCACAACGACAGAGAGAAGTCGAATCCGATCCAGGCAAATTGACCGTTAAAAAATAGAAAATTTCACGCATGTGATGGAGCGTTATAGTCTTCAGAACACTTCCCAACGCCAATTTAATGATTTTTTTTAAATAAAAACTTGTGAAAATCGGTTCACCGTATGTCTGTCATACGGGACTTATTCGGGAACCGTTTCACTTATTAATATGACATTTGGCAGAGATGTTGAAACTATGAATTGTTGTGCATATAGTGAATAATATCATCTTAAGTCGAAATTAAGGAGACATCCTTATATATGCAAAGGATTGGGGGCTTCTTTTACTGAATACAGTCATACGTGATGTCAGTTATGGAATTGGCTGCAAACACAGAAAATTGAAGCGATGGCAATTACACAGTTTAACCAAGGGCCATTCTCAAAAATTACCCAAACAAAGCATGACTTCAATGCCTCAAAATACCATTCATTCCGATACCTGTTCAAGTGATATAACAAAGCTATAGTAGATCAAAGTTTTCTCCTTCGCATAAATTTACTGTACTTATGACACCATAGAAAGAGCGGCAGTATTACATTAAAATGAGTACTCTGACATACTCAATGCATATACACTGTAAACGTACAAATGAAACTGTGGGGTCGTCCACCCAAATGTTTTCCATAGAAAATTCATAAAAACCTTCATAATTGAAATACCTAATTTAATTCCGAGTGACATCAAATTATACAGACAGCTTCTTTACTGATATTGGTAGTGAAAAAAAAACCAACTAAGTAAGCTAACCAACTAAATAGCGGTCAACTAACTTGTAAAAATACCCCCTGTCATCCATGACCGTTTCTTGTTTTTCTTCAGCCTTTGTCCCGTTCACAAGCGGGGTTGGCTCGACATGATCGGTTTCGCCATTTTATTCTATCAAATGCCTGGTCTGAATGCAATCGCGAGGCTTTTAAATCTCCACCCATCGTATCCATCCATCGACTTCGATGTTGAGACCAATCTGGGCATGTGAACCCTCGTTAGCACGAATTACGTGGCCATACCATCGAAGACGTTTCTCTCGCAGTTTTTCCACGATCAGTACAACCCCATGTCGATCGTGGATATTCTCATTTCGTTCAAAACGTGTCACGTTACTAGTCCAAATTAACATCCACCGGAGTGCAACCGCTCACCAGTTGCTAGCACAGTTCGCTGCGGAAGTAAATGCTGATCTAGTGCTGATTAGTGAGCAATACCGAAACAAGAACACGTCCTCATGGCATCTCGACTTATCGGGCACCGCTGCCATCTGGGTTCGGGACGGCGTTCGACTTCGTGTTCTTAACGAAGGCCGGGGGAACGGGTTTATCTGGATCCCTAAGATAACGTTTTTTAGCGACCTGACGCCGAACGAGACGATGTCGGACTTTCGGCGCCGGCTTGATGCTCTGGAGGAGGCCGTTTCGAGCACGGAGGGTCGAATCCTTCCAGGACTCTTGAATGGGGCATGCATCAGTCAAACTCCAGAGAGAAACGGATTTTAGAAACGGCGGCGAGAACCGGACTCGTAGTTTTAAACACCGGATTCACGCCAACGTTTCGGCGCCCAGGCTCTGAAGGAAGCATTCCTGACATCACTTTTGCGTCGGAATCTCTGGCATCATCGGTGGACGGGCGCCGAGTCCTAGAAGACTTTTCGGCAAGTAATCACCAGTACATTGCGTTCCAAGTGGTTGACGCTACTTGCCGAAGAGCACCAACGCAACGCTCCCTCTGCCTGTGGAATGTTGCGAGTGTGAACATCCGGAAGTTCGTCGAAGCTCTCCGAGCAGGCAGCGCAGGGTAAGTTCAGTGATGAACCTGATAACGACGGCGAAGCGAAGCGATCCGCGTTGCCGGAGACTTATCCGCAAGGCAGTTCAGGTTTAGAACAGGGAGATCCACAGCGGATGCTGTTATGGAGGTCGTAGATGGTCTCATCGAGCCGAGGCACACAGCTGCCGATCTCGACGGATAGTGCTCCTCACAACGCTTGTTGTCAAAGATGCCTTCAATTCCGTAAAATGGACAGATATGCTAGGACCACTAGAAAACTCAATTTACATGGCAAGCGATCTCTTGCGCATATTGAGGGATTATCTGAAGGACCGCTCCCTGCTCTATGAGACGCTAGAGGGCCAAAGGAGGATGGAAATGGAAGTAGCACAGGCATCCATTCTAGGGCCAGATCTCTGGAATGCTTCTTATGATAGTCTGCTAAGACACGATATGCCCGAAGGGTCGCGCCTTGCCGGTTATGCAGACGACGTTGCGGCACTTGTTGCCGGACGCACTGTTGGACAGCCGCAAAGCAGACTTGGCATATTGATGCGACGGATAAGCGGATGGGTGACTGTTCACGGTTTCAGCCTTGCGCTGGATCGAAGTAGTCATCTTGACCAGAAGGAGAATCCCGACCCAGCGTCCCATATCTATGGGCGGCTATATGACTATACAGTCAAAACCAGCGGTTAAATACCTTGGTTTAATGCTCGACTCGAAGATGAGCTTCTTCGAGCAAATCAAAGCAGCAGCGGACAGCGCTGCAGCTGGAGTCGCGGCCTTGAGTCGGCTAATGGCGAATATCGGGGGCCCTCCTATATCTACAAGGAGACGTCTCCTTAGGGGAGCAACGCAGTTGGTTTTGCTCTATGGCGCGGAGGTATGGGCTGACGCCCTTGACAAGGAGGTGCATCGTAAACGCCTTGCTCAATTGCAGAGATGGGGAGCGTCTTTTTATCGCACCGTCTCCGAACCGGCTGCGATGGTGATCGCGGAAGTGATCCCCGTTGACCTCCTTGCCAGGGAGCGCAAAGCTATCTACCGCCGTAAAGGCGAGAACTTAAGAGAGGTGTTTGCCCGTAAAGAACGTCAATGGCTCCTTACCGAGTGACAACTTTCTTGGCAAAATGAGCCAAAGGGCAGATGGACTGCGAGGCTCATCGACAAATTAGACCCGTGGCTGAACCGAGCGAACGGTGAAATTGATTACTTTCTTACCCAACTTCTGTAAAAATTTTTTTCATCAAATCTAGTCATGTGAGGTATCAAATTAAAGGCCTCGGTTAGTACTTTTCGAAGTTTTGACATTTGTTGGAAAGCTGGGGAATGCGGGGGGTTGAAAGTATTACTAAAAAAGTTATAATACGTCGAAATTGTTGCTTCTTTGAAAATTAAAAACTATGGATGTCAATATCACCCGAAAGTGAATACTCTCACATAATATATGGATATATTACGTGCTACGTACCAAGAAATACACAAAACCTTTCGTGTCTGAAGCGTCCAGCTTCCGGTTTCTCGACTTGTTGGATAATTTTCTCGATATCATTTCTGCTATTTGAAGCTAGGAAAACATCTGCATAAAGCGGTGTAAAAGGCACTGGACGTTGAATGTCCCGTGTGACGGTGTCCATATCAAGAACAAAGAGGAGTGGTGAGAGGGCACTTCCTTGATGAACACCAACAAAGACACGAAGCAGTTTTGATACACCCGCCACACTTCGAACTTTACTTTTCAAATCGTGGTACAGCAATTGAACCCAGCGCACGAGTTCTTCTGGTACTATGTGAGATGAGTTCGTGTGGCACACGGTTAAAGGCTTTCTCTAGATCCAGAAATGTAATATAAAGAGGGCGATGCTTTTCACGGCGTTTCTTCATGGGTAACCGCACAGCGTGTATTGCGTCAGTAGTTCCGCAGTTGTTGATAAATCCGGCTTAATTTACGGTTATTTCAACGATGTCGCGAATTCGGTTGTCAAGAATGCGTTCAAAAATCTTTATGGTATGGGAAAGTAACCAGTGTGTAACTGTGGTTGTTTCTTGCCAGTCAGATTGTGTTCTGCTTTCCTGAATAACCCGATTGAAGAATTCACTGAGCCAGTGTTGGGTCCCAGCTATTCGCTTTCCACAGCTCAGATGCGATGTCGTCCTGTGGCTTTCCGAAATTTCATTCGTTTTATTGCCTTCTCAACTTAAGTTGCGCTGACAGGTGGAGTTGCTCCAAATGTCGGCAATGAATGTGGAAGTGGAGAATGAGCAAATTCGTGAGTTGAAATTCGCTCGCTTCTCGCCATCTATCCGTCGCGGGTCGACGGTTGGTAAGCAAATTACCGTTCTTGTCATTAACGCAACAGAAGTGGTCGATATCTTGTGTGCTTAATTCGCAGGACGACAATCACTGACCGATGTTCAGGTGCAATGGTCTCATAGGGAACGGCTTTGCAATCAGTGACTTTGATAAAATATCGGCATCTTATGAGAATATAGTCAATTTACGTTTGACTGTTCCCTCTATAAAATGTAGAAAGATGAGACAATCGTTTGATGAACCCTATATAAGGTATGGGTGTCCGCAAAATCGATTATACGCTCGTCATCCTCATTGCGCACTCCAAACCCCTGTCCTCCGACGCAGCTGCTACCGTCTGCCGTTTCACCCACATGACCATTAAGGTCACCGGCGATGCTGATATAGTCGTCCGCTGGCTTGTGACAAGTCTTTTGATCGAAAAGTTGCACAGAAAGCATCTTTCTCGGCATCAGGTCGACCTGTCTGTAGTGCGTACGCGGTGAAGAAGTGAATAGTGCGATCAGCTGATATAACGGTGAACTTCATCAGCCGATCATCAAATCGTTCGACTTCTTTAATGGCATCACGGAAAGCCTCTGAGATGGCAATGCCAACACCGTATTTCGTGTGTGGGCTACCAAAATAGAGACGTTTTGAGTTTGGCACCAGATCATCGGGTTCCTTGCAGACCGCAGATATTAATGCGTCCATGCGTCAATAACCCTTGTCCTTTTCGTCACAGATCCCGGGCCCGTCCTGCCGCGGCTTGTTACATTTTTCCGAGGCTTGTTACTCGATCCGCATCCATGACCGCTTCTTTCCCATATAATCAACAGGTAGGTAATTTGTTCGTTGAAAACAATGAGATTATTTGTTACTTTTCCCTATTATTGAAGACTTCAACTTGCTTAACCAAGGCTCTCATCAGCTTTCTTTGCTATGCTTTTTGTCATCTCCTTTTGGTACTACATGCACATGCATACATGGATGTAAATTTTTTTTCTCCGGATAGTCATGTTGGGTATCAACTTAAAATTCTCAATTAGTATATTTCCATGCCGGTCTTAGTTTTGACATTTGTTAGAAAGGCGAGTGGGAGAGGCGGAAAGTGATGACTTCTTTAACGGACTCATGCTCAGAAACTACCCAACCAAAAAATTTGAAAAAAATTATGAAGCGGCTTCTATTTGGTATCCAAGCCTCAAAATATTCTCCATATAGATATCTGCTCAAATTAAGTTGATAATAATATATTACCATATTTTTTGGGAAATGAATCAACCCCCCCCCCCTTAAGTTTATCCTAGAGTTATAAAAGTTTGTAATAGTATAGAATGCAATATAAAGCAAGTTATCCCGTTTGATCAAAATCATACTATTACTAACAAAGTTACAGTAGTTCAAAATGCAACTAAATATCAATATTACACTAGAGTGTGTAGTCTAACATGCTAAATGCATATATATAACGCGCTACGTACAAATAGGATAGTTCTGCACTAAAATATACTCACAGAAGAAACAAACAAAACCTTTCACATCTGAAGCGCCGAGCTTCCAGTTCCCCAACTTGTTTTTTGATAAATCCTATGCCTCTTTTTGAATTGCTGTAGTCAACCGTTGCGGGTTCTGAAAGCAGGACAATTCAAGCTTCAATATTGGGTGATGTTTGGTATTTGCTGCTCTTTTCCTTTTAACACGTTTACTAGAACTAGCTTCTCTAAACATTTTGCATCTACACAAATGGAAGATAACATACTAAGGGGAATTTGCAATTTAACAATAGATTATTTCAGTCCGTTGCCTTCTCAGCCAGGTGTATTTTCGTAGCAAGAGCCAAAGTTTTTAAATGCTGAAAAATTTAAATGGAGGCCGTGTATATCGATATTCTGCGCAAAATCACTCTAAATAGACACTTTATGCATAAATTTCATACATCGTACACTGAAGTCTGACCCAGTGGTAAAAATCATGCACAGAAACTGGGCTCGTGGTGAGACTTATGCGGAGAACACAACTTTTTCATTGAAATTTCTGTCACACGTTAGTTTGTGAATATACAATTACATACATGAATATGGAAAGACTTGTGATTTGCACCGCCAAATCGACCTTCGACTTAAATCGTAATATATGAAATATTTCCACAAAAATTAAGAAAAACTATTACGAATTAGAGAATGAATTCATTGGAACGCCAATGATGGGCCGAAAAGTTCGAATTAGAGAGGTTCAACTATATTTTACTCGCTTCGGGTCCCTGTTGGTGTTCATCAAGGAAGCGCCCCTGTTTTTGTTTTTGTTTTTAAAATCATTTTTATTTTTAAGAAATAGGTAACAATAGTATAGATTGGAAAAATGAACAATAAAAAAACAATCTTTTGAAATAACAAAAATAACTTAAATCTAATGGCCACTGTGGGCTCTCAAAATTTTTGAATAACGATTTACAGACAGAGAAGAGAAACAGTAAGAAATGAAAATCTAATTTTACAATAAGTTGTCGGGAAATGGTCAAAAACCCGACAGAATTCACTTGGCCTTAGTGGCAAATAAAGAAATATAAAAAGTAATAATAAATATTTGATCGCTTCAAAAGACACTTTTAACTTAAATTATTGTTCTTAATCATAATTATAGATTTTATATTACACATTTTTTCTTTTTTTTTTTAAAATAACATCCATACAAAAAAACAAAGAATAATAACGTATGTATTTATAAGTTACAACTGGAGACAAAATCAGCACCCGTTCAATGTATACATATTTACAAAGCCCCACCAAGAAACAAATGGCAGGACTGAGCACGGCCACCGCTAACCGGCATCCCGCAGCCACCAGTACCAAGATTTCTCTTTTTCATCCCGCTTAATGTCAATTGCTCTCGCTCTGGAGTATCTCCAGTCGAATCCCGGAGCCCCCACTGTCAAATTCGGGGGGTATTCTATCCTTTTGTCCGTGGCCCGCCTATGTATATGATACATAACCGGATCACCGGCAGAATCAAGAATTAGACAAGATACACGAACGCTTCGGGAGGAATGAAGCCTGTCGTGAGAGTTTTCTCGAAATACCCATCATTTGGGTAGAACGGCTGCGAAACCCAAGGGTTCTCACCATGCGAAGCAGATCGCACTATATGATTCCGAATCAATCTGACGATAACTGTATCGATTCTTGGCACAGGAAGCGCCCCTTCATCATTCCTCTTTGTGCTTGTTATGGACACCGTCACACGGGATATCCAACGTCCAGTGCCCTATACACTGCTTTATGCAGATGATGTTTTTCTAGCATCTAATAGTAACAATGATCTCGAGCGACTCTGAATAAAACTGAATTTTTGACGACCGATCCCTATGAAACAGGCGCAATCACTGTGAGCGGCAATGATCTGCCCAGAACTGAGCGATTTAAATATCTCGGGTCAATGCTATCAGCCAATGGACAACTGCATTATGAAATTGCTTCACGCATTAAGGCAACCTGAATGAAGTGGCGTTCCAAAACTGATGTTCTTTGTGATCGACGAACGAACGTCTCAAATCCAAAATTTACCGGAATGTCGTCCGTCCTGCTGCTTTCGATGGTTCTGAGTGTTGGCCGAATATAAAAGGTAATGTCTTGTAATGGAGACGAAGATATTGCGTTGGACTAATGGCGTAGTACATTTCGATCACATCCGAAATGAGGATATCCGCGATCGTTATGGGGTTGCACCGATCGTTTCCCCATTTGGCTCTGTCGAATGCCTGATCTGGGTGCAATCTCGAGGCTCTTAAATCTCCATCAAGCGTATCAAGGGTAGTATAGGTCCCAGGGCTAAACGCGGATTGGTGCCCACGATGGAGCATAAAACCTGGGAAATGCCTGCTGAACCAACACCAACAGCTCTACTACCAAACCCTATCTCCACCTCCACGTGGTGACCGCTGGGTGCTCTTTCTTAACGAAAAGCTGCAGACGGAGAAGGATGAAGGCGAGTCTTCCGCGCCTAAAAACGGGACAATTTGCACCAACTGGTCCTCCAGGTTGGGGGTTGGGTAGGGCTGACAACCCTACACGGAAAACAACTTGTTACGAAGCCACAACAGGAGCCTCGGACAGGACGGATCTTAAAACGACGGACCCGGCAAAGAACACGGAATAACGATTTGCGCATTTTCTCATGGAAGGTGCGCTCCCTGTACAGAGATGAAGCTGACGAGCAGCTAGCCGATACCCTGTCCCAATATAAGGCTGATATAACAGCGTTGCAAGAGATGCGATGGACAGGGCCCGGTTTCCTGGAGAAGAGCCACTACACCATATATTATAGCGGTCATCCAGTAAACCATGTGCTCGGAGTAGGTTTCTTAGTCAGCCAAAAAATGAAACCTGCTGTTATCGGCTTTGAAAACATAAGCGAACGGCTATGCACTCTGCGCTTGCGAGGCAAGTTTAGAAATATAAGCCTCATAAACGTTCACGCCCCTACAGAGGAGACTGCAGAGTCGGAGAAGGATACCTTCTACGAGGCAGTAGAACGAATCCTCGAAGCCTGTCCCAGATATGATATCAAAATCATACTTGGGGATTTTAACAGCCAAGTAGGGAAGGAGCTCGTATTCAGGCGATACGTTGGCTCCCATAGCTTACACGAAAAAACAAATGATAACGGACTGCGGACTATTCAGTTAGCAGGGTCACACGAAATGGTTGTTGGAAGTACCTGGTTTGCGCGGAAAGCGGTCCACAAACATACGTGGGCCTCTCCAGACGGGACCACTTTCAACCAAATTGACCACGTGTTGATCGAACGCCGCCACCTCTCAGCCTTGATGAATGTCAGAACATATAGGGGGGCCAATATAGACTCGGATCACTATCTCGTTGGCATGGTGCTCCGAGCTCGAATAATACCACCTAGAATCCCCTCTGACAATCAGGTGAGAATGAACACTGAAGCCATCCACAACACAACCTTCCGCGACACCTATAAGAGGGAAATGGATGCCGCAATAACCGCAGTCAACAGAGGACCTGGAGATGAAGCATCAACAAATGATCTTCACAACCACCTGAAGAACGTTATCATGGATACGGCCACAAACATACTTGGCGCCAGCCGCAAAAGGAGTCGGAACGGCTGGTTTGACGATGAATGTAAGCTAGCAACGGAACGGAAGAATGCCGCATACCGAGTAATGTTGCATTCTCAAAGAACGCGGGCACGCGCAGAGACTTATCACGAACTCCGTCGAGCGAAGAAGCCACTTCACAGACGGAAAAAGGAAGCCTGGGAGAACCAACAAGTCTGTGAACTAGAAAAGTACAGGGAGCAACCGCACCAGGCGCGGAAGTTTTACCATCAAGTCACCAGGATGAAACCTTATACACCTCGATGCTCATCCCGCCGAGACAAAGAGGGAAATCTGATTTCCGACAGAATGGGCATATTAGAGCGATGGGTTGAGTACTTTGATGAGCTACTGGACAACCAGAACATCGGCGAGTTGGAGGTCCCGCCAACTGAAGACGACGGAAAAATACTCCCACCACCAAGTTTAGGAGAAACAGTCCGTGCAATTCATCGCACATCATCATAAGTCGCCAGGAGCCGATGGAATTACAGCCGAATTGGTTAAATATGGAGGCGACCAGTTACACCAAGTGGTTCATCAACTTGTGCTCAAGGTATGGGACAGCGAATCAATGCCTGACGATTGGCAGCGAGGCATTATCTGTCTCATACATAAAAAGGGAGATATCACACAGCGCAGCAATTATAGAGGTATCACGTTGCTGAGTACCATATATAAGATATTCTCCACTATCTTGCTAGGCCGGATAGCCCCATACGCCCAGAACATCATTGGCCCATACCAAAGAGGCTTCACTTTAGGCAAATCAGCAACAGATCAGATTTTCTCTCTGCGGCAAGCGATGGAAAAACTGTTGGAATATGGACAACAGTTACACCATCTGTTCATCGACTTTAAAGCCGCCTATGATAGCATAGCCAGGGTAAAACTGTACACGACCATGGGAGAATTCGGTATCCCGACGAAATTAATAAGACTGACTAGGCTGACCTTGACCAATGTGCGAGGCCAGATAAGAGCAGCAGGATCACTCTCAAGACCATTCGACATCAACAACGGTCTACGACAAGGGGATGCGCTATCATGCGCCCTCTTTAACCTGTCCCTCGAGAAAGTGATCCGTGATGCCGAGGTAAATGCAAGAGGTACGATCCTCTTCAAGTCCACCCAACTATTGGCCTATGCTGACGATATCGACATCATGGGAAGAACCACCCGAAATGTACAAACTGCCTTCATCCAGATCGAGCAGGCGGCGCGAGATCTTCGGCTGCACATCAATGAAGGCAAGACAAAATATATGGTGGCAACGTCAGCACCGAAGACGAATCAACCAACAACATCAAACCGCACTGGTCAAACACAAACACGAACAAGAATATGGATAGGAGAATACAACTTTGAGACCGTTGACAATTTTTCCTATCTAGGGTCAAAAATCACAACCGATAACAACTACGATGATGAAATCCGCGCACGGTTGTTGTCAGCCAACAGAGCCTATTTCAGCTTACAAAGACTGTTCCGCTCGAAACGTCTCACCATAGGGTCAAAGCACTTACTCTACACTATGATCTTGCCAGTCCTCATGTATTCCTCGGAAACTTGGGTTCTTAGCAAGAAAAATTGCGAACTCTTGGCGGCGTTCGAGAGAAGAATCCTCCGAAGAATTTTTGGCCCCCTACATGAGGATGGACAATTCCGTAGCCTACACAATGACGAAATCTATGAGCGATACCATGACCGTCCGGTTGTGGATAAAATCCGGCTCAATAGGTTGCGGTGGGCGGGTTACTTAATCCGTATGGATGAGGATGATCCCACCCGGAAAGTCTATAAGGGCAATATCTATGGTAGAAAAAGAAGACGAGGCAGACCCTGTCTGAGATGGAGCAATGGCGTAGGCCAGGACGCCAGACAGCTTTTAGGGATATCGAATTGGTGGACCTCGGCGCAAAACCGGGATGTCTGGAGTTCCTTATTAAGGCAGGCCTAGACCGGATACCGGTTGTTGCGCCGTTGATGATGAAGCGTATCAAGCCGCCGTTGTTTCGGCCTGCCTTTTGGTCGTTTACCATCGACTTCGATGTCCAAACCAATTTTGGTAAGTGAATTCTCGTTAGCACGAATTGTTTGAATACTATATATGAATATACTATTGATATTGATATTCAAAGTCTTGAATTTGCAAAGAAGTGACAACTTTGACCTATATTTTCGTTAGTAATAGTGCAATTTCCACCAAACTTAGGTAGGAGCATGCTCTACGTTATGACCTACATTGCTGCAATTTCGTAGTAGTAGGATGAATTTAAGGGGGGTTTGCAGCCGTTTACTAAAAATGAACGTAATATACTATTATTAACTTTATTTTAATAGACATCGGTATGGAGAGCATTTCGAAGCCTGGGCAACATAGAGTAGGCTATTGATTTTTTCAGATTTTTCGGTTGGGTGGTTTCTGAGAATGGATCCGTTAAAGAAATGACCACTTTCTGCCGCCCGCACTGCCCATGCGATTAATTTTCATAAGAAACCCGACGGCACCTGAAATCATATCCCTGTTCATAGAAAATAGAAAGGAAAAGAGTGGTTAAGTGAGTCTTTCGATCTGAAGTGCCAACTCTCGCTCCAAGAGTCACTTACCATTTCTCATTGATAATACTTCATACCATCTAAGTCAGGAGGAATCCACTTCGGTAGATAACCAAACGGTAATCCTGTTCACTCCAGCGAATCGCACTGCTTTGACCTACCATTTGAGCCAGAACTCGATGCGAAAGACAAAAACTGTACTACAAACAAGTCGGGGTATCGGAAGCTGGGCGCTTTGGGTATAATGGATTTGTGTTCATCTTATGTGGGAAAAATGTCTATTTTCTAAAATACAAAATATTTCATCATATTTTGCCAAACTCCAAGATAGACATATGTACATACAGTATTTGGCAAAGAAATCCAATCAGTTATTATAAGTGCGCCCTACTTAATCTAGCGTAAGTCCATTATTTTAATTTGAATTGACAAGCACTTATTTTTGTTGTATAAACACAAATGTGAAGAAAGTATTTGTACCGTTAGATTACAGTTTCTCGCAGTGGTAAGTTTTTGAAGTGCGTTAATTGAAAAAATGGCAATAAACACGCAAAATGAGTGATATTGACCAAGGAGAAATAATAATAATAACCTTATTTCATAAAAAATATAGCACACGATAAATACCGGTCGTTGTGGACTTTAGTCAGTCCTCTGTAGCTGATTTTTTAAAAAAATTCCGGGCCACTGGATGCACTGCCCGGAAACAGGGTTCTGGAAGGCCGAGAAAGACTACATCAGCCGAAAACAGACTGATGAGGAAATTCTGCCTGCGGGATCGGTTATACCTGTAATATTCTCCGACGAATTCCAATTTAATATATTTGGGTCGGATGGGATCCACCACGTATGGAGAAAATCAGGTGAGTGATTCAGTGGGAAGAGCATTCAGACCACAGTACACCAGCCGTTGAGCAGGTTGATCTGCGATTGCTTTTCGTTTTATGGTGTGAAAGGACTTTCATTCATTGATGGAACAGTCAATGGTGCAGCATATGAACGAATCTTGAAGGAGCATCTGATACCTTGTATTGAAGAGCAGTATCACACGTGGGGTCATCTAATATTTTTTTTTATTTTCCCCAGCTGTTTTATAAGAAATATTGAGAGTTTTCCAATTATTTAACCCTTTTTTGCTCAGTAAAGCAGCTCATCAATACCAGCAAGGGTTAGACCCGTAATTAAGGAAAAAGAAGATGCAAGGAAATACTAATTAAACATTTATGAGTTTATTGTTTAGTTATTAAGTAAACAAAAGAAAAAATGATACGAGTCTTGTGATGTATATGGAACATAAACCAAATTTACCTATTTTTCGTAGACTAATTTTGAATAAAATTCCCTCCTGAAAAATTTTGCATAGTTTTTTTTTTCTCCAAAAACCCTCATTTTTACTTTTTTTATCAGCTCGACATTTTTTCTCAAAAATCAGATTTTCTGACTGATAGGATTTTTTTTGCCTAGCACTGCACATATTAACGACATTAATACTGTGTTCATCCTAAAAAAACACGCATTGCCTATTACCGCATGACGATGCATACATGTATATGTGCACATCTTAATTGATCTAATGCATCTTGACGCATTTCCATTTTACTCCGTGCAAAAAAGCAGACATATATGTTATGTACGTAAATTAAAAGCCGCTGGTAATCAGGTACACATGACTATTATATTGGTTACTACCCGCAAACTTTATTAGCACATGCATATACACAGCCATGTCTACCTCGAGTAATTGACACTTAATGCAAATTACTAAAAAATCCCGAAAAGGGAAAACTAAAACTAAACGTAGTTAGTTTATATGATGATGACCGCACGTCCTAGGGTGCAATAAATTTACTTGAAATGCAAAAGTTTTACTTTCTACAACTTTATTTATTATAGTTGGATTGCCTTTAAATTTTTCAGAATTATGTCCCATTTTTTTTAAGGTTTGAGTGGTCCACATCCACTTGATGTCGGGTCGGACGGAGCAACTTACTCCCTCTTTTTTTGGTCCACGAACCCCTCGTTTAGAGCTTAACGTCTAAACTTCAAACGTATTAGTCGAACGGCTTTACTGTTTCTTATCAGGAAAGAGGCAAATCGTCAGACGCTGCCTCACCTCTGGCCTGAGAGCAGCGTGACTGAAGCGGCTCGCAGATGTTAAATGCTCCTTTATATAATTAGCAGAGCCCGCCATGATTTTCAATTATATTGAACGTAACATCTGCGAGCCGCTTCGCTCACACTGCTCCCAGGGGGAGGTGAGGCAGCGTCTAATGATTTGCCTCTGCACTGGTAAGAAACTGTAAAGCGGTCTTCGTCTAATATTTTTATTATTGTCACCCGTCCTCATGCCAAATTTTATACTTCTGGAATTAACTTAAGCGGGGTTTTCCGGTAAATTTCTAAAACATGGTAATATATTATTATTATTAACTTTATTTGTGCAGATATCGGAATGGAATGTATTTTGAGATTTCATAAAGTTTTTTTCGGTTGGGTACGTTCTGAGAACGGGAGCTGTTTCACATTATGGGGCACACCTTTTAAGCTCTACCTCCCTTATTTTCCAGCCAATGAAAATAAGATCGGTTTCGGAAAGTATTAATGGAGCCCATTTGATACCCCACATGGCTATATTCTGAAAAAAACAAAAATTACAACCTCTTTTCGCATGTATGGAGAGTCCCTCTTGAAAATCAACACAAAATGGTGTCACTCGCTGCATCTAAAGGGACACAGAAACTACATGTTTTCACCAATCGTGACAATCGGTTCAGCCGTTTCCGAGTAAATTTCGTGGTGCTTACTAAAAAATATAGTAATATACTATTATTAACTTTATTTAAACAGATATCGGTATGAAAGATATTTCGGAGCCCAGGCACCATATGGTGGCAGCCTGATTTTTTTCAGATTTTTCGGTTTGGTAGTTTCTAAGAATGGCCCCCTTAAAGAAATGATCACTTTCAACACCTCGCACTCCCCACCTCTCTAACAAATGTCAAAACTAAGACCGGCTTTGAAAGTACCTTTAATTTGATACCCCACATGACTATAATTGACGAAAAAAAATTTTACATCCCCCTTTTGCATGTATGAGGACCCCCCATTAAATTCGACGTAACAGGATGTAACTCACTGTACGCGTGAGCGTTCACAGTTCCCACCTTTGTACCAAATTTGGTGTCAATCGCTATAACCGTCTCCGAGAAATATGCGTGTGACGGACAGACAGACAGTAAACCGATTTTAATAAGGTTTTGTGTTTACACCTTAAAAACAAGCCGAGAAACTGGAAGCTGGACGCTTCAGGTATGAAATGCTTTGTGTATTTTTTTATATAGACATTTGAGCGTGCGTTTGTCCCCGAACTATTATTAACTTTATTTGAACAGATATCGGGCCTAGGCACCATAGAAAGGCAACCTCTTAATTTTTTTTTCACATTTTTCGGTTGAGTAGTTTCTGAGAATGTTACCATTAAAGAAATGATCGTTTTCGATCCCCTGCACTCCCCATCTTGCCAACAAATGTCAACTAATACCGGCTTTCAGTTGACACCCCACATATTTGATTGAAAAAAAATGTTGAATCCCCCCTTTTGCATGTATGGGGATCTCCCCTTAAATTCGGCGTAACAGGATGTAACTTACTGTATGCGTGAGCGTTCACAGTTCCCACATTTCCACCAAATTTGGTGTCAATCGCTACAACCATCTCTGAGAATAATGCGTATGACGGACAGGCAGACAGACAGTAAACCGATTTTAATAAGGTTTTGTTTTACACAGTATTGACAAGATCATTATTTTGTACAGTAAGAGCTTTGGTCCTATGGTCACACGTTTCGAGCGGAACAATTTTTATAAGATGTTGGCTGCCAACAACGTGCGTGGATTTTGTCGTCATAGTTTAATATTCATTAAAACAGCCAGACTATGATAATGATGATTAAGTTGTCCAAATAATAATTATTTCTAAGTGACCAGGGGCCAAATCATCATCGAAATTGGTGGAACCATGAAATTTCGACGAAAGGGATTACTGTGTCTCCGCGCGAGGGGACTTTGCCAAAGAACAAAAGGGAAGCCGCCACACCATGAGCTAGAGGAGATGCCGTGATTTCCGAAGCAACCGTAGGCCGCGCAGAAAATAAGCGGGATTGTTACAAGTAGTTGTCTCCATGCTAATACAAACAAGTGTGACACTGCTGCAGGGATATAATGAGCAAGATACATGGGCAAAAATCAACCTAAGTGACGTATGTCCGGCTTTTATTAAAAATACAATCCTTTTCTCGCAAGATAAGAGCGGAACTCAACCACCGGTTCAGTTCAGTGCAGTCTCGATCCCTTACGTTACTGAAGCAAAACTACGAGGCATATACAGACGTGTCAGAGATAAAAATTGCGATTGAACGGGATTCCGAAAATGTTTCACTCCTCTTTCGCAACTCAACAGAAAATGTCGATATATGTAAAATGATTCACAGAAAACACCTGCTGTCCCAATTTGTAGTGGGGCTTTGATCGCATTTCACGTCACCTTTACAGACGCTAGGACAAAATTATAGTTTGTTATCAAAAACACTATTACTACTCTTTATTATTCTTGGTAGTCGTTTAGCTTGCAAGAATCTTCTTTTTCTTTTTCTTCAGCGTTTGTCCCGTTCCCAAGCGGGGTCGGCTCGTCGTAATCGGCTTCGCCATTTGGCTCTTTCGAATGCCTGATCTGGGTGCAATCTCGAGGCTTTCAAATACCCATCCAGCGTATCAAGCCACCGTTGCTTAGGTCTGCCTTTTGGTCGTTTACCATTGACTTCGATGCTCAGACCAATCTTTGCAAGTGAATTCTCGTTTGCACGAATTGCGTGACCATACCATCGAAAACGCCTCTCTTGCAACTTTTCCACGATCGGTGCAACCCCATAACGATCGCGGATATCCTCATTTCGGATGTGATCTAAACGTGTGACGCCACTAGTCAAACGTAGCATCTTCGTCTCCATTACCGCAAGACGCCGTTCATTGTCTTTTATAGTCGCCCAACAAACAATAGAGAGCGACTGGACGAACGACATTGCGGTAAATTTTAGATTTGAGACGTTCGTTGATACGTCGATCACAAAGGACACCAGTTGTGGAACGCCACTTCATCCAGGTTGCGTTAATGCGTGAAGCAATTTCATAACGCAGCTCTCCATTGGCTGATAGCGTTGACCCGAGGTATATAAATCGCTCAGTTCTGGGCAGATCACTGCCGCTGACAGTGATTTTGCCTGTTTCATGGGGATCGTTCGTCAAAAATTCAGTTTTGTTTAAATTCAATCTGAGACCGTGTTGCATGAGGCGATCATTCCATTTTTGAACAAGTTGCTCGAGATCATTTTTGCTATCAGATGCTAGGAAAACATCATCTGCATAAAGCAGTGTGTAGGGCGCTGGACGTTGGATATCCCGTGTGACGGTGTCCATAACAAGGACAAAGAGGAGTGGTGAGAGGGCACTTCCTTGATGAACTCCAACAGAGACACGAAGCGGTTTTGATACACCCGCCATACGTCGAACTTTACTTTTCGGATCGTGGTAGAGCAATTGAACCCAGCGCACGAGTTCTTCTGGCACGAAGTGTTGTCGTAAAGCATACCAGATGAGTTCGTGTGGTACACGGTCAAACGCTTTCTCTAGATCCAGAAAGGCAATGTAAAGAGGGCGATGCTTCTCACGGTGTTTCTCCATGAGTAACCGCGCAGCGTGTATTGCGTCAGTAGTTCCGCAGTTCTTGATAAATCCGGCTTGATTCACGGTTATTTCAACGATTTCGCGAATACGGTTGTCAAGAATGCGTTCAAAAATCTTCATGGTATGGGAAAGTAACCGGATCGGACGGTAATTTGAACATTCTGCTGGACTACCTTTCTTTTTCCATATTGGTACAGTGGTACTTTCTTGCCAGTCAGATGGAGTTCTTCCTTCCTGAATAACCCGGTTAAAGAATTCACTGAGCCACAGTGTTGGGTCCCAGCTCTTCGCTTTCCAGAGCTCAGATGCGATGTCGTCAGGTCCTGTTGCTTTCCCCGATGTCATTTTGGAAGTGGAGGATGAGCAAATTCTTCAGTTGAAATCTGCTCGAAGTATTCTCGCCATCTATCCGTTGCGGCTCGACGGTTGGTAAGCAAAGTACCGTTCTTGTCATTAACACAACAGAAGTGTTCGATATCCTGTGTGCGTTCATCACGGCGTTTGGCAAGTCGATACAGATCTCTCTCGCCATCCCGAGTGTCCAGTTTATCGTAAAGATTTTTGAAATGGTTCGCTCGGGTGACGGCGACCGCTTTCTTTGCTTCCCGGTTGGCATTCTTATAAATTTGCCAATTAGCAGGCGTTTTATCGTCGAGAAATTTGTGGTAGAGGCGTTTCTTTTCACGGACCTTCATTTCAACATCGTCATTCCAAAGCGAAGTATCTCGGTTGATGTACCGCTTACCCGGCTTGGTGACCCTGAGGGTTGCAGAGGCCGGTTTGTGGATCGTGTCTTTCATTTGGTTCCATGATTCTTCCACATTCGTAATGGTTGGCAATCGTATGAGTGAGATCGTTTCTTCTTTCTCCTCACCAAATCGCCACCATTTAATGCGCGGCGGGCCAGTGCGGTCGTCACGCTGTTTTATCGGTGGCTTAATTCGCAGGACAGCAATTAACGGCCGATGTTGAGGTGCGATGGTCTCATAGGGAAAGACTTTGCAATCAGTGACAGTGGTAAAATGTTGGCGTCTTATGAGAATATAGTCGATTTGCGTGTTATTGTTCCCACTATAAAATGTGGGAAGATGAGACAATCGTTTGATGAACCATGTATTCATAAGTACAAGGTCATGGGTGTCCGCAAAATCGATTATACGCTCGCCACATTCATTGCGCGCTCCGAACCCCTTTCCTCCATGGCACCTGTTACCGTCTGCCTTTTCACCCACATGACCATTAAGGTCACCGGCAATGATTATGTAATCGTCAGCAGGCACGTGACAAGTCTTTTCATCGAGAAGTTGCCAGAAGGCATCTTTCTCGGTATCAGGTCGGCCTGAATATTGCATAGGAAGTTCATAGCCTCATTTGCATTACGACTGTCATGGTTATTCTTTTTATAATCAACATCTTGGAAAGGCTTGCCTTGATACCCGCAAAAAGTGTGTCGATTCACTAAACGACTCGAAAATTTGGGTAAATTGATTAATTGCACACAAACACACCTAGAAAATTCATCATCAAGCGTGTCAGACGCAGCTCTTGAGTTCCGGATAAGGACATGACGATCGAATCAGCCACTAATATGACAAGTTAATCCGGAAAATAAATAGCAGAATGCCTCCCCTTGTTTTATTTCCTCTACCCCGTTTTTCCCTCTGATAAGCAGTCAAAAGGAAATCTAAATGAGAATGTAAAAAAAATTAAATTGCTGGAGGAATTTGAGTACCGTCTGGATATTATTCTGAAAACGAAGCCGTTTTGGAAAAATAAGTCAATCAATATCTTCGCCATCTTTGTCCTGTAAAAAAAATTAAATTGCTGGCGGAAATTGTGCCCCGCCTGGATATTATTCTGAAAACTGAGCTGTTTTAGAAAAATAAGTCAATCAATATCTTCGCCATCGTTGTCCTTCTATACAGTTTCAGTGTGATATGGATTTAGAGTTTGTTAACAGACAATTAAAAGTAGTTGTTGTTTTTTGAAATAATAAAAACTTGCTTTTTCTATTCGCTAGTGTTATTTTTTATGGTCTTGCAAATACGGATATTTCGGGAACCACTTGCTCCCTCCTTCATCAGTGCAACAAGTTGTTGTCTGCCGAAAAGTTAGTACGAAAGTACTAAGTACGAAAAGGAGTAATATTCAACGTTACTAGGGAAAGGGGATGCATCATTTGAAAACCAAACTGCAATCAAGTGCATTCTGTGCATAATGTTTTCTATCAAGGAATATTCTCTAGTCGATTACCTCAGACTACTGTTTCGGCTGACAATAAATTACCCTTCCGCAGCCGTATGTTGCTCTTCCAGCTCTCTGGAATTTCTTAGTGACTTGCTTGGGGTTTTCCTCTCAGGAATTGTTCCAGGAGAATTAATTATAAGAATATGTCTAAGTTGTTTTTATATTTATTAATTATGAATCTAAAGATGTTTCAACGGATTTTAAGCGAATAAAAAAAAAATGAAGAAAGAAAAAGTTTTCAAACAGATGTTTAGTTGTCGAATGTACGTGTATGGTGTTTCATCAACGTAAACTATCTTATTTACAGGCTGCTAGCGTACAAATTGCCGGTAAGCATAAAACGCTGTGTTCTTAATCACCCTACTCAGCACAGAATTACTAAGTTATTAACATAATTGGTGCATTGAAGTTCAGGGTGTCCATATCCACACCTTTTCCACATCCATAATTTGACGCGCTGTATCGAATTGTAAAGTCAATACATTTTAACTGACTCTTCCCGAAAATTGAACACCAAGAGGGATCAAAATTCTTAATATATATTTAATGTGAATTTTAAATATATTTATTACGGACAATCAATAATTAATATTAGATGCTACACAGGAAATTTAATAATCGCCTTCGCGTTAAATATATGAGTTCAGTTTTATAGCTCTACGTCCTATCAGAAGATTACGATGCCAATTTTTTAATCAATTGTATTATTTAACAAACAATTTTTAAAAAGTGGAAAATGGACTGTGACTTGTTTTGGTTCGTAGCGACTCTAATGCTTTTATAGTGAAGCTATGAAATCAAATATTGATTTATGCTGACGCCACACCCATAAAGTAGATTCTCCCTTAACTTTCACTTACCTTTGAAAATCGTTCGTGAAAACCGAAGTAAAAAGAAACAAAACTTTTTGTGGCTTGTATAGTATTTTTTTGCCACACCTTTTTATGAATATTTATACAAATTTCACAATCATCAACGCTCACTTGTAGCACATATGTATAACACTTATTCGGCTCTGTTCAAACTACGAACTAGTACGCAGTTCACAGGTGATAGTATTTATCAAAAAAACACGACTGCCCAATGCTGACAAAAACATGAATTAACACAGTGCAGTTCCATATCTTATCAAACTGATATGCGGATAGTATGGAGTCTTACTCAATTCATATTAGTCATAATGAAAATACGGAATGTTTCCAAACTAAGACTGATTGCTTCTAATCAGTTTGAATTTTCCCATTTGAAAAAATGTATAGAAAATAACTTTGAAATATAAAGTTTTCTGTATATATAAATACCGTTTATACCTTAAGCGGCTAAAGAGCAAACCTGAAATGTATGACTAACACATTACAATTTAGAAAAATAGAATTGAATTGAAAACTGATATATGATTTCATGGTTATATTTGAACATATGCTTTCTCCAAGTTATGCGAAAGCAGTGCAACCAACGACTGAATTGATTGTAAAAAAGAATTATAAATCTCATGAACCACAATTCTTGGATAAAACACTTTTTTCCTGACGATATTTTTTAAACACAAATATTGCAAAAATTAGTGTTTGTTGAGCCTCGCCTTAGATTTTTATCATGTGAATATTGTTTTCGATATCTACACACGATTTGATGACATTCATGAGTAAAATAAAGTGCATGGATGTATATATAGTGCAATAGTTACAAAAATTTTTTTAGCATAGTTCAATGAAATGCAAAACCTGAAGTATTTTCAAATAAACAAAAACTGAGATGAAACGTGTCGATAAAAAAATTAACTGAAACATATTCCAATACTGACTTCTCTCATTGAAGTTAGAAAAATATTTAGCATATAAGTACTTATTTCGGGAATTACTTACTTCCTTCATCAATGCTTAGCTACTAAATCTCTAGCGAGAGTTCTTAGGTTTTTACATATAAAAATTTCCAAGGTTCTATGTAAAACAAAGCGTTATTAAAAACGATTCGCTGTCTGTCTGTCACACGTGCTTTTCTTCAAAACGGGTGAACCGATCCGAAAGAAATTTTGTGGACATATGGCAACTATAACAAATCGGGAAAGGTTTTGTTTGCTTCTTCTGTAAGTATAATTGAGTGTAGAGCTATCCCATTTGTACGTAGCCCGTTATGTATATGCATTTAACATGTCAGAATTAGTACTCCGGGTTGTAAATTTACACGGTAAAGACAACTTTGAGCAACTGTAAGTTTGTTACTAATAGTATTATTTTGATCAAACTTGGGGATAATATGTTTCATATTATATTTCATACTACTACCAAGTTCCATAACTCTGGGATAAACCAAAGGGGGGTTTTACTCAATTTTCCCAAAAATTTTGTAATATATAGGGCCTACAAATAAGCTCTGTCGGTTTTTTCTTTAAATTTGAAGCTTTATTGTGAAAAATCGGTTATACATTCATTGTTCAAAGTATTGCCCATCGCTAGCCACAACTTTCTTCCATCTTTCAGACAATTCATAGATACCATCGCGCCAAAAATTGGCCTGCTTGGCCGCTATCCACTCATCGAGCCATTTTTTGAGTTCGTCGTAATTGGAGAAGTGCTGGTCAGCCAAGCCATGCTGCATCGACCGGAACAAATGGTAATCAGAAGGAGCAATGTCTGGAGAGTACAGCGGGTGAGGTAGGACTTCCCATTTCAACGTTTCTAGATATGTTTTAACGGGCTGTGCAACATGTGGACGAGCATTGTCATGTTGCAAAATAACTTTGTCATGCCTTTGCTGGTATTGCGGCCGTTTTTTCTTGAGTTCGCGGCTCAAACGCATCATTTGACGTCGGTAGAGTTTGCCCGTGACCGTTTCGTTCGGTTTTAGCAGCAAACAAAACCTTAAAAACCCACGCATACAGTGAATGGTTAATTTATGTGGAGTTTAAATGGGGCCCCCCATATATGCAAAGGGGGGTATTTAAATACTTTCTCATCGTGTGGGATATCAAATGAATTGAGACAAGACTTATTTGCGGAAACAACCCAACCCAAAAATCTGAAAAAAAATCAGGGTGGTGCGCTTGTATGAAATCGAGGCCTCAAAATATGTCCCATTCCTGCTTAAATATACCTACTAATAGTATATTATATTATAAATTAATCGATGGCACAACACTTCAATTGGATCAGGACTTTCAAGTGTGTTAGAGCACTTCATTCAAGACCGTAATGGCACACTACAGGATCACAGTACCCTGTAGGAGGCAATGTGGTCAGCATTACGCTCGCCCGAGATTATTACCTTGATTTGACCCAGGTACTCATTGACTGCTGAGTCGACTGGTATATAACGTCAAATCACGGTGCAAATCCCACTGCCACCAATGAGATTTAAACCACAACCTTCCGTACCACAGCTTTGTGCTCTAACCACTCAGCCATCCGGACACAATAGAAAATTACCAGCTTTTAGAAATTGACTGAAACCCTTCCCCCCTTAAGTTCATCCTAAGAGTACTAAATTGCACCAGTATAGAGGACCATGTTTCGCATACGCGGGAAGTTTCATGGAAATCTGGCCATTAGTGCCACAGTTCAAACTTAACACTTTCACATGAATTTACTGCATCTGAAGCCATGGAAATAAGATGCTGACGTAATGTTAACGAGAATAATTGTCATTCGAGTGAAATATTAAAGTCCCATATATGAAGAAGTTTCTTCTCCCCAGCCCTTTGCTGCTACTAGATGAGCCCTTTTTAAAGTTTCGTCTAAAACAAAACCAACCGATTCACTGTCTGTCAGTCTGTCACCTCTACTTTTCTCCAAAATGGCTAAACCGGTCTGAATAAAATTTTGTGGACATATGGGAACTATGAAATCCCAGGCAAACAGTGAGTGTCATAAATTTAAGTGGGGTTGAAAGGGGGGCTGCCAATGTATGTAAATTTTGTTCACCAGATATAATCATGTGGGGTATCAAATGAAAGAACTCGATTACTACTTTCTGAAACTTTCACGAGTTGGGGCACCATTTTAAAAGGATCTTTTCACACAATACGGACAAGCATACGATCCTGGGCCACAGTTGGTTTCCTCGGACGTCCGCTACCTTTATTTCTTGCAACAGGGTTCGTGTTACGGAATCGGATTGTAAGATGCTACTCTCTTACTAGGGCATTTTTGTACCACTTTGAAGATAAAATGTTTCAGCTTCTTGGGCAATTGTTTTCTAACAACACAGCAAATAGCAAACAATAATCTAAGAAAATTACTTTGAAGTCGTTTTATTTTCAATAAACCAACCAAACCTACTTTGAACATTTTTTTTTCAGCTCAGAAAATTGACGAAAATGGCAATAATAAAAGTGACAATTTTTTTCAAAAATTGAGATTACACATCTAATTCTACATAAGATATGCCGCAAAATCATATGTAGCATATGACATAAAGATCACAAATACATTTGGTTTCTAACGTTCCGGCACTGTATGTTGCCCCCAGTAAGTTGATAGATTCTGCTCTTTTCGAGAAATTTTTTAAGCTTTTGTGCGAAACAAACTTTGTTAAAATCGGTTCAATGTCTGTTTGTCCTTCTATCTGCCTGCACACTCAATTTGCTCCGAAATGGATGGAGCTATCATCACAGTCTTTGGCAAGAAATTATGGTCTGTGAACCGCTACACTCTCTCCAGGGCCAGGTTTAAGAGAACGCAAGATAAGGCATTCCCTTGTCTTAGACTGTTATTGATGTCATATGGTCTCGAGAGTGATCCTGCTGCTTTTATCTAGCCTCGCACATTGGTCAGGGTTAGCCTAGTCAGTCTTATCAATTTCGTTGGGATACCGATTTCTCTCATGGCCGTGTACAGTTTTAACCTGGCTATGCTGTCATAGGCGGTTTTAAAGTCGATGAAAAGATGGTACAACTGATATCCATATTCCAACAGTTTTTCCATAGCTTCCCGCACAAAGAAAATCTGATCTGTTGCTGATTTGCCTGGAGTGAAGCCTCTTCGGTATGAGCCAATGATGCTCTGGGCGTATAGGGCTATTCGGACTAGCTAGAGGAGAATATCTTATAGATGGCACTCAAACACGTGATACCTCTATAATTGCTGCACTCCGTCATATCCCCCTTTTATGTATGAGATAGATAATGCTCCGTTGCCAGTCTTCATTGAGCATAAGTTATTGAACTGTTTGGTGTAATTGGTCGCCACCATATTTAACTAATTCGGCTGTAATTCCATCGACTCTTGGCGACTTATGATTTTTAACAGATGAAATTGCACGAACTGAATTCAACCCATCGCTCCAATATTCCCATTCTGTCGGAAATCAGATTTCCCTCTTTGTCTCGGCATACATCCTTCTGACTTGTTGGTAAAACTTCCGCGCCTGGTGCGGTTGCTCCCTGTACTTTTCTAGTTCACAGACTGGTTGGTTCTCCCAGGCTTCCTTCTTCCGTCTGTGAAGTCGCTTCTTCGCTTGACGGATTTCGTGATAAGTCGGGCTCTGTTCCTACTTGACTATTGAAATCTCCAAGTATAATTTTGATACCATACTAGGGACAGGCTTCGACGGTTCGTTCTACTGCCTCGTAGAAGGTATCCTTCTCCGAGTCTGCAGTCTCCTCTGTAGGGGCGTGAACGTTTATGAGGCTTATATTTCTAAATTTGCATTTCGAACGCAGAGTGCAGCCGTTCGCTTATATTTTCAAAGCTGATAAAAGCAGGTTTTATTTTTTGCCTGACTAAGAAACCTACTCTGAGCACATGGTTTACTGGATGGCCGCTATAATATATGGTGTTGCGGCTCTTCTCCAGGAAACCAGTCTCTGTCCAGCGCATCTCTTGTAACGCCGTTACATGAGCCTTATATTGGGGCAGAGTATCGGCTAGCTGCTCAGCAGCCTTCGGTCTGTAGAGGGAGCGCACCTTCCATGAGAAAATGCGCAAATCGCTATTCTACAAGCACAAATGCCCATTAAAATATGGTTACATAAGCAAAGCACAAACCTTTCACACCTGAAACATTAAGTTTCTGTTTTTCCAATTTGTTTCACACAAAATTATTAGAATCGAGTCGATGTCTGTCTGTCACATCCGCTTTATCCGGAAACGGCTAGACCGACTGTCACGAAAATTGGTTGGAGTATGTGGGCTGTGGATCCCTTTACACACCGCAAATGGCACCATTTTGTTTTTAAGGGGGGTGTTCCATACATGTGAAAAGAGGGCGCAAACTTTTTTGCAGAATGTGGCCATGTAGGGTATCAAATGAAAGGACTCAATTAGTCCTTTTCAAACTGGTCCCATATTTGATCTCGGGTGAAACGTAGGGGAGTGAGGGTGAAAAATATGACCTTTCAAAAGTGAAACAAGCTTCAAAATATATCCCGTTCCCAAAGGCTGCACAAATAAAGTTAATAATAGTATATTAGCATATTTTAGAAATTTCGCCGAAAACCCCTTTAAGTTTATGCTAAAACTACACCGGAACTCGCATAGGGGATGCTGGCACTTCGAGTATAAAGGTTTTGTGTTCATCTTATGTCAGAAGCTTTGGACGCACATGTTTCCATTCGTATATGGCCAAAATATTAATATTTCATACTTTTTTTAAACTGCTAGAAATACGTACATATTACATGCGTAGATATTATGCGTACATATTATGCTCACCAAATTTCGTGCCAATCGGTATAGCCGTTTCTGAGAAAAGTGCCTGTGGCAGACAGACAGACAGACAACCGACAACCGGTTTTAATAAGGTTTTGTTTTGCAAACAAAACCTTAAAAAGGAAAACTAAACTAAGTCAACTTTATATGATGATGACGTCATACACGTATTAGAGTGCAATAAATTTACCTGAAATGCGAAATTTTGACCTTCGATAACTTTGTTAATAATAGTTGGATTGCCTTCAAACTTTTCAGAATTATGTTTTATATTATCGCCTATGCTGATGCCATTGACTGTACTTCTGGGATGTATTTTGAGGCCTTGATTTCGTATAGTTCCATCATTATGATTTCTTTCAGATTTTTCGGTTGCATAGGTTCTGAAAACGGGACCTATTTTACGTTGTGGGGCAAATATTTTGAGTCCTATCTCCCCTATATGTATATGTAATATCAGAAATAAGAGCAGTATGAGAGAGTACTATCCGAGTCCTTTCATTCGATATCACACATGAGCACATTCTGTGAAAAAAATTACACCCTCTTTCGCATGTATGGGAAGTGCACAGAGCACAGAGACCACATATTCTCACCACATTTCGTGACGATCGGTTGATGAACCATAGATAAACAGACAGATAATGAATCGAATTTAATAAGAGTTTGTTGGACACCAAACATTAAAAAGACAATGTTTGTTTAGGGTGAGTATAACATCTACGTCTGTAATATGTAATAATATGTAGAAAACGTTGAAAATTTTCAAAACGTAATATGTGTTCCTTTAGATTTTATAAGTGTAGAACCAAGCTATTATCGCGTTTTTCTTATAATTAATTTTTTCACATTTGTAGTAATAAGCCGATTTTTTTCTGTCATCGTATGTATTATATGTCGTTTTCTCGGCTTATTTTATAGTGGGAAAAAAGACTAAATTTCGTTTTTTAAATGCCGAATGAAGAGGATAGCTGGTCCTCGAAATACCGGTATATGAGTAATAAAACCTCTTTATTCGTTAGCGCGAATTACATGACCATACCATCGAAGATGCCTCTCTCGCAGTTTTTCCACGATCGGTGCAATCCCATAACGATCGTGGAGATCTTCATTTCGGATGTGATCAGAACGTGTCACGCCATTAGTCCAACGCAACATCTTTGTCTCCATTACCCCAAGACGCCGTTCATTGTCTTTTATAGTCGGCCAACTCTCAGGACCATAGAGAGACCAACAGAAACACGAAGCAGTTTTAATATATCCGCCACACTTCGAACTTTACGCTAAGAACTGGCTAAATGCTTCCCCTAGATCCAGAAATGCAATGTAAAAATTGCGATACTACTCACGATGTTTCTCCAAGAGTAACCATGCGTGTATTGCGAATACGGTTGTGAAGAAAGGATTCAAAAATATCTATAGTATTGGAAAGTAACCAGATCGGACGGTAATTTTAACATTCTGCTTTCTTTTTGCATATTGGAACGGTGGAACTTTCTTGAGAGTCGGTGTTCTACCTTCCTCAATAACCCAATTGATGAATGAAAGAACGAAAGAATAACGAATCCCATCCAATTTCACATATTTTTAGCCCTCACTCCCCTATGTTTCATCCCAATATCCCCCCCCCCCCCCAAACTACTATTTCATTTGATACCCTACATGACCACATTCAGTGAAAGAAAATTTACACTCTCCTTTCGCATGTATGTGGCTGGTGCCATCCACTTCTGACAACAGAGAGCCTTGCTTTTGCTTATTGCGCTGCGGAGTTTCCTTTTACCTGATCTGTACTGTCTCTTCGCGGTCGTTTAAACATGGTATCAAACTGCGGAGCTTATGGCACTCTCTCCGCAGGTTGGCAATTTGCACCGTCCACCAACACATAGAAGACTTGTCACGGCCGGGTGCTCTCTAGGTCGTTACTAGGTTCGTTAACGAAAGCGCTACCACCATTTGGAATGGCATGTGTCGATGGTCGCTCATTGGGAAGTCTTCCGAATTCCGTGGCGGAACGTTGGCATAGATCCACTGTTTGAAACTAATTCTCAGCCATTACCAGGATCTTTTTGCCTTCTTCGCCCATTTAAGTAGCCTGACATTAAAGGCGTCCCAACGAAAATCCACCCCTGCGTGTCCAAGGCAGCAAGAGCATCAAGCCTACCGCGAAAATGCGGCATCGCCTTATTTGGTATTACATAGACGCTGAAAAACTTTATTTCTAAACACTAAATCTAGATAAAGCCATCCCCCGGCCTTGATCGTCCCGAACTCCAATTTCAGCGGTATCTGGAAAGTAGGTCGGTAAATTTAATGAAAACAATTACAAGCTGTGAAATACATTAAACCTTGCGTGGCCAGTGTATTGAAGAAAGTTGCAAAGGGTAAAGCTATTCGATTTTTAAAGTCCGCTTGGGATCCAATTTCCCTAACTGTACTGTAATGGAGTTCGAAGAAACTTTTTGGTCTCTGTGCTGGAAGCATAGAACTGTTCCAACTTCAGCATCAGGTCGAAAAACGGAATGACCAAAAGTTAAACTCATTGAGTAGCAGCGATTCCAAGGACGCGGAATTGAAAATACGCATCCCCTACGCAGAGGCAATTGTTAATGGTTTGCTTAGCTCGACTACGCATTGCATATTGCCGTACAAAGTGCTAGAGACAAAGCCGTAAGGTTATCTGCAAAAGCTGGCAAATAAATGATTTCTTGACTCCTAATCTTTGTGATTTACTTCCCCAATGAATTTAATACATTCTAAATTCTTTGATTAAATACATACGCATAATTAATTCTATATGAAATTCTGCTGAAATGTAATCACGGACCTTTATTTTTATGACATTTGGAAATTAGAATTAGCCAAAACATTTTTTTTCCTCAATTTGATATTGTAATTAACGAGATTATTTGACATAAAAGTTAAATACTAAATACGCACATATGAAGAAGCTGTTATCCCCTCGCCTTACGTAGAAATGTTGAAGGAGCTCAGCAAGTGTATTCAAGGGAACTACGCTGGACAGTGAATAAAATGTTCATTTCTAGCCCGCAGATTTTTTTCCCCATGTAGTACCTATATACATGCTCAATAATATAAGTGAACACACAGGCACTATGCATAGAAATGTATATATTTGCTTATATGCATTATACAAGTCAGGAAACCGAAAGCTGGACGCCAGTAAATTCGCACGAAATTGCTAAGTTTGAACTGCTATAACTTAGGCATTAATGGCCAGATTTTCATGAAATTTGGTGTATGTGTATGCGAAATATGGTCCTCTACTGGTAGTCCAAGGATGAATTTAAGGGTTTTTTAGTCAATTTCTAAAAGTTGGTAGCTAGTATTAGTAAGTTTATTTGAGCAGATATCGGATTGGGACATATTTTGAGGCCTGGATTTCATCTAAGCGCCCCATCCTGATGTTTTTCGGATTTTTAGGTTGGATAGTTTCCGAAAATGGGTTCTGTCTCACTTTAAGTCTTCTTCTTTTTCTTCAGCCTTTATCTCGTTCACAAGCGGGGTCGGCTCGTCGTGACCCGCTTCGCCATTTGGCTCTACGAATGCCTGATCTGGGTGCAATCTCGAGGCTTTCAAATCCCCATTCAGCGTATCAAGCCACCGTTGCTTAGGTCTGCCTTTTGCTCGTTTACCATCGACTTGGATGTTCAGACCAATCTTTGCAAGTGAATTCTCGTTTGCACGAATTGCGTGACCATACCATCGAAGACGCCTCTCTCGCAACTTTTCCACGATCGGTGCAACCCCATGAAGATCGCGGATATCCTCATTTCGGATGTGATCTAAACGTGTGACGCCACTAGTCAAACGTAGCATCTTCGTCTCCATTACCGCAAGACGCCGTTCATTGGCTTTTATGGTCGGCCAACACTCAGAACCATAGAGAGCGACTGGACGGACGACATTGCGGTAAATTTTAGATTTGAGACGTTCGTTGATACGTCGATCACAAAGGACACCAGTTGTGGAACGCCACTTCATCCAGGTTGCGTTAATGCGTGAAGCAATTTCATAACGCAGCTCTCCATTGGCTGATAGCGTTGACCCGAGGTATTTAAATCGCTCAGTTCTGGGCAGATCACTGCCGCTGACAGTGATTGTGCCTGTTTCATGGGGATCGTTCGTCAAAAATTCAGTTTTGTTTAAATTCAATCTGAGACCGTGTTGCATGAGGCGATCATTCCATTTTTGAACAAGTTGCTCGAGATCATTTTTGCTATCAGATGCTAGGAAAACATCATCTGCATAAAGCAGTGTGTAGGGCGCTGGACGTTGGATATCCCGTGTGACGGTGTCCATAACAAGGACAAAGAGGAGTGGTGAGAGGGCACTTCCTTGATGAACTCCACCAGAGACACGAAGCGATTTTGATACACCCGCCATACTTCGAACTTTACTTTTCGGATCGTGGTAGAGCAATTGAACCTAGCGCACGAGTTCTTCTGGCACGAAGTGTTATCGTAAAGCATACCAGATGAGTTCGTGTGGTACACGGTCAAACGCTTTCTCTAGATCCAGAAAGGCAATGTAAAGAGGGCGATTCTTCTCACGGCGTTTCTCCATGAGTAAACGCGCAGCGTGTATTGCGTCAGTAGTTCCGCAGTTCTTGACAAATCCGGCTTGATTCTGTCTCACTTTAAGTGCGTACATTTTAAATCCTTACTCGCGCGCTTTGCAATTCACGCCAAAACTAATGTCAGTTTCGGAAGGTACTAATCGAGACTTTTCATTTGATACCCTACACGACCACATCCGGTTAATTTTTTTTTAAATCCCCCCTTTCCATGTATGGGGCCAGCCCCCGTTTAAACTCCACCTAAATTTATGCCACTCGTTTTATGCGTGGGATTTCATAGTTCCCATCTATCTACCAAATTTCGTTCGTTCGTTTTTGAGAAAAGTGCATGTGACAGACAGCCAGACAGTGAATCGATTTTAATAAGGTTTTGTTTTACACAGCATAATTCACTTTATATGATGACGTCATACACGTCTAAAATGCGATAAATTCACGTGAAATACACAACTTTGACTTTCTATAATTTTGTTAATAATTGTTTTTGCAAATTCGAAGTGGTATCTATCTTGAAGCCTAGATTTCCTATGGATGCACCATTGTGTTTTTTTCGTCAGATTTTTCGGTTGGATAGGTTCTGAGAACGAGACCTGTTACACTACCGGGGTACACATTTTGACCCCTCACTCCCAGCATCAAAAATACCCCACATGACCACATTCTATGAAACATAATTTACACCCCCCTTTCATATGTATGAATCTCAATTTATATAATTATATTATTTATATTATTTTATTTATTTTTATATTATTTATATATAGTAATTGTCAACTTCATACGCTTCACACTCAGAGTTTAATATTATTAGCAAATGTGAAGAACTGAACTTACAACAGATACAAACAAGTCGAAAAACCGGAAGCTGGGCGCTTCAGGTATGAAAACCTTTGTGTATTTTTTTAATAAAGACATGTGAGTGTGCATTTGTCCCATTAGTACCTAGCACCTAATATATGTACTCGTATATATTATGTGAAAATATCTACTTTCGCGTGGTATTGACATTTAAAATCTTGAATTTACAAAGAAGCGGCAACTTTGACCTATTATAGCTTTGTTATTGATAGTGTGATTTCCATAAAACTTGGTAGGATCATCCTTTATGTTATAGCCTCTACTGTATATTTCGTGGCTCTCGGATGAATTTAAAAGGGGTTTTGCAGCCAATTACTAAACATTATAGTAATACACTTTATTTGAATAAATATCGGTATGGAGGGTATTTTTGAGCCTAGGTACCATATAGTGGCAGCCTCTTGATTTTTTTCATTTTTGGTTGCGTAGTTTCTGAGAATGGGTGCATTAAAAAATGATCACTTTCGAACCCCCGCACTCCCCACCTTGTCATCACATGTAAAACTAAGGTCGGCTTCGGAAAGTACTAATCGAGACAATTCATTTGATACCCCACATGACTACATTTCGTGAAAAAAAAATTTGTATCCCCTTTTTGCATGTATGGGGATCCCGTAGATCGATATGTCTCACTGTATGCGTGAGCGTTCACAATTCCCAAATTTTCACCCAATTTGGTGTCAATCGCTATAATCGTCTCCGGGAAAAATGCGTGTGACGGATAGACAGACAGACATACGGTGATATAGGCTTGCGGTCGACAGGCCATACAATGTATTGCAAGTCAGGCAGCCAGTGGTTAGATCCACCTGATAGAGGAGGCGCCTCTACGAAACGAGCCGAAGATGCCATTCACGGTAAGGGTAGTACCAGCAAACCTGGACGTGAAAAATGCATTTAATTAAGCCAATTGGAATCTAATACGCAAATCCCTAGCCAAGCTTGGCATTCGCGCCTATCTCGCCTCTATCATCGAGTTATCTAGTTGAAAGGAGGCTCTGGTATGGCACTGATAACGGACCTCACCATGAAATACTTGAGGGTGGTGATAGACAAGAAGCTCAGTTGTAGACAACACGTATGTTTGAGACAAATCCACTGCAAGTATGGTCCTGGCAAGGATGATGCTGAACGTGGGAGGGCCACGATATACCATGTATGCGACCCCAGTTTGGATGGAGGCGTTGCGGATGACCGCCGTCAACAAACTGAGTGCAGTCTACAGGAGGACAGCCCTGAGGGTACTAATTATAAACTCACCCGGTTTCCCAATACCTGCACAAGTTTAAATTGGAGTCCTCGCCCGACTGTCCAAATTGCGATGGAAACCCAGAGCATGTATTTTTAAACTGTCCGAGATTTGTGGAAGAATCTAGAGGAGACTCTAGGAGAGGTGCTGGTAGCAGAAAATCTGGTGCTGAAAATGGTAGCACATCAAAAGAATTGGGATGCGGTCAGCTCCTTGATCGCATCTATCCAAAACAAACTGCGAAATGCAAAGGAGAGGAGAAAAGCTCGGTCACCTATGCGGAGCTGGAGTGAGCTGACTCCGCCCCGTAATGTACTACTTTATGGTGGTTCCGCGGGGCAGAGAGAGAGAGTTGGGGGTGGCTTTAGTAGCTAAAAATCCGACAAAATCCCCCAAGACCGTATTTTGAAGATTTTCACCTCCTTAACAAAAAAAAAGACAAAGTAAATCGATTTTAATAATACAAAACTTTAGAAAGGGCTGGGGAGAAGTGGATTCTTCGTGAATAGAATTATAATATTTCGAATGTCAATTTTTCCCGTTAATTATGAACATCAGCATCTTATTTGCATAGGTTAGGATGCAGTAAATTCGCACGAAATTGATAAGTTTGAACTGTAATAGCTGAATTTCCATGAAAGGGCATGAGTATGCGCGACATTGGTACTCTATGCCCGTGCAATTTAGTAGTGCTAGGATGAATCTGAGGCAGGTTTTTCAGGCAATTTCTAAAAGTTGGTAATATACTATTAGTAAGTCTATTTGGGCAGATATCAGAATGGGATATATTTTGAGGCCTAGATTTCATTAAAGCGCAACACCCCAGCATCCAAAATTAAAAAAATATTAGACGAAGATGACTTTACGGTTTCTTAACAGGGCAGAGGCAAATCGTCAGACGCCGCCTGAGGGTCCTGACCCCTCACCTTAATCCTTAAAAAAAATATTTTCAGCTCTGGCAAAGCTTTGACCTAAAGTACGAATTTACGCTCAATATAATTTGTAGCCAATTCGTGATCTGTGAACTATATAAAGGAGCAATTAACATATGGATGCTCAGCCCTAAACAAGGGGTCAGTGGACCAAAAAAGGAGGGAGTAAATTGCTCCCCATTTGGTATGGTTCGACCGGAGTTAGGACCAATCTTTAAACGAAATATGAATGCTAAGTTTCCAATTTCATTCCGATTGAAGTGAACAATAAATGAATGCTTAAGTTTCCAAACTGATTTGCCGTTGTATTTGCCTGGGGCTAAATGCGAATAGTAGAGTAATATTGAATAGTAGAATTTTTTACACGTTTTAGGTTTGCAGGCGTATGTGATTTAAAGTTAAAAGTAGTGTTGGCGGTGATGTCTTTATAGAATCAATGGAAGCTGAAGGTATTCATTCTTGTACGATTGATGATCTGTTATCGATATCTTTGGGATCGCGTTCGTTTGCTAGTAAGGAAGAAATTGATGATTAATGCCGATATTAAATATTAAAACAGAAAGAAGTCTTGCATTTGTCATTTCGACTACGACGATAAAAACAATTTTTTTTGTGGGTCATGTGTGGCGAGCAGGAAGATTCAGCAATTTAAATAAAACTGTTGAAAGGAACGAGAAAAACATCTCAACATTTGAGATGCTTTTTAATTTTTTATAAATTGGGCAAAAGCCCGAGAATCGATAATTTGATTACGAATCTCGGATAAACACAATCTTTTCTACTCGATTTGCGCATTTAGCCTTTTTTGTCGTTGCATCAAGTCTATTGCGAAATAGCTTATTTCGACTCACCAGGCTTGTATTCATCATTGCATCAAGCCTGGTGCGAAATGGATCATTTGTCCTCGCCGCGCTTGTCTTCCGTTTTTGCATCAATCACAAAACTTCGTATTTACGTAAGTAGCAACGGTTGTCAATTTGGATTTTTCGGATGGGTAATTTCTGAGAACAGGTTGTTGGCCCCTTTTGGACCTTCGAACCTCTTATATGCAATCATGTCAAATCTAACTGATACCCCATTTGGTATTTTAAGTGTGACTTTAGTTCAATGTGCAGTAATGGAATTCACCGCATATGTGGGGGTTCAGAATTTTAACCTTTCTACCAAATTTCGAGTCAATAACCGTGACCATTTCTGAGAAAAGTGCCTGTGACGGACAGACAGTAAACCGATGCTAATAAGATAAATAGTGTGAAGCGTAAAGTAAATTGTCCGGATGGCTCAAGTGGTTAGCACTGAGCTGTCGTAGCGAAAAGTCGCGATTCAAATCTCACTGGTGGCAGAGGGATTTGTTACCGTGACTTGATGTCGGATACCAGCCGACGAAGTTGTCAATGAGTACTTGAATCAAATCAGGGTAGTAATCTTATTGAACATACTTGTATTATATGTACGATATTTAGGGTTGATAATTATAGGATTAAATATTTTTGGAAGAAATTTGAAAATAAAGTCAATGTAATATGTATTTCGAAAAAAAAATTGTTTCGCCATATTTGTGTTATTAGATGTTTATAGAATGGAAAATAACAATAAGTTTTCAAATCTTAGAGCTCAGGTTCAGAGGTATTCCTCAACAATGTTATATAATACATTATGCAAACAAGTCGGGAAACCGAGGTATGAAAGGTTTTGTGTTTCCCTTTTGTGAATGCATGACTGTTCCGCGTGCCTACTGTTTTTTAAAGAGCCATTTTCGCAAATAAATTGATCTGGAAAGTACTATATTGATAATAGTCAGCTTCATACGCCTCACACTAGGAGTTCAATTTAAGTTTGAAGAACGCTTCGGGTTTGGCGTTCATCTTGTGTGATAGATTTTCTATGCACGTTTTTGAATTTAGAGCAAACCTACTGATACCAAATTTCGTACTTCTAGAATGAAACCCCCTTAAGTTTCGGGGTGATTTTATTTAAGGAGATATGATAATGGGATGAATATTGAAGCCTATATTTTGTGTTCATCTCGTGTGGAAAACTTTCTTTGTACGTTTTTGAATTTAGAGTAAATCTAACATTATCACATATCGAATTTCGTACTTCTAGAATGAACCTAGGGTATTTCTGGGTAAATTTATAAAATATAGAAGTATGCTATTATTAACTTTATATAAGCAGATATAATATTGTGATGCATTTTGAGGTCTACATTTTGTATAGATTGATATCTGGTTTCAGATTGATATATTTCAGGGAGATAAACATCCGAGATTAGACTTTTTAATGAAGCCTTATCGCGATGCAGAGAAGTGAATAAAATTTGTTAACCAAACTTTACTTTTGCATTAAGCTACATCGGATTTACAGCAAATAGTGCATAGACTTTGGAGCCATCACTAAGTCTGATAAATAGTAGTCTAAAATATAGTGAATTTTGATTTGACTGATAAGAAGTACGGTTTTTATCGATTTTGCATTTGTTAATTTAATTTTTCGTTTTCACTTAATTTTCCGCGATAACGCAATTCAGCGAAAATTTGTGATACAATTTTTTTTTAATTGGAATGGAAAAATCCGTTGTTTTTCCTCACCAGTCCAGCATTGAACAATATATAGGTATGTATGTAGTACTGCTTGGGATTTAGCAGACACTGTAAATTGTATAAAAAAAAACAGTGGTTTTTGAACTTGAGCTTTCATCGGTCGGATGATTGCAAAAATAAAGTCGTTTTTTTCTTGGCTGTACAAAATTGTTGACTTTGGAATCGACTTAGTCAAGTGAGCAGTCAAGATGGAGACACTTTTGAGAAAGGGTACTGGTCCCTCGAGGTGGAACTGCTGTTTGCAGATGTAATTCTATGAAAGGTATTGACGATACTAAGTGGACAGTTACGATGGAGGAATATTTGAAAAAGTGTAGTGCTGTATCCCTAGTGATACTGGAGTTGTAAACTGAAAGGAGCCCGAGTGAATGCGTTGAAACTGATGAGTATCAGAATTGATGTATAAGTATGCAATGATGTCAAATGATCCTATGCTGCTTTTTTGGCTAGACATAAATGGAAGTGGAAGTTACAGCATAGTCCGCATTCCTTTAGAGCTTCAATTGCGCCGACTGATTCATATGCCGTAACAGATAGCTTGTATTACAAGTATCTCATCGCTTTTTGAATTGGAATTATTCGGGATATAATTCTTTAATCGTTTGTTCAGTCGAGTTAAATTTATAGTGTCCTGAAGAAGGGCACAAGTGTGTCCCAGGTGAAAATACCATTAAAAAATCATATTACGTAGAAAAAGCAACTAGAATGAATTTTTTTTAGTTAAGGCTTGGATAAAATCGCCAAAATGAAAACTGAAAAATCGAACCTATTACGAAAAATACTACAATGACACAAGACAAAGGGGAGGCACATAACATACTAAATAGCTTTAATTCAATACTGAGTATGATTTTTTGATTATATTAAATTATAACTTATGTTCGTGATAAAACTTAAGTAGATGGAACTGGTTCTTTGTAAATCCCTAAAAATTTTCTAAATAAAGATTGATATAATAATTATTTTCTTTAATTAGAGGACGCTCCCCCTTGCTTCTAACTTCCTGTACGATTCATTTTTTGGGGGATTACGGTTTCCGTGTCCCCCGATTTGATGATGAATTCTGGTACAATGGCTCAAAATAAGATGAAAATAAGAAGGAAAAAATTCGAAATCTATTTTCGTTTTCGAAATATCGAAGTTTGAAGTTTTCGACATATTCGAAATTTGTAATTCGTTACGTTTGTTATGTGCCCGCGATTTGATGACGAATTCGGGCACAATGGCCCAAAATAAGACTAAAATAAAAGGTAAAAATTTTTGATATCCCCCACCCTTTTCGAAATATTGAATGTTCAAGTTTGAGAACTGGCCCATATTCGAAACAGCTATTTCGTTATGTTTTCCGTGTGCTCTCGATTTGGTGGTAGATTCGGGCACAATGGTCTAAAATAGGACTAAAATAAAAAGTAAAAATTTTCAAATTTTCGAATTGGCCTCTAGCTAAAACATGCACTTTGCCACGGTTCCGATAGTCACGAGTTTTGATGATGGATTTTCGTAAAATAAAACAAAATGAAACAAAGATAAAATGTTTCGGCATCTCGGTTAGCTTTCGGAATATTGAAAACTTTTAAATATTTCGTTTAATTTCTCGTAAAATTAAATTCCAGTTCGTTCGCTACCATTGCATTGTATTTTGTTATTCAATTTTAATTAAACAGAAAATTTAATAAATTCTTTTGTTAAAAATATAGCTTAAAAAACGAAGGTAGCTATGATTTTGTTGAAAATCCTACTCATTCCTATTCATTTTCGTGGAAATTTACTATACTCCCACGACAACATAGTACATAAGTATCACTTTGTAATAACTAGCTTCACAACACAAGAAAATCAGAAAACTTTTTATACCGGCGGCACCCAGCTTCTGGTTTCCTCAGAACTTTTAGGCAAATTTGACTATAAAAGAACATTTATTGCTCTTTTATACTCGAAATGCACCAGGGGAAGGTATTATCTAACGCATTTCATCCCCACCAAAGACGTGGTTCGTCACTCCCGAAGTATTTAATGACCCCAAACCCCTCCTGGTGTGTAGTGTCCCAGAAGAGTTTTAAAATACTTCCTCGCCGGTAAAATCCGACTCGGAAGTATCTTCAGCAATTGCCCTGTCAATGTCGTCTTCTCTGTCATCCCCACATTCATTGAGGCGAGGTCACTTCGCGAGGGCAAATACTGTTTTTCTTCTTCCAGAGAGAATGAGGTCGGATCTATCTCATTCAATTTGAGGTCATCCTGCAAATTTCCGTCTACCACCGCTCGATAAACTACTTTATATCAAGCAACAACCGCTGTATTAATCAACTATTGTATTTCGGCTAAGCTCCGATGATGACGCAAAGATAGCAGATGTCTATAGGCATCAGTAACCTGCATTTTGGTGACGAAACAATTTATTGCCACCACGTCACGTACTTCAATGCGGCAAGAAATACCTTCGAAAAACGTGCCGGCTGTTGGGTTTAGTATCTTGCGGCAGCAAACAAAACCCTTTTTCTTCGATCCTTTCGATGAACATCTCCATACCCGTTTAAATTTCAATAGTTGATTACTACAACTATTGTCGAGAAATAGCTGAAATAATCGCTTCGCACAGTAGCATGGTACTAGGTGGCGAAGGTAAAACGATCCAGATAATAGGGGCTGTATTACCGAGCAAAAGAGCATAACCGTACTGGTTTTATATTGTAAAGAAGATAAACTTATTTTGGTTTATTTTTGAGAGTAAACTCGAAAAGCAAGTGGGAACTGTGGCCATACATTCAAAAGTATGTGGATTCTTCAACATCGAGGATATGCACCGTACTCTTCATTTGCGAACAAATCACAGCAAAGGTGAAGAATCCAGTCCAATCAATACTATCAATGATTTAGAGAACCAAAACCGAAATTTTGAAAAAATCATTCAAATGTCGCTGGTCATCTCGCTTATTACACCAATATATGGCTCTGTTCTTTCACAGAAAGTTGTACCTAGATAAGTATAGAGATGATTTTGGTTCTTAGATCATGCAGTTCCTGCTTGATATCCTTGGTGATGGTAGACGAAAAGTTGCAGGATTGCCTCAAATTGACTGAGATAGATTCGGAAAAACGGTACGCGGACGCGAAGCGTCCTCACCTCAATGAATGCAATTGCTGAAGATATTTCCGAGTCGGATTCTACCGGGGAGGGATTTGGAGTCATTAAATATTTCGAGAGTAACGAACCAAGGGGTCCCCCCTACGGTGGGGATGAAATGCGTTAGAAAATACCTTCCCCTGGTGCATTTCGAGTATAAATGTTCTTTTATAGCCAAATTTGTCTAAAATTTATGAGGAATCCAGAAGCTGGGTGCTAGCGGTATAAAAAGTTTTGTGATTTTCTTGTGTTGTGAAGCTAGTTATTACAAAGTGATACTTACATAGCATGATGTCGTGAGAGTACAGTAAATTTCCATGAAAATAAATAGGAATGAGTTGGATTTTCAACAAAATCATAGCTACCTTCCAGTCTTTTAGGCTATATTTTTAACAAAAGAATTTATTAAGTTGTTACATACAATGGCAGTGAACGAACTGACATTCAATATGACGAGAAACTAATATATTTCAAAGTTTTCAATATTCCATTTTGCCCGAATTCGTCATCAAATCGCGGGCACATCAAAAGCGTAACGAATTACAAGTTTCGAATATGGGTCAATTCGAGAGTTTCAACCTTTGATATTCCGAAAACGAAAAGGGATTTCGAAATTGTTTCCTTTTTACTTTCGTCTTATTTTGGGCCATTGTACCAGAATCCATCATCAAATTGGGGGGCGACAGAAACCGTAATCGTGACCATTTTTTTTAAAGGGGCATAGTGTATCGATCTTGGTGCGATTCTAAAGCACCATGTACAAGACATCCGATTTTGTACATAAGATGAGATGAACTAAAATGCTCAAAAGGACCGTATTGCCCACAGAAGTATGCAAGCGTTCAACACCACACTTCAGTAGATCTGCACTTAGATGCTTACATTCACCATGTTTCCCTACCCTATCACCTATCTTCGTCACGTACTGGTGTCCGTTTTACACAGTACGCCCCACACTTGGGCAGGCAATGACAAGCCGTGAGTTCACTGAATCATTGTTTTCTGACGATATCAAATCTTTAGAATTCGGGAGTATTTGCCCCCTTTAACCCTACTTGATGTGACGGGAAAAAGTTCGGACCCTTGCTACTGAATTAAAGTAACTTGACTAGCGTTTTATTAGCAAATGTTTTAACAGACACCCTTTTGTAATTTCGTCCACTCTTGAAGTACCAAGAGAGCGCCAATTAGCAAATGAAATACTCCTCTGGCCACATAAATGTACACTTTTTAATCATCTATTGTGCAGGTATTTCCCATCAAGAATTTAACGCACTCAACAGGTGCAGAGTCGAATCTTTCAACTTTTACGCGATGGGCCACATTTTTAACATTCAATAATTATTATCTTGTTATTGTACATAAACATATGAAATCAAAATTTGCTCCATACTTACTCTATAAACTGTAACTGATAATATTCCAAGAAAACGGCCGCCGACACAATCCTACCGAACCAAATCCCAAACAAAATATTTGTTTTGAGTGACAGCAGCGTAGAGGCAAAAACATGAGGAACTACAATTCACCAATATTAGGTGTGTCTACCGTCAACCTTGTATACACAGTCTAAACAAGAGCTGCGTTCACTCGCGAGCCTCGAGGGGTCGCGACGAGCGCGTTGAAAGTCGTGCCCACAGTTAGATACTAGACAGCTACCACACTCCTCCATGCCCCTCAAGGGCGGAAAAAATCAGCGTGAGTACGCTGATTTCAAGTTGTTTTACCTTTGAGCATGAGAGAGATGTAACGAAAATCCGATCAGCTGTGTTTGATATAACGCCCGGACTTGCCAATGTATTAGTGAGATCGGCAAGTTTTTCGTTATGTATAAAGTGAATACGAGAAACAACTGTTTGCTATATGGATGAGCACGGCAGTAATACCAGAATAGCAAAAGCTCACCGATCTCTCTCTTACCAATGCGATTTAACGAATATTATGCCTTTTCCTTGTTAAGCGTCTCTGATGCGTACGGATAAGTTTCTGCAGCTCATTCGCAAGTCGGGTCATTTAGTGTTGATACTGCTTATAGTAGATCTACTGTGGACGTGCCCTTTGATTTGAAAGCGTTACCTGTCAAAAGGGAATTTTGAGGAAGTGTGTGTATTGTATGCAATGTGATTTAATGGAATATTCTGTTTGTTCCACAGCTGATTTGACATTTTGGCGCCATGTTTTTAAATCACAATGCGAAGGTGATCAAAAACTGACATAACGCTCGCGATCATTGTATACAGACTAGATGAGGTAATATCAAAATGAACGTCGTCAAATTCCCGATGACGTCACTTGGACTGATACAATGTGGAGTGAAATTTAATAAACATCTTATACCTCTATTTATGAATAAAGTCAATATCTATGAAAATCGGTAGAAAAGCCTCAGAGATATTCGATTTCAAAATTTGATTTAGGTGAAATGATCACAGATGTGTTAATACTGCGATAAAAATCAAGTCATGTCTAAAATTTATTGTTAGTAAATCGAATGCTGCATTCAAATAATGGAACACCTCACGTTTAGAAATTTAAAGGAAAGTTAGCAAAGTTCATTGATAATAAAACCAATCAATCACGTTCATATTCAATAAATAACATAAACGTTACATGAGCAGATAAAATTAATAATTTTTCTTTTTTCAGTGGTGCTATCATTCTCAAATTACTTCTGATCTTCATTTCGTTGTTTTTTTTATATGAATTTCCCATTTTCCGAATGTCTCCATTTTGGATGTCGTCTACCTTTTTTATATTTTTTAAACTTCATCTTCAAATTGAATAACAAAAGATGATACAACTTATTGTACCTCTTTTTTTGTTTCCTGAACTTTACTCTTTTGGATCTGCCATTTTCATTACCCTGTTGCCGTAAGTACTGACTCGAAACGGCCTTTAATTTAACTAACTCCTGTTTTGAAATCGATCTTCCAACACTTTTCACAGAGTTTTCTTTACTTTCCGCAAATTGACCCATTTTTCAAAAACGAGAGAATCTCGAAGTGTCATATATCTTTTTTGCATTGATAACTATCACAACCATTTATCGCGCACCTTATCATTTTCAATTTTCCACAAAAATTTATCTTTGACAGAAAAATTAAAACCACAACGGACTACTCGATAATCACGACCCAAGTGGCGTCACCAAATTCATATATGGCAGACGTGATGTTTGGGTGATATTACCTTGTCTAGTCTGTGTACACTGGTTCGCGGTTAGACGCAAATCTCCAACGGTAGGCCTTGCATGCACACCACGAAGCTCGGCGGTGATATCTACACGCAGCTAAAGTAATATCAATACGAAACGTCAAATTACTGATGACGTCAACTGGGCAGTTATAATGTGTAGTGAAATTTAATGAACATCTCATATCTCTAAAACTATTACAGCTAAAGGAGGAAAGTTAAGAACTAAGATTTTTAGGTGACATTTCTATCTATGAATAAAGTCCATATCTATGAAAATCGGTAGAAAAGTCTGAGAGATATTCGATTTCTAAATTCCAATTTGATAAGATGATCAAAGATTTGTTAATAATGCGACCAAAAATGAAGTTGTCACTAAACTGTATTATTGGTAAATCGAGTGTTGGATTCAATTACGAATAAGAGAACACCTCACGTTTATGTTGAACATAAAGAACATAAACGCAATATGGTCACATAAAATTAATAAATAGTCTTAATAATTTTATTTTTATTTTCTATTTTTTTCTATTTTCTACTTCGCTTTGACAACTTACAATCTCTTGTTGCCTTTAATACAATTATCGGGAAAAAATGTATTTATTTACCCCTTGCTCATCTGCAATTTTAACACTTCTCAATAAAATATTCGCCACGAATTTTAAACCGAAACGGACTACTTGATAATCACGGCCTAACTAACGCCACTAAATTCAAATATAGCGGACATGGAGTACCTTGCCTGTGTTATATGTGCTGTCCACTTCCCGGTATCTTGGAAATCAGCCCTCCTCATACTTATCCCTAAGAAGGGGTGCTTGCGCGATCTAAAAGATATGAGGCCTATCTCTCTTCTTTCTAATATTGGAGAAATTTTCGAACGTATCCTACTAAGTCACCTCAATAGACACTACTCCACCATCATTCCACTTAATTAATTCGGCTTCGAAAACCTCAGATCCACCGAGCAGGCAATCCTGTACCTACAAGACCATTACCTCAATCAATTGGAAAACAGGTATTGCACCGTAACCTGCGCCTTAGATCTCGAAAAGGCATTTGATTCAGTTTGGGAAGAGGGATTGCTCTACAAGCTAATTCAGTCCAATTGCCCCCTCCACTTATTCAAAATCCTCGCAGAATTCATCGCCAACAGAACTTGAAACGTGCGCTTCGATGGAATAGGTAAGCTCAGGAGTCCCTCAGGGATTCTAGGCTCAAACTTTTTAATATCTTCCTCCACGATATTCCCCTCCCTCCCATAAACTTATTCCCCACGCTAACGATAACTCAGACAGCCCTTTTCGCCCAACGACAATGGTCCTCCCGCGTCAGTAGGGATCCTCTTCGCTGATGACACCATCCCATATGCGAGTGGTCTCAGGCCCTCACTAGCCTCCCTCTCCCTCAATCTCCTAACCAATAGGGTCATCGCTTATTTCAACCGGTTGGCCCTTACCGTTAATTCCCTTAAGTCTGCGGTTGTTTGTTTCAGAAACCCTAGTGGGAAGTGCCACTGGCGCACAGTGCCAGAAAGCAAAAACCTACATTTACGCATTGTCAAGTACACACTCAATCCAAAACGAAACATTAAATACCTAGGAATCTCCCTCAATAACCTTAAATACAACCCTTACGTCAGATCTGCTATTGTCAGTGCCTCTAAGGCCGCAGCTGCCTTAAAAAACCTCCTTTCATCCCGGGCCCTGTTCCCTGCCACCAAACCACTTTTATATAAAACTCTTATTCGTTTAATTCTGACCTACAGTTTCCCAGCATGGGCTACCATGTTACCGAACGTAGCAGAAGCCCTCCAAAGTTTTGAAAGGACAATACTCATGGAATGCACGGCTAAATACAAAAGGCCAAACCTAAAATTTCACCAAAACTCTTTTCTGTACGACCTTTCCGGGGTGCCCCATAATTCTGCACATGATCAAGTTGTCGCGCATCAGATTGAAAAAGTCCTGTCCACCCTAACTCGCTGTTAAAAAATGTCGCTAAACACAATGCATTGTTACGCGAGCAGGAGTACTACGTGTCAGGGTTGGCTCTCCTCTCAGACAGTAATTCTCCTCTCAACCATCACGCCTCCCTCCTTCATCCCCTCCTTTTATCAAAGCTCCTCCTCGGACTTTCACAGAGGCTAACCGCATAAGTCCAATGTTCCGCAGTCAATCCCCGTCTAGGTAGATCACCTTTCATTATTTTCTTCACTTAGTTTAGATTAAGACAATAGACATTAATTAGTCTGCACAATATGCGATATCTGCAAGCATTAACTTCTTGCGTAAATTAAGGTTACTCCTTCTACCAATTAGGATTCATAATATATATCCCGCAATCCCACAGTCCTCTTCATCATCCCTTCATCCCGCCTTGGGTCACTGTCCTTGCACAGGTCCAAATTGAATAAAAGGCAACTCTTTCTTTCTCAGTTTGCTACCATCATAGAGAAACGCCTGCGCTTCAAATCCGTCGATCAATCCTGTCCACCGGTGCCTAAAAACTTCCTTTTTCCCGTCTTCTAGTACGGAATACTATTTTGTGTTATGTTTGTTTAGTTGCAAGTTATAAATTATTCGTAGGTTTAAGCACATGTTATGTCAAATGAGCATTGACATGCACCACCTTTTCACTTTATAACATGTAACCGACTAGGCTGGATATTTCCGTAGGTTAGGGTTACATATTTGATTAGTCACGCTTGACCTTTTAAGCTATTATTCTTATTGTACCCCACATGTATTTCTTTTCTTTGCTCAATAAATAAATCTGAATCTGTTGTGTAGGCTGTCAACCTAAAAGCCCAAACACAACAGCGGAGTGACTGCGTGCGTGCGGAGTGAGAGACCTGTGTGCGTCCAGAAACGTGTCAAATGCAAAAATTACCAGAATGTTGGCCTGTGAGTCGCCCTCTATGGTTCTAAAGGGTAATAGAAACACACTACGATCACATTGAGAACTCGTGTTCGAAGCGTCTTTGGCCTGCTTCATTGCACGGACTTGTATTAGGCAATATACAGCAACTCCTATGTGCAATGCGGCTCCCAAAAAAGTCCGAAAATTGAATTTTTGCGATGCATGGAAGTAGTTTCAAGCTGTTAGTGAGCTGAAAGGTTTTAATTTCCCTGACAATCAATATTGTTAATTTTTATTGTATCGTTTTTAATATGAGTAATATATGTTCCGTTAAGGGTTTGCGTTTTATTCAGATGGAAAATTTTGTCAAAAAAATTAGTTAAAAATACAGTGTTTTAAAAAATTAGTGTTTTTAATCCATTGATAATTTCTACTATCGGTTTGCTGTGATATTCGTGATTGCGCTGGATTCATTGAGGATTCGAAAGATATAGTCATCCGGAATTAATTTCTGAAGTTGGTTTCTACTGCAAATTGTTACGCTCCGCATCATTGTACATGCTCCTTGGACACAGTTGGTTGATAAGAAAGCTGGAATATTGTACGAGTATCATTTTGTTGTTGTTTATTGCGGGTCAGATCAGGACATGGTCGAAGTTGTCCTCAGCTTTGGGTAGACTAATCACGTAAAGAACTAATGAATTCTTAATCAGCATCATTGGTTCGGCATACTCAATTGCCTGGAAGTCGTTCTTATACGGTAAGTTCCTGATTTTCGAAAGGATTTCAATTATCTCCACACTGTCGAATAAATTGGTATTGACAATTCCGCGTATTGGAAGTTGAGCGGCACGAATAATTTCCCTGATTTCGATAGACCAGTAGCTTACTCCAAACTACAATTTTGTTTTATTATGTATGTCCGGATAGCTGAGTGGTTAGAGCGCAAGGCTGTCGTACGGAAGGTCGCGGTTCAAATCTCACTGGTGGCAGTGGAATTTGACGTCGGACTCAGCTGTGAATGAGTACCTGAGTCAAATCAGGGTAATAATCTCGGGCGAGCGCAATGCTGACCACATTGCCTCCTAGTGTACCGTTACGGTCTTGAATGAAGTGCTCTAACACACTTCAAGGCCCTGATCCAACATGGATTGTTGCGCCAACGATTATTATTATTATTATGTATATATATATTTCGGGAGCAACTTACTCCCTTCATCAGTAGAAAGCTAATTAGCTAATTAGCTTTGTACTGATGAAGGGAGTAAGTTAGTTAGCTGATTAGCTTTGTACTGATGAAGGGAGTAAGTTGCTCCCGAAATATATATATACATAATAAAACAAAATTGTAGTTTGGAGTAAGCTACTGGTCTATCAATTTTAGACTTAACTACAAACAGAAGGCGATATCTAACATTTTCCCTGATTTCATTTTTTAAGATTCCCAGTTTGTTGAAGATCATCTCCTCATATTTGGCATTGCTATGGACATTTATGTCAAAAACGATCTAATTATAGTTGTCAACGAGGTGTGTTGTCATGCCTGTCAGCTGCGGGTTAATCTTGAATTGTTGGTTATTAGTATCAACCAACTTGTTTTGACTCTTCAGGATAGCACTCCAACTAGTTTCATCCGTATTTCCCGCTATTCATTTCTAAGCGGAGCCAATTCAATTTATGGACCGCCTTTTCCTGCTTGGCTGAAGCTGCACTAACAGATCTCTCACTTCGTCTGCTACGTCGTGGAGTTGAGGTATTAGGATTGAATCGATGCTAAAAACTTTTCCATAGTTGTCGAGATCGATAGTATGAATAATTTTAAAATTCCCGGTGATAATTCCTCCGAGGCCTTCATGAGAGGGCTGGTATGGTAATAAATTTCATGTGCCGCCTATGCCTTCCACAGTGTTACTCTGAAACGGGATATTTTTGAAGTGCGATTTATGATTTTTTTGCCCTTGGTTGTTATGATTGTTATACGATTATACCTGGCAACGACCTCCTTTTAATACAAGGGTTTACTCTTTGACTTAATTTGCTTATTTCTCTTAAAAACTACGTCGTCTGATTTGTAAACTCTGGGTTTCGATTTCTTAAGGTTATAATTTTATTTTTGATTCTTCTGTTTACGAAAAACTCCATATTTCATTTGCACATTGAGTTTTGTTATGAAATCATTAAAAAATAGATCCACTGTTTTTTGGTGGTCACCGAATGAAAGTAGGTATAACAACAGCGGGAGACAGTTCCGGACATTCATGCTGGAGACAGTTTCCAGGATGATTGAGTGAAACCTTTCAGGGCCACCATTCACTTCGCCTTTCTGTGGCGATGTTAGATATACGCTTATTCCCAAGCCTTCTAGAAAATTAAGGATAATTGGGCTGATAATGCTTCCCCCTCGCCCGAGATCAATATTTTTGGGAAGTTGAAATAATGAACAACCTTGATAATTTTTTTTCACGAAGATGTAGAACAGATTTTTTCTTCAATAACAATAATCGTTGGCGCAACAATCCATTTTGGATCAGGGCCTTGAAGTGCGTTAGAGCACTTCATTCAAGACCGTAACGGTGCACTACAGGATTACAGAACCCTGTAGGAGGCAATCTGGACAACATTGCGCTCGCCCGAGATTATTACCCAGATTTGACACAGGTACTAATTCACAGCTAAGTCGACTGGTATCCGATGTCAAATCACGATACAAATTCCACTGTCACCAGTGGGATTTGAACCGCGACTTTCTATACGACAGCCTTGTGCTCTAACCACTTAGCTATCCGGACATTTGTTCTTTACGTGGAATAGTTTAGCAAACTTACTAAACTTTTTAATGCATCCCAGGAGCTATCAGCTAAGATGTTAATTTCCAGTGGGATTCTAGATAAAGCGTTAGCCACAATGTTTGCTTTTCCTGGTTTATAAACTAGTTCATAGTTGCATTCCTCTATTTGTGCTTTCCATCTCTTATGCTTATGATTATTTAGTGCAAAGGTTAAGGGTTGATGATCGGTGAGGATCTTGATTTTTTTGGCCCCGTACAAATAGATTCGGAGTTTATCAAGAGCTCAAACCACAGCAAGCATTTCCTTTTCACCGGTAGCGTTGTTTTCTTCTGTTTTATTTAAGAACCTTGATATATATAGGATAGGTCGATCCTTGCCGATATCTCCCTCTGACAGGACAGCTGTAATTAGGTGATTGGACGCGTCCGTTGTCAAAATAAAAGGTCTGGAAATGTAAGGATTTAGGAAGAAACAGGTAGTTCTTTTAGTGAATTAAAAGCTTTAAGTTCTGTTTTCCTTGGTTTGATTTCTTTTCTCTTTGACTTATTTGCGCATTATTATCTTTCGTTAGTTGCGTTAAAGGTTCTGCGATCTTAACAAATCTTTAGCAAACTTCCGATTATAGGATGCTAATCCAGGAAAGGATTTTAAATCTTTGATTCTGTTGATTGCATCAATTTTCCTGGGGTAGGGGAAACACGACTTGAGTTGCTAATAAGGTTCACTTTGCGGCATTTACCTTCAGGTTGAATATAGTCTTGATACACTTCAGATGTGCTCCCTCAGTTGCCCATAAAATGATTAACATATCTTTCCGATAAACGCTTTTAGAATGTCATCAATCATCCTTTGGAAAATGGCAGGGGCGTTCTTAAAACCGTTCAATGTTTTATAGTCGACTCTGAATTGTTTTTCACCCATGGGACTGCTATTTTTGTGAACAAGACATAGGGTCGAATTATACGGGCTTTTTGGGACCCTTATAATTCCATCCCTTAGCATTTCTGCTATTTATTTTTCAACTTTTGACCTCAAATTAATTGGATAAGGGTACGTCTTGGTATAAACCGGATCAGACGTAGATGTTCAAATCTCAGCTCTGAATATATCATATTTATTTGAAATTCTCTGTACTTTGTTTTGAAGTTTGTTATCCAAGTCGTCCCATTTAGTCCCTAGGTTGTTTACCTGTTTCGATAGTTTGGGTTTTAGAGGGATTTTTATTTGGGTTTTGATTATGAGAAAGTTATCCTTTCTATCGATAATTGCCTCTAGGTACGCAGTGTATCATCTCTCTGATGATACCGTCGAACGATTATAATCCGGGCAAGACAAACAAATTTAAAATGTAGTCAATTCAAAACTTTTGAAAAACGAAGAATTGATCTTCTTCGTGATTTGGATATAAGGGATTTGATTGGGTTCAAATTTTGGTCCAAAATAAAGGTTTTATTAGCTCCTGTGTCAATCAGGAACTTATTCTATGTATGGAACCCTAGAGAGGTGTCCATAATTGTTCGAACATCGCGTTTGTCCGCAGACATTTTCTTATACTCGCTCAATCACTATCAAAAATATTGTGCGATACGGGAACGGCATCCGCTGCTCATTTCACTTTTTGACGAATATATCTCAAATTGCGGTCAATATTGGTTCATCGCGCACAATTACGTAATTATAAAGGGTTGTTTCTACATTGTGTATCCAAGATACGTATTGTACCGCATTTTGATAAAAAGTTTACAAATCCCTCACAAAGTCTGGAAGTTTGCGTATTTTCTCTAGATCCCGCTCGTTTCTAAGACGCGGAGTATTTGAAGGTACTACCGTAGTGGTGATTAAACTATTTCGCTTGAGTTGGTTTAAGCGAGTCTCAATTTTTTTAAGGTTTTGTGTAAAAAAAGGGAAACAGGTCTCGTTCGTAGATCCTATTCAACCGAAAAAAATGTCAGAGTGATGAACCTATAAAAAATTTAGGCCCCAAAATACCTTCCATTCCGATATCTGTTCAAATAAAGATAATAGTAGTATATTAGAAATTAAGGGGGTCATCCCGTGTGTCGGGTTGGAAAAATCGATTTTTTTGTATGATTTGTATCTATCTATATATAGTGGAGCATATGTGGGCAAAGGGATTTTCCGATATTCCGAGTCGTTCAGAAATTACAGTGTTAAACAGGTAAGGAGCAGCCGCGGCTAGAGTACTTGATGAGAAAAAGCATCGAATATTTTTTTACCTGTTAGTTTTTTACCTGAGCCTTATAAATTCCAACCCAGGTATAAATATAAAAAGATGGAAAACCAATCAACTGTCTAAACTTATTTGCTGTTCGGAACAAAAAGGATAATCCAGTCTAGAGTGAGCACTGAAAGGCTTTCAAGCTATACTCATTTATATTTTGTTGTAAGTATTGTGCTGTTTGTGTGTTCAGTGATTTTTTAAATGGATTGTACGAAGGGAGATCGCTTTAACGTTAAACGTCATGCTCACACTAAAAAACGAGTATTTTATGAGAATCGATACTTATCAGAGAAGAAAAAGGACTTCGCATCAACATCAGCAAAGAAACGTTTAGCAAGCATGAACATGGATGTTCCAATTACGACAAGTTTTGTATATTAGATTTTGCTGGAGTTTTCTCCGGTATTTCTGGAAATTTCTGCAAATAAGAAAATATACGTAGTAGTAAAAAAGGAATGTGTAGGACATGTCGAGAAAAGAACGGGAACGCGGCTTAGAAATGCAAAGAAGAATCACAAAGGCATTATTGGAAAAGGGGCTGGAAAACTTACTGATAAGGTTTTTAACGACCTCACTACATATTTTGGGTTAACTATTCGTCGACACGCAAATTCTATAGAAGGAATGAAGCAAGAAATTTGGGCAACTTTCTTCCATAAATGTTCTACAGACGAAAATCCTCAGCATCAAAATTGAGGCCAGTTGGTGCAAATGGCGCAAAGCGGAAGCTAAAGGAGAACTGGATAGTTTCCACCACGAGAAGGCACCTTTGATTGAAGAAGCTCAAACAGTCATCAAACCAATCTACGAAGATTTGTCACGAGATGATCTCTTGAATAGATGTTTAGGAGCAGAGACCCAGAATAACAATGAGTCGTTAAATGCATTGGTCTGGACTTTCGCTCCTAAACACCTGCATTCTGGGGCCAAGGTCGTAGAAATAGCCACTTTTCTGGCTATAATTATTTTCAATGCAGGATTCAATGGCATTCTCAAAATCCTAGTGACAATGGGATGTCCAGTTGGTCACATATGACAGGTTTATGCCGACCGTCGTAACGAAGCGCGAATTTGGCGGTCCGAACGACGATCCACTGACCTCGCTAAAAGAGCCACAATTGAAACCAGACAGCAACAATCTTTTTTGAAGAAACGGAGGGACCAGGTATAGCAGATTAATGGCGAGTTAAAATGTTACTGTTGATAATCACATTTAAATTTTCAAATGCGTTTTTCTCGAAACTGCATCTATCCAACCAAATTCTTTAAAATTTTCACAACTTCTTTAATACATATTTCTACGGTCCGCAAACTAGGATAATTGCAATCGGACTGGTTGCTTTTTTTATTCATAAAAAAAGCCGTAAAAAACACCAAAATCCAAAAAATTAAGTTAAGTAAGCCCACCAAAAATTTACCTTTCAATATTTTCTAATTATCCTAGTTTGCGGACCGTGGAATATTGTCCACATTAAAATGCCGTTTAGTTTTTTTTCCTCAGATGAACACAGAGTCCTCAAGCGTGGCAGCAGAAACACACCTTTTTTTGAAGGTGGGTGCATAAATTGACACATATTCTGAAAACTAGCTACGATATCAAGCTGAAAAATCTATCACATATACTAGAGATATCAGTAAACATTCACAAACACAAACAATCACGTTTCTATCTTCATCCAGTCCTCCAAAATATTTTTTCAAAAAAAGGCAAAAAACGGTCTTCATACGGGATGACCCCCTTAACTTGAGAACCTTTCTTAGCTTATTGTAGTTATACACAATTAGTGGTAACAGCTAATTATATTTCATATGATACTGGCATATTTCACGGAAATCGCATTGGAATCAACAAAATTATTGTACATCAAATTAGTACTTTTCACTATTCACTCATTGCCAATTGGAGACACACATACTAGCACCCTACACCACAAATCATTCCATTACATTATCAACTATGTTTAAGCGATTTGGCCAAGTTTTCTCCAGCAGCCGCATCTTTAGAGCCAGCTCAATGAAAACAAATCTGTTTGCGCATTTAACCTCTTCCGTCGTTACATCACATGCTATGCAAATGGCCTATTTTGACATAGCGAGATTCTTTTCCGTTGTTGCATCAGCATATTATCTACCAAATGGTGTATTTGGCGTCGTCATGGCTCTCTTTCGTGTCATCACTTCGTATTTGTGTAAACAGCAACAGGTGTCGATTTGCCACAAACAAGAAAATAAATAATAATAAACAAGTGTTCTTGTGTTGTGTTCAAGAACACTTTCGAACTAATGTGTAAACACGGAAGGGTCAAAGATAGGTGAATTAAAGAATGACATTACCTTTGATTTTTGGTTTTCGAGAAGTCTCCGGGAAGAGCTAAAGTGCCAATTGAGAGCACGTTACACGCGCGGTTGTTCTTTAATTCGCCTTTAGAATATATAATAAATTTAAAAATAGAACAGTCAAAGTAAAATATTGTTTTTTGGAAATAAAGTAAGTTTTTGAAAGTGGAAACGCGAGTGTTCATAAAAATTCAAGGGCTCAAGAGTATATATCCCTATCGTTCCCCATCCAAGTTTCAGCAGCCCGGAACGAGAGCAACCACGGCCATCAAAGTTAAATCCAGGAGCTAGTGCGCGAGCTTGGCCAACGCCCAAGCAGAATAGCCCCAGGCCGAGGCTGTCTAGGATATCGCCGAAACACCTGGTCCTTCGAGCCGGATCCTACGATCCATCAGGTAAGTTTTTACACAAATTAATCCTATAAAATTATTTCTCTTGTTTAAAAGAAAAATAAAGTGCGGAAACATATAGTGATCAAATTAAAAGTATTGATTGTGTTCTGCCTACACAATAATAAACGACGCTTGAACGGCACGTATAAAAATCCTCTAATATCGGTGGTGTAATTCTGTGTTGTTGATTCGTGGGCGCGTTCAGACCCAAGGCAAAGTCCTTCTAGTGTTGCGTCTCCCACGTTTCTCTAATGACACTCTAACATCGTTGGTGTGAATTTTTTGTGGTGTTGTTGATACGCGGGCGCCTTCAGACCCAAGACAAAGTCCTTATAGTGTTGCGCCTCCCACGTTTCTGTAACGACACTCTACATCGTTGGTGTTCACTTTTGTGGTGTTGTTGATACATGGGGGCGTTGAGACCCAAGACAAAGTGCTTATAGTGTTGCGACTCCCACGTTTTCTCTAACGAGATTCTAATATCGTTGGTGTGAATTTCTGTGGTGTTGTTGATACGTGGGCACGTTCAGACCCCAGGTAAGATCCTTACAGTGTTGCGCCTCCCACGTTTTCTGTGTGTCGTTCGTATATATTGAAATTTTAAAAATTATTGTTGTTACGTGCGCGCGTTCAGACCAAAGGAAAGGTCCTCTTAGTGTTGCGCCTCCCACGTTCTCTGTGTGTCGTTCATATACACTGTCTGTGCGAAACGGAAATATTGAAATTCATTAATTGATCGCCAGTTGAAAGAGATACCCGCAGAGACGGGTATTAAAAGTTGAAGAGGTTCGGGAGACACTGTGCAAACTGCGGCAGGAGAAGCGAACTAAGGAACGCTTTGAAACCGCGTGGAGTGAGGTCCGGCAGATCTATTCATAGTTTATTGCAGAACATAAACGGCCCCTATTACTGAATCCATCGACAGACTTAATATACTTCCGAGAGAATAAACTGGGACTCATGCAATCAGTTTATTTGAAAACAAAGGAGCTCGTTGAGAGAGTTCATCCCTCTCCTATTCCTGTGGAGAGGCAAACAGAGGCGGACCTGTTACCTTTGGGGCCAGCTAGGGAACAAGTCCCTGAACTCACGCAAACAACTCAAAATTATCTAGATCCCGGTGAGGGATATGATAAAAACTGCGATGAGGGAATCCGCGCACGGTTGTTGTCAGCCAACAGAGCCTATTCCAGCTTACAAAAACTATTCCGCTCCAAACGTCTCACCATAGGGTCAAAGCTCTTACTGTACAACACAATGATCCTGCCAGCCCTCATGTATTCCTTTGAGACTTGGGTTCTTAGCAAGAAGAATTGCGAACTCTTGGTCGCGTCCGAGAGAAGAATCTTCCGAAGAATTTTTGGCCCCTTACATAAGGATGGCCGATTCCATAGTCTACATAACGACGAAATCTATAAGCGATACCATGACAGTCCGGGTGTGGATAAAATCCGGCTTCAGCCCGGAAAGTCTATAAGGACAATATCTATGGTAGAAAAAGAAGACGAGGCAGACCCTGCCTAAGATGGAGCGATGGCGTAGGTCAGGTCGCCAGACAACCGGAATGTCTGGAGTTCCTTATTAAGGCAGACCTAGACCGGATACCGGTTGGTGCGCCGTTGATGACGATGATGAGGGAAGTTCGAATAGGGGGGTCGTCCCAAGACAGGTTGAAACAGAGTCATTAGAATGAGACTTGGGCCTAGACGTCAACGGCAGACTCCAAGGGGAAGCGGCAGATAGGGACCTTCCTAGGAGTTCAAGCAAGTGTGAAGTTGCGTTCGGAGGGGCATGGGGGCCTGTGATACAGATAGACGAAATTACCCAACGTGGAGAGACGAATCGCGTACATCTTATCTTGGGCCCTTCAGCACCCAAATACGACCGGACTATTTACTAGATTCTAGTCAGCTCCGCCCAGAATATTTGTGGACTTTTGGACCAAACCGCTCAGAATCCTTCTTGGATCTCAACCAGACCCGGCCAAACCATTTTTCCCCCTGGAACTCAGGATATCGTTTTAGACCCACCCCACCAATCCCAGATATTCCAATATTCAAGGGGAATATCAGTGAATACGAGCCGGTTTTGCGGAGCGCTTAATGATGCTTCAGAACAAGTTGAGAGGCGATGCAAAACGTGTAATCGATCAATCATGGATTCTTCTCGACCGAATATACAGTAATCGACGGGCCTTAATAGAAAAGGAAGTTCAGGCGTTAGTTGACTTACTTCAAATAAACCAAAGGGAGGCTAGATCGCTGGAAAGAGCATTGGATACCATGCGTTCCGCAGTTCAGAACCTACGGAAAGCAGCATTCAATGTAGATGAAGGTATTCCATTCATTCCATTCGTCCTGATGAGGAAGATATGACAACTCGGAAGGAGTTCGACTTTACGTTGCGAGATGCAAGAATGCCCTTTACGATTAATGACAACGACTAGTTTCTAGAAAACAGATATGTGGTCATGTCCTCCGGTTGGGATGGTCTAAGTGGAATATCCACGGCGGAGGATCTTAGGAATAAGAGAAAAACAGGAGGGAGATAACCTTGCTCTCGAAGTCGGATGGTGAAAAGACGAATTAGACTAAATGATTCTTATGTATGGGGAAGCACTTCACAGCCCAATGTCCTCAATTCATTGATAGTACCGACAAGGAGAAACTACTTCGCCGCTATCATGTTTGCATTTACTGTGTCTCCTACAAATATATCAGGGGGGAAGGGTGTAATAAACGCAAGAATCTCCAATGCGAAATATGCAAAGGGCAACATCTTACTGCCATACATCCGTGCAAAGGGGATAATCCGTCTTCTGCTGTTCATCATGCCGAAAATTTGACAGCACTGTCATGGTCCGGAACCGTTCTTTCAACAGCTGTCGTTAAGCTAGAGGCAAGAGAAGGACATGCCGTTCCAGTTCGGTGTTTGGTCTATCAAGGCAGTCAGAGCAGTTATATAACCGAAGATCTAGTACAGAAACTTCGGTTAAAAAAGAAAAAGGTCAACATCGAAATTTCAGGGGTAGGTGGTGTGTCAGCAGGGAAAGTATCAGTGGTTGTGTGTCTCACCCTTAAATTGGACGATGGTTCGGAGGTCAGCACTAAAGCGCTGGTAGTCAGACGGGTAACTAAAGGTTTCCTTTCACAGGTAACCCAGCAAGTAAAGTTGCAAGGGAAGAAGTTGGCGGACCCCGTAACGGAACATGTATCTCATGTTCTAGTTTTATTGGGGTCCAGTGTCCTTCCACAACTTTTCGTGAATGCAGTAGAAACCGTAGATAGTTTTCTGCTGCAGAACATGAAGTTGGGATGGATAGTGTCTGGCCCGGCGGAATCTTCGGTATCGAAGTTCACCTCAAAGCATGGCACTGTCAAGGATTGGGAACAGGATTTGTGAGGACCTATTTGTAAACGGTCATTACCGAAGGAATGATGGTCGGTATATGGTACCGACCTCATGGCGACAAGATAATATTAAGCTAGGAAACTCCTACCGCAAGGCTGTGCAGCACTATCTCGGTCAGGAGAAAAGGTGGTTAAAAAACAAAGACCACAAGCTCAAATCGGATGAGTTTATGAGAGAATATTTTAATTTGGACCACGTGGCTGAAGTTCCAAAGGGTCGTCAGGCTGACACTAGCGGCGAGGTATATTATATCCCGTATTTAAGCGTGGTTCGCCAAGAGGCCACTTCGATGAAATTGCAAAATCTCTTCAATGCTTCCAGTCCGACATCAAATGGCGTGAGCCTTAACGAGATGATCCATCCTGGTCCAAAGTTGCAAAACCATATTTTCGACATTCTCACTAGAATAAGCAGGTTTGCGTTGCGGGTTAGACTGTGCACCCTGGCAAGCAATTCGAACGCTTCACCAGGTGGCAGACGACAATGCTCCTGATGAGGAGGTCAACTGGATCATCAAGAACGCGTTTTATATGGATGATGGAGGTCATCCGCAAAATCTCAGAAACTCTAGGAAAGGGGAACCCCCCGCTAACGAAGTTGGCGACGAATTGGCCAGAGGTTCTAAAATATATTGACGAAAGTCACCGAATTAGTTCCTGTGTGGAGGTTGATGAGGCAGATAGGGATCTTAAGATCCTTGGCCTGCACTATAGTCCCAGGAATGACTGTTTCCTGTACAGTATCAAGCCAAATTTAAATGTGGGGTATGCGAAACGAAAAGTGCTTAGTATAGCCGCTTCTATTTTCGATCCTATTGGTTGGCTGCTTCCGGTTGTAATGAAGCTAAGAATAGAAATTCAACGACTATGGCAGGAAGGTTACAACTGGGATGACATTATTGAGGGAGATTTAGTGGACAGATGGGAACTATGAAATCCCACGCATACAGCAAGTGGCATAAATTTAAATGAAGTTTAAAGGGGGGCTCCCCATACATGCAAAGAGGGGATTCAAACAATTTCAAAATATAGTCGCGTATGGTATCAAATGAAAGGTCTCGATTTGTACTTTCCGAAACTGGCATTAGTTTTGGCGTGAGTAAGGAGTCAACATGTACGCAAAGTGAGACAGGACTCATTTTCGGAAAATACCCAACCTAAAAATTCGAAAAAAATCAGGGTGGTGCGGTTAGACGAAATCTAGTCCTCAAAATATGTCCCATTCTGATATCTGCTCAAATAAACTTCCTAATAGTATATTACTAACTTTTAGAAATTTACTGGAAAACCCCCCTTAAATGCATCCTAGGACTTCTGAATTTTGTACCCGCATAGAGGATAATATTTCGTATATCCGTGCTAAATTTCATGGAAGTCTAGCTTTTAACACCAAAGGTATAGCAGTTCAAACTTAGCAATTCCGCGCGAATTAACTCCTTTCAAAGCCAGTCAAATAAGATGTTGACGTCATAGTTAAAGGGAATAATTGACATTCGCGTGAAATATTAAAGTCGCATTTATGAAGCTTCTACTTACCTGCAGCTCTTTTTAAAGTTTTATGTAAAGCACTTCCACACAAATCTCGTGTGTAGACGTGCCAAGTTTCATGAAAATCCAACTATTAGTGTCAAAGTTATAGCAGTTCAAACTTATCAATTTCGTGCGAATTGAGCCATATAAAAAAGATGCTGACGTCATAATTAACGAGAATAATTGACATTCGAATGAAATATTAAAATTCGATTCAAAAAGAATCTTGTTCTCACCAGCCTTTTTAAGGTTTTGTGTGAAACTAAACCTTATTAGAATCGAGTCGATGTCTGTCTGTCTGTCTGTCCGTCCGTCTGTCATTCTGTCACAGCCGATTTATTCGGAAACGGCTAGACCCATTATCACGAAAATTGGTAAGAGTATGTGATCTGTTGTTCCCTTTACATGCTGCAACTGGCGCCATTTTGTGTTACACGTGAAAGGAGGGTGCACATTTTTTTTTCATAAAATGTGGCCATGTGGGGTATCAAATTAAAGGGCTCAATTAGTACTTTTCGAATCTGCTTCCAAATTTGATATTGGATAAAACGTAGGGGAGTGAGGTCTCGAAATATGACCCCCAAAAAGTGTAACAGGTCTCGTTCTCAGAACCTATCCCACCAACAAATCAGAAAAAAATCACAGTGGTCCATCTCTACTAAATCTAGGCCTCAAAATACATCCCGTTCCTTTATCTGCACAAATAAAGTTAATAATAGCATATTTTCACATTTTAGAAATTTACCCGGCAACCCATCCCAGAAGTATAAAATTTGGCACAGGTGTAACGAAGAATATAATGCACAAGTTGGTTTGAAGAACATCCGACTATAATTAAGAAAGTTATAGGGGGTAAAACTTTACCATTTTTTGTGAATTTCGTACATTCTAAAACCTGGATGACGTCATCATCACATTTCAATTCATCAAAAGCATAACGAAATGAGTTCTTATGAATGGAGTCGCAAAGAATTATTTTGTTGCAGTTTTTTAGTTATTTTTATATGAATATCAATTACTCCAAACAGACGTGTGTGTATGTATGTATGTATCTATTATACGTACTGTGCTATTCGCACTAGACTGCTTAACGATTTCCAAGTGTAATTCCAATCTATTTGAAAGGAAAAACACGATGAGACTAGAACACGGATTAATCATAAATTTTAAATGACGTCGTTATGAATTGAACTTTTATTTAAACAATCAAACTTAATTTACGACAGGAAAGAAAGAATAATGACATTTTTTATTTAAACAATCAAACTTAATTTACGAAAGGAATGATAGAGACACTTTTAACAGCGCGAGAGATCCGTCGTTGTTCCAGGCTGGAGGCAGAAGAGAACGAGTTGCCTTCGTGTGTTTCTTTCTGCCCCCAACTCATGGCACACTATTTCCGCTAGCCCTCCACTCCCGTGGCGAGCTCTACAAAGTGGAAAGTTCGGCGCCATCTATTTGTCCGCATTCGCAACATTGCTGCGAATCCTGCCGCGCCACATCATTCCGCCCCCAGATGAAACCTAGGAGTTTCGGCGACTGATCCCGGAACTTCGTTCACCGCCAATCCACAAAGCGACACGACGCTGCCTGGGGCGCACACGGGTTTCAGCCTGGACAGAGAGACCGCCTTTTTGTGTCTACCGATCTCGAGCTGGAAGAAATGTTCTCACCGCTCGAGAACGCGGTACGGGCCCTCATATGGAGGCTGCAGCGGCTTCCGGACGGCATCCGTCCTGACCAGAACGTGCGTGCATGTGTCCAGTTCCTTGGGCGAACAGGCAGGTATGGGCGAGTGTCGAGTGAGTGGTGGCGCTTTGATGCGTCGGAGATTGTCCCTCAGCAGACGCACCAACCCCGACTCTGCGAGACCCGATCTCTTGTCGAAGACCGGATCGCTTGGCAGTCTTGGGTTCTCCCCGTATACCAGCTCCGCGGGGCTGGCAGCAAATTCCTCTCGGCGGGTTGTACGAAGGCCGAGTAGGACGAGAGGCAAGACTTGAGTCCAGGACGGGTCGTCGCGTGCCATAATGGCGGCTTTCAGCGTCCGGTGCCAACGTTCCAGCATCCCATTGGATTGCGGGTGGTATGCAGTAGTCCGCTGGCGTTCAAAACCCAGGAATTTGCCTAACTCCGAGAAAAGAGTGGACTCAAATTGCATTCCCTGGTCAGTGATGACCACTGCAGGGACGCCAAAGCGAGGTATCCACTCTCGGCAGAGGGCTTCGGCACAAGATTGCGCCGTAATGTCTTTCAGAGGTATTGCCTCAGGCCACCGCGTGAACCTGTCGATGATTGTGAGACAATACCTATAACCGTGCGAGTCTCGCAAAGGCCCTACTATGTCGAGGTGTATTGTGTGGAACCGCTTGGTAGTGCGGGGGAATGAGCCCACTTCTTTCATTACATGCCTGGTGACTTTACACTTTTGGCATGCGATGCACTCTCTGGCCCAGGAATTGACATCCTTGTTCATGGAGGGCCAGAAGTATTTATCGGTGACTAACCGATTTGTTGTCCTCATGCCTGGATGCGCTAAGTCGTGAACTGCGTGGAACACTTCCTTGCGAAAGGTGGCCGGAATGTATGGCCGAGGTCCCTTTTCCGAGTCTTCGCAAAAGAGAGAGAGGTTTGAGCCGAAGATGGGCAACTCCCGAAATTTGTATTTGGGGTTGGATTTGAGGCTCTGAAGTGCTGCGTCATCCTCCTGCGCCTTGGCAATAGCCGAGAAATCGATTGAGGCGGGGATGTTAACCTCGGAGATACGAGACAAAGCGTCAGCAACAATGTTGTCCTTCCCGGACACGTGCTGGATGTCTGACGTAAAGTGGCTTATAAAGCTCAGGTGTCGAAGCAGACGAGGGGACGCTTTGTCGGGCTTCTGTTTCAAAGCATACGTGAGAGGTTTATGGTCCGTGAACACTGTGAACGGCCTGCCTTCTAGGGAGAAACGGATGTATTGGATGCTCAAGTACGCGGCGAGCAGTTCGCGATCGTAGGTACTGTAGTTCCGTTGTGCGTTGTGCTTCGAGAAGAAGCTCAACGGCTGCTAAACTTGATCCACCTTTTGGTGAAGGGCAGCACCTACTGCGATGTCAGATGCATCAACAAAAACGGCTAGGGGTGCATCTTGCAGAGGGAATGCCAAGAGTGTAGCGTCGGCCAGTTGTTGACGGGATATGTCAAAAGCGCGGATAGCGTCTTCAGACCACACGATCTCTCGTGTGTCCTTAGTTTTGGGTCCAGACAAGTACGCGTTCAAAACGGACGTGATGGGCGGCATTGGGCAGGAAACGACGGTAGAAGTTTAGCATGCCCAAGAACCTCCTCAACTCCCTCACTGTCTTTGGACGTGGGAAGCTTGTTATCGCTTTCACCTTGTCTGGGTCGGGCTATATTCCTTCAGGGGAAATGAAGTGGCCGAGGAATCTCACCTGTTTTTGAAGAAATTTGCATTTCTCAACGTTCGGCCTCAAGGAGACGTTGAAAAATGCACTCAAGATGGGCTAAGTGCTCAGACTCAGTGGAAGAAGCGACCAAAACATCATCCAAGTATACGAAACAGAAGTCGAGATTTCGCAGGACCGAGTGGATGAACCTTTGCGTCGCATTGCACAATCCGAAAGTCATTCGGGTGAACTCGAAGAGTCCAAAGGGTGTACATATTGCCGTCTTTGGAATGTCTTCAGGAGCTACTGGGATTTGGTGATACTTGGTTAAGTCCAAGGTCGAAAAGATGCGGCAATTCGCGAGGTGATGCGCAAAGTCGCGGATGAGTGGAATTGAATATCGGTCAGGAACAGTCTGTGCATTTAGCCTTCTGTGATCCCCACATGGGCGCCATTCGCCATTTGGCTTCGGGACCATATGCAGTAGGGAAGACCAACAGCTGTTTGAGAGCCTGCAGATACCCTGTTGAACGAGTTGTTCAAACTCTTTCCTTGCAATAGCCAGTTTCCGGGATGGTAGAGGACGCACCTTCGAGATCATCGGGGAACCAGTAGTGTTAATGTGGTGCTGCACATTGTGCTTGACTGGTTTGGAGAGACTACACTCGGTAGTAATCTGGCTGAACTTTTGGAGAAGTGCCCGAACACGAGAGTCGGTAATGTCCTCCAAAAGTACGGAAAGATTGTTATTTGGGTGAGATGCGAATTGACCCGACTAATTAAGAGTGGCCGTGGGATCTATAAGGGACTTGTTCTGCAAGTCTACCAGCAATCCATAGTGACTCAAGAAGTCTGCGCCTAATATGAGGAAGCTGACATCCGCCAGGATGAAACGCCACGAAAACGTTGCCGAGGTACGGGAAGAACCGAAACCTCCGCACCAGTATGAGGTAGTTGCGCCTGCTAAGAGGGTTGAAAATTGTTAGGCGACGTGGCGCTGCGCTCTGGGTGGCCGTTGCCAAGACCCCCCGCGGACCTATTTTTCTTGCGGTAGGCGCGAATTTACACGGTATTGTACACTTGATGGCTTTATCGCCGCATGTGCGGTGGTACTAGCAAATCCCTCGGTCCGCGGACTGTCCCGACGACCTGCTACCCGAACGCCCTTTTTGAGTGGCAGACCGCGAGCGAGTTCGCGATCTGGCGCCCGAACGCTGAGCGTCCAACGTCGCCCGCATGTCGGCCACACTGGCTATTAAAGCGGCTATCTCGCGCCTCAAGTGGTTGAACGGCCGCCATGGTTGGGCGTACGTACACCTCCTGCACCTGGTCGGCCGTCGCTGCCAGTTCCTCCGAGGAACAGGAGGCGCAAGCGAGAATTGCCTGGGTGCCCTTCGGGAGTCGTCGCAGCCAGAGCGACTTGATCAGGTCTTCGCCGATCTTGCTCCCACCCAATTGCCTCATTTCGCGAAGCAATTGGCTGGGAGTTCGATTACTCAACGTTAAACCCGTCAGCAAGTGGTCTAATTTTGCCGACTCGCTTGCCGACAGGCGCCAGATCAACTCGCTCTTGAGCTGCGTGTATGATGTCGACTTCACTACATCACGGCAGGCCGAACCCACAAATGCACGCACGCACAAAGAAATCACCACCGAAGCGGACGCTTTTAAGCGCAGACCGAAACCACTTTCCAGAACTTCGCCCAGAGAGCGGACAACCAACGATGTCGAGCACTTTAAACACCTCCGCGCCGTCTCCTGCAGCGGGTATAATATTTATTGCTACTTTAGCTATTTTTTTTACTAATTTACATATAAAAAGAAAAAAAAATATCCTTAAATTCGCTGTTGCTGCGCTCGGTTGAGTTCCGGCTCGGGCTGGCGTGGCGGCTGCGGCGGCAGCGATAGTGGCTGCGGCAACGATGGTGGTTGCGGCAACGATGGTGGTTGCGGTTGCGGCGGCAGCGATAGTGGCTGCGGCAACGATGTTGGTTGATGCAGCGGTGCTGACGTCTGGCGCTGCGGTGCTGGTGTCTGGCGCTGCGGTGCTGATGACTGGCGCTGCGGTGCTGGTGTCTGGCGCTGCGGTGTTGACGTCTGGCGCTACGGTGCTGGTGTCTGGCGTTGCGGTGCTGATGTCTGGCGCTGCGGTGCTCTTCGGGGGACACTTTGTGCTATTTGCACTAGACTGCTTAACGATTTCCAAGTGTAATTCCAATCTATTTGAAAAGAAAAACACGATGAGACCAAAACACGGTTTGATCATAAATTTCAAATGACGTCGTTATGAATTGAACCTTTATTTAAACAATCAAACTTAATTTACGACAGGAATAATAGAGACACTTTTAACAGCGCGAGAGATCCGTCGTTGTTCCAGGCTGGAGACAGAAGAGAACGAGTTGCCTTCGTGCGTTTCTTTCTGCCCCCAACTCATGGCACATCATCTCCGCTAGTCCTAGTTCGGCGCCATATTTGTTCGCATTCGCAACATTCGAAATAAATTTCGACTGCTGCGAATCCTGCCGCGCCACAGTACTATATGTGTAGGGCTCTCCAAAGATGTGAATGGAGGGTACACATTTTTTTTTCATAAAATGTGGCCATGTGGGGTATCAAATTAAAGGGCTCAATTAGTACTTTTCGAATCTGCTTCCAAATTTGATATTGGCTCGAAATATGACCCCCAAAAAGTGTAACAGGTCTCGTTCTCAGAACCTATCCCACCGACAAATCAGAAAAAAATCACAGTGGTTTATCTCTACTAAATCTAGGCCTCAAAATACGTCCGGTTCCGATATCTGCACAAATAAAGTTAACAATAGTATATTTCCACATTTTAGAAATTTACACGACAACCCCCTTGTGTTTATCACAGAAGTATAAAATTTGGCATAGCTGTAATGAAAACATACTGCACAAGTTGGTCAAGTTTGAAGAACATCCAACTATGATTAACAAAGTTATAGGGGGTAAAACTTTGCCATTTTTTGTGAATTTCGAACATTTTACAACCTGTACGACGTCATCATTCCATTTCAATTCATCAATACTATAACGAAATGAGTTCTTATGAATAGAATCGGAAAGAATTATTTTGTTGCAGTTTTTTAGTCATTTGTAAATGAATATCAATTACTTCAAACTGGCGTATGTATATGTAGGTATATAGTATATGCGTGCTAATGAAATTTACGGGTAGTGGCAATTCAGATAGATATATCTGGACATTAAACCGGCCGTATCTAATATACGTACTATATGTGTACATATGTATGCTTTTGTTCACGAAGTACATCGGAAAAATGGATACGATCAATTTATCTACGTGCATATATATGTAGAGTGTTCAGAAATAGGCCATTTTTTTGTTTAGGGTGAGGATAATATCTATGTCTGTAATATGTACGTATTGCTTGTAGTTTGGAAAAATATGAAGGAATTGGTTGAATTTGTATAATAGCTATATACGGGAAGAAAAATGTGCGTTGAAGTTTCTTACGTAAGAACTTATTATTTCCGAGTTATCACAATCTCGGCAGATGCCGGATTTTACCTAATACTAGCACTAAGTGCCAAGCATTTAGGCTCGGACGATCCTACCTACTTAAAAACTAAAGGGGCACTGGTGGTGGTGGCCGGTGGTAGGTCAGTGGGAGAATCCGTCGAGTACTCCCCGCAACATCGAGCACGTATGCAGAATGGTGTACTTCTGCATGGTTTGAACCAGACTGTGCGAAAGTCCCAGGACATCAAGGGAAGCCGTCAGGGATTTAGGTACAATACCTGTAGCTGACAATATTATGGGAACTACGACCACCCGCTCGAGACGCCAAATTTCTTTGATTTCACGAGCCAATGGCTCATAGTTCACCTTCTTCTCCACGTATTTCCGTTCAATGTTGCTATTATGGGGGATAGCAACATCAATAATATACGCGGAGCGACCCGTCTTGTCAACTAGCAGTACGTCAGGCTTGTTGTGTGCGGTATGGCGATCAGTCAGAACTTGCCGGTCCCAATACATGCTGCAAGCAGAACTATCAAGTACTGCTTGCGGCTCATATCGGTAAACCGGACATGTTCCCGTGATCAGCCCATGCTTATATGCAAGGTTTTGATGGATAACCTTACATACAGCATTATGCCTGGTGATGTATTGCACCGGTGCCATAACAGTACAGCCAGAAATGAGATGGTCCAACGTCTCTAACGTCGAACCACACATTCTGCACTGGTCGTTCTCCACCCGTTCTTTCATGATGAGCTTTTTATAAGCTCGGGTGGCAACCACGCCATCCTGAATGGCACACATAAACCCCTCCGTCTCAGCAAAGAGCTCCCCAGCACACAGCCATCTGTTCGACAGATGCAAATCGACAAATGGCTGCCAAAGACAATTCACATGTTTACCGTGCATTGCCTTCGACTTCCATTCATCGATCCGCTCTTGGTCCGACTTCACCCCACTCAGAGGATTGAAAGATCGATCCTTCAAGTTAAGTGGAGTCAGTCCACAGTCTGCCTTACAGACAGCCGCATGCAAGGGACTCGCCTGCTCTTTGCTGTAAAAATAAGCGCGCAGAGAGTCGACTTGGCGATGATGTTGTGCCGCCACGTCAACCACGCCTCTACCTCCGATGTCACGAGGCAGGTTCATCCGCTCCACGGCAGACTTTGGGTGATGCATTCGGAATTTGGACATAGTTGTCCGTATCCGCCGCTGGACGTTTTCCAGATCGGTCTTCGTCCACGGCAATATTCCGAATGCATAAGCCAGTGAAGGGATGGCGAATACATTCAACGCGCTTATTTTATTCTTCCCCGAGAGATGCGATTTCAGCACCAGCTTTACACGTCGCAGGAATTCGGACAGCAGAGCTTCTTTCAGATCACCAACTCGAGCATGGGTTCCTTGCAGAATTCCTAGGTACTTGTAGAAGTCTGTCTCGGTCATAGCTTCGATGTGGAGGTCACCAATGCTATGTCCGGCATGTGGCTCGTGATGACCTTTGCGGATGGCTTGGATTCGACATTTGTCTAATCCAAACTCTATCCGAATATCAAGGCTGAACATGTCTATTATTCGCAACAGACTTCTAAGATGGTCGTCAGTACCAGCATTCAGCTTGATGTCATCTAGGTACATCAAGTGTGTCAGTTCGCACTTAGCACGTAGGCCATACTTTATTGCAAAACCATGCCCTCTAGCATCATTCAGTAGCCATGAAAGGGGGTTCAGTGCCATACAAAACCAAAGGGGACTCAATGAATCCCCCTGGAAGATGCCCCGCCGTATACGGATGGGCTCTGAGGTATTAGCACCCTCAGATGTACGGACTGATAAGGTGGTATGCCACCCTTCCATGACTGTCGCCAAAAACTTTATTAGTTTCGGATCAATGCGATACAGATGTAGGATGTCGATTAGCCAGGTGTGCGGAACGCTATCAAAAGCCTTGGCATAATCGATATAGCAACTGAAGAGGTTTCTCTGGCCTCTAGTTGCTTGTCCTACAGCTACCGAGTCGATAATGAGTTGCTCTTTGCAACCCCTTGACCCAACTCGGCAGCCCTTCTGCTCCTCGGACAGAATGTTGTTGGTCTCGAGGTGCGCATTGATCCTTCCACTAATAATGGACGTGATGAATTTGTAGAGGGTTGGTAAGCAAGTGATCGGTCTTGTGTCTGCGGGGTCCTGCACCGTGTCCTTCTTAGGGATAAGGTAGGTAATCCCCGCAGTGAGGAAAGGTGGAAATTCCTCCGGCCGACTCATGACCTCATTTATACTGCGTGCCAACCAACTGTGTACGCTGGTAAATTTCTTATACCAGAAATTCTGCACCCGATCCAGACCTGGGCCCCTCCAGTTCTTCGAGCTGTTTATGGCTCGTCGAACTTCCTCTTCGGTAACATCCGCGAAATTCATGCCAGGTGTATTGGCATGGCGGGTGCCTTCGGCGGTGATCCACTCAGCATGCTCAGCATGCTGGGCAGGTAACCCCCAAAGTCCACCCCAATACTCTTTCGCTTCCGTCACCGAGAACTGTATTGTCTGGGCGCTCTGTTGGGATTCGTTGAGAGATCTGAAAAAGCTCCGCTGGTTCCTCGCGTATGTTGCATTCTGGACACGTCTGGAATAACTTTCGCCATACCGTCGTAACCGACTGCATATGACAGAAAGTTTCTGTTTTAGTGTGTCCAGAATTTCAACAACGGGTGTCTCACAGGGGATGGCATAGTTCCGGTAAACCCTCTGCACTTTATTTCTCACCCGTCGGCTGGCACTGCCAGTGCTGATCTGAATCAGTCTAGCAATGTCCTGCCTTAGAGAGTCCCGCCGACGTTCCAGACGAATTTTCCATGGTGGATCTCTTTTGTCACTCAAACCAATAACGCGAAAGCGAATCTTCTGACCGTGCAATCTAATAGCCGCAACTGCACCACAATACACAAGTGATTGTAGTTGCAGCAGCGACATATCAGCACACAGTCGAGATGCAATCTCATCATTGATTTGAGATAGAATTCCCGGAGTTGCTGGAGATGCATAGAGCCTGGGAATACCTGGTCTATGCAAAGGATCCATATCCGAGAATTCCATACACGCTCTTTGGAATTCGTCCCGAACCTCAGCGGAAACCTCAGCTGGACGGTGGAGAAGAGTGCTTCGGCGAGTACTGAACCTGTTGCCTGCAGTGCGGCGTGGTGTTGTTGATGCCGCCGCCTCTGCCCCCATCGACTCTCGGTCACCAGTTTCCCCGATGACTTCAAGTCGAACACGCTCCCTGATGGTGGCTGGGATTGTGTCGCTGCGAGTAATAAAGCGGTACTGGTCTGCGATTCGCTGCACAGTCACGTGCGCGAATTGCGGGAAACGCTCGACGAATCTCTGGTGCAACAAGGGGCGGTAAGATGTTATACTCGCCCCCGCCGTTATTTCGTAGTAGGAGCGGATGATGAAGAGGTTCATTTCTTCAGTCCATTTCATCCGCTTCCTACGCGAACCTGCTGAAGTGGTCGCCACAGATTGTGGCGAAACAGCTGCAGCAGGCGGAGCTGTGCTCCTGGTCGTCGTGGCGCCTAGACGTCGAACCGCCCCACGACTAGCGGTTTCGACGCCGTGCTGTCCATTACGAGAGCCCGACCCAGTCACCAAGTCAGACGACTCCCGCCGGTTATCCGTACCGGACCTCAAACTTCTCCTTCTTCTCATTGTTGGTGGTGCATTTTATCCCTAGCTGCCAGGTGTTGAGATAGCTTCCTTAGTGAGTAATCTGCAAGACGGCAAAGTTCCTGCACTTTCCTCACCTACCCCCTGAGACGCTGCGGTGGTGTACAGCCATTCAGACTGAAACTATCTATCCCTCCTCCTTTCACAACCGGGCTTGGGACCGGCTTCGGCGGAGTTTATCAATTTATCTACGTGCATATATATGTAGAGTGTTCAGAAATAGGCCATTTTTTTGTTTAGGGTGAGGATAATATCTATGTCTGTAATATGTACGTATTGCTTGTAGTTTGGAAAAATATGAAGGAATTGGTTGAATTTGTATAATAGCTATATACGGGAAGAAAAATGTGCGTTGAAGTTTCTTACGTAAGAACTTATTATTATTATTTGATTATTATTTGATGTAGGTTACATTCTTGGCATTTGCTAATAATATTAAACTCAGAGTGTGAAGCGTGTGAGGTTGACTATCATCAATACAGGGGTTGCCATCAAATGATTTATTTAAATCGCTTTCTAAAAAATAGAGGGCAATAGAATTTTTAGCTGTGTGACACGGAGCTGTTGCTTTCCTTCAGCCTTTGTCCCGTTCACAAGCGGGGTGGGCTCGTCGTGATCGGTTCATTTTATCAAATGCTTAATCAGGACGTAATCGCGAGGCCTTTAAATCCCCATCCAGCTTTGTTTCGGCCGGCTTTTTGGTTGCTTACCATTGACTTCGATATTCAGACCAATATTGGTAAGTGGATCCTCGTTAGCGTGAATTACGTGACCCGGCCATCGAAAACGCCTCTCTTCTAGTTTTTCCATGATCGGTGCAACCCCATATCGATCGGGGATATTCTCATTTCAGACGTGATCAAAGCGTGTTACATAACAAGTACAATGCAACATCTTTGTTTTCAATACTGCGAGATGTCGTTCATTGTCTTTTATAGTCGGCCAACACTCAGAACTATACAGAGCGGCAGACGGACGACATTGCAGTAAATTTTAGATTTGGGACTTGCGCTGATACGTCGACCACAAAGAACACCAGTTGTGGAATGCCACTTCATCCAGGTTGCGTTAATGCGTGGAGAAATTTCATTACGCAGTTCTCCATTGGCTGATAGCATTGACTCGAGATATTTAAAGCGCTGAGTTCTGGCAATGGCAGTAACCTGCCCTTCCAGAAATTTAAATCGCTCATTTCTGGCAATGGCAGTAACCTGTCCAGAACTGAGCGATTTAAATATCTCTGGTTAATGCTATGAGCCAATGGAGAACTACATTATACTTCACACATTATGGAACACAAAACCTTTTATACCTGAGGCGTCAAGCTTCCGGTTTCCCGATTCGTTTTTTCTTGCCATTTGAAGGTAGAAAACTTCCAAAGCTACCGCAGGCTCCTGTCACACGGTTATGTGGGACTCTTACCTACTAAAACCACCTCCTTCTCCTTCCACTCTCCCCACGGGACTCCCATTTGGTGTTACGTCGCTGGGCTGGATCAGAATTTATTCTGCGCTCATGATAATATTCGTGTTTCTCTCGCGTCCATTCTTTCGAATGACTTCTTCCTGCCTAAGCTTCTTTCCGATGGCTGCAACCACTTTTTCGATTTTGGTCCATATCCCCTTTGCTTTCACCATAAGTTCCGTTATATTTTCGGGTGTAAAGTGCTCCCCGGTTGTAGCTTCTAATCTAGCCCTTTGGGCTTGGAATCTGGGGCAATAAAAAAAGACGTGTTCTGCGTCCTCTTCAATATCTGGGCACTTTGGGCAATATGACGAATCATCACCCCCAAATCGATACAGATATGCTCGATAGCCTCCGTGTCCGCTCAAGAATTGAGTTAGGTCGAAAACTACTTCGCCGTGGGGTCGCTCGATCCATTTACGGATATCCCATATGATTTTGTAAGTCCAGCGGCCTTTTTCGTACTCGTCCCACTTCTCTTGTCATTCCGCGACAGTTTCAGTTCGTGCGAACTGTCGCGACGGGCAGGAGATTCTCCGGTGAGAGACGTTCGATCGTAAAGTCGTTGTATTTCTTTCACCAGAATCTCAATCGAGACCATTCCTGCTATCACGCAAGCTGCTTCATTGGATATTGTTCTGTAAGCGCAACTTTTTGTTTTTTTGGGTAGGGTAGGTGAATGCATTTACGCACACAGTGTTGGACTCCCGATTCGGTACGTCGTCGAACTACCAACTAAACGCCTCCCCATCGTCAGAGAGGTAGCCTGGAACCGTTTGTCACATTACTTCGGGCTAGTCCCCGAACTCTCCCGCCTTGCGTAGCCTTCAAATCAGGGAATTCCTTTCACCAACGGGAGGGGAAAGGAGGAAGGGAACTGTCAGTTCAAGGAGCCCCCTGCCATCCGGCTCCTCCACTGGTCGAGTTCTATCTTCTTAGCAACGAGAAGGGCACGAACATAATGGCCAACACGGTTCCACCTGTCAGCAGTCCTCAACATCTCTTCCACAATGTTGTCTGGAGAGAGATCCCCTGTGTTTAAATAGAGCTGCTGACGAACCCCATCCCACCTTCCACAAGAAAGTAAGCGCAACATGTTTGGAGTACACTTATGCGATACGCAGCTCCAATCTTTCTCTTGTTTGCTATATTTTTCAGTGCATCTGCCCATACAGTAGGATCGAACTGACCATCTTCGAAACAAGGAGTCGACGGCTCGGACTTGGGCCACCTATATTTGGTAGCATTCTCGCAACCAGTGCTCCGATGTTATATGCCTTGGTTGCTGCACCCTTCACATGCAATCTGAAATTTAACCTCTGGTCCATCATTACTCCTAAGTACTTAAGTGCAGGCTTGGAATGAATTGTTTGCGTTCCAACTTTGATCTTCTTGGAAGTGCACTTTCTCCACTTGGTAATAAGTATTACGTCCGTCTTATGCTCTGCGAGCTGCAGACCAGCGTTCTCTAACCAGGATTTAATCTCATAGACCGCTTCATTTACATAAAGCTCCACTTCTGTGAGAAGGCGTGCAACAACCGTCACACCAATATCGTCCGCGAAACCAATAGAGGCCACACCAGTAGGAAGATCTAGGGTCAGTACTCCGTTATACATAATAATCCACAAGAGTGGCCCTGGGACAGACCCTTGTGGAACTTTGCATATCGTTTGGAATGATTTCATTCCCTCATCTGATTCGCAGCACAGAATCCTATCGATTAGGAAGTCGGCAACGATGCGCACCAGGTACTTCGCTACGCTTAAAATGATTAGGGACTCAAGTATCTTGCTCCATCTAACGGAGTTGAAGGCATTCTTCACATCAAGTGTAATCACTGCACAACATTTGCCCTCGTCAAGTGCGGTCTTAGCTGTGCTAGCTACTAGGGCAAGTGCATCCGTTGTAGACCTCCTCTTTCGAAAACCGAACTGATTTTCGGAGAGACCGCCATCCTTTTCGGCAATTCGAATTAATCTGTTATAGATTACTCGTTCGAATAGTTTGCCAGTATTATTTAGAAGGCATATCGGCCTGTAGGACTAAGCTTCACCCAAAGGTTTGTTTGGGTTGGGGACTAGTATTCATTTCTGCTTCTTCTATTGTGTAGGAAATGCTCCTTCTTTAGGGCATGTGGTGAACGCCTCGGCAAATATATTTCGAGCTATTTTGACTGCTGCTTTGAGAGCTTTACTGGGGATCCTGGGGATCCTATCCAAGCCAGGTGCTTTATTTCCAATAATTTTATCCGCAGCTTCGAGGCCTTTTTTTTCACTTACCATGGAAACTGCGGCGTTGTCGTTACTATTTCATTAAGCACAGTAGGGCAAGAAATCGGCGGGGAGCGTTTGCCTTTAACTTTTGATATTATTGTTTTATAGGCACCCCAGGGGTTTATGTCAGCTTCATTATACAGTCGCTTAAAGTGTTCACATTTGCTGTTAATTATGGCCACATGTAATTTCTTCCGAGCGTTTTTATATTCTTCATGTAATTGCTCGTATCCAGATCGGTTTCTATTTCGCTCGCTGCGCGTTCTGGCCTTGAGGCAGGCCTTGCGGCGTTTTCAGATTTCAGAATTCCACCAAAAGTTTGAAACTGGCTTCTGGGATACAACATACCTTGGTATGGATGCGTCACATGCTCGTCGCAACTTTTCGCCAATCCATAAAGCTTTCTTTTCTGCGCTGCTGCTGTATTTTGCTGCAGAACTTCTTCGAAAATCTCCTCGTCAAATTCCATTCCATTCCATTCGTTTAGCATGCCTGATTTTGAAAAATGATGGCCTAGTGGCTGCTATGTGTATATTCTTCACTGACATACCACTGCAGATCCTTAGCTAAAACATCGCTAACAAAAATGACATCTATCACGGACCCCATTTCTCTCTTACGGAAAGTGTTCACGCATCCAGTGTTAGCAACTACAAGATTCAGGCGAGTAATATACGTCCTCTTGCGTTCGTTTCTCTTCTGCCCCATTCTTCAGCCCATGCGTTGAAACCGCCAGCCACTATGTATCTTAGGGCTATGGTTGTTTACATCTATTGCTAGCTTCTCCATCAAAGAATGGAACTCCTCTCTCGTTAGGCTTGGAGCCGCATAACAGCTATAAATAGATATTCCGCCTATTTTTGCTCTAGTGAAGCCGCTCTCGAGAATCTTCGTGGTACCTTCTATGACCTGATTTCCGCATGTCCATATCGCTGCTTTTCCGCTCTTATCCGCGACCGTTTGTCTAGATTTTTGTACTGCTCGCAGATAATAGCAACGTCGATTTTGTTTTCAAATAGCATCTGCAAGAGCAGGTCCTGGGCCGCTTGGCAATGGTTCAGGTTTAGCTGCAGGAACCTCATTTGCGCTCATGGGCGCTGTCAATGTCATTTATTTGCCTGCAGAACAGACAATTGGGATTTTCTTCGCAGACTTGCAATGTGGCCTTTTTTTCCGCATTTACGACACAGGTCAGACCTATCGTGAATGCTAGTACCTTTTTTCGCCACGTGCCCAAATTCTAAACACCTGAAACATCTTTTCAGAGTTATCTGCTCTCGCAGTTGGCATACGACCCAGCCGATCTGAACTTTACTGGCCGTGATAGCCCTTTTGGCCGCTTTAAGTATTAGACTTATGGACGCAGTTTGTGTGCCGTCATATGCCTTCCTTAGCCGTAGAATATTTCGCTCCTGGATCGAGTGTATTCCCAGCTGGGATCGTAGGGCTTGGCAAATTTCTTCCTTCGTTGTAATCTCGTCCAACTCTTTACAATCAATAAGCACACAATACCCGATTCTTTTCTGCAAGTCTTCTGACTTGTTTTCACCTGGTTTAAACTCCTGCAATATGTCGCCCTTCTGTGTTCGCCTTATTCGGTTCACACTTTTACCTAGCTCTATTAGCGAGGTGTCTATTTTGACCTTGCGCAGAATATCAGCGTACGTTAGTTCACTTTTTTGTTATTATTAGCACATCGGGCCGGCTTCTATTCTGCAGCATTTTCTTGTTTTCCAGCTTAGTCCAAGTGGAACCGTGATTGCAGTTACCCTCTTTCGCCATAGGGTCTGGTAGTCTTTTGCGAATTTGCCATGGAGACGTTTTCTCCATTTTGCGTTTTAGGCTGCGTTTAGGAGATTCCGCTCCCCCATTAGACTCTCTCAGTGTTTTACGGGGCTCCGGAGTTTCCTTTGTGTCCAGTATACGTTGTGGATCCTTAATAGTGAAGGGGCTAGCCCTAGATGGGAGCACTCTAGGCGTTGACTGCAGTGCTGTAGTTTCTCCCTGTTTCTTATCTTCACTACTTTCTTTTAGTCCCTTTCGTACTTCAAGATACGTAGCTCTAATAGCACGCACTTGGTCTTTAATCGCGTGTTGGGCATTATGTCAAGCGTTGACATACTCCATAATGTTTTTTTATCAGCACCCCTAGCTTAGTTATTCCCTCAGGCTCACTCGCATCGCATCTTTCATCCAGGCACGTTGGTCAATTTTGTGAGCATTATCAGGCTTTGCTGTCGGGGATCGCATTACTCTACTGCTCCTCTTAAATGGGTCGCTTCCAATATTTACCAGTGGCGTCTTCTCGCCGACACTCTTGCTAGTGGGAATCAGGCTGGATGTTGTGCTACCATCCAACGTGCGGGCGGATGTCTCTTCTCCGGGTTGATTATATTCACCTTCCATTTTTAAGGTTTTGTGTAAACACAAAACCTTATTAAAATCGATTTACTGTCTGCCTGTCTGTCCGTCTGTCTGTCTGTCTGTCTGTCCGTCACACGCATTTTTCTCGGAGAGGGTTATCGTGATTGACACCAAATTTGGTAGAAAGGTGGGAACTGTGAACGCTCGCGCATATAGTGAGTTACATCCTTTTACGACGATTTTAAGGGGGGTCTCCATACATGCAAAAGTGGGGTATACATTTTTTTTCATCAAATATAGTCATGTGGGATATCAAATTAAAGGTCTCGGTTAGTACTTTTCGAAGCCGGTCTTAATTTTGACTTTTGTTGAAAAGGTGGGGAGTGCAGGGAGTTGAAATTGGTCATTTCTTTAACGAACCCATTCTGAGGAACTACCAACTCGAAAAATCTGAAAAAAATCAGGGGGCTGCCACTATATGGTGCCTAGGCTCCGAAATACCCTCCATACCGATACCTGTTCGAACAAAGTTAATAATAGTATATTACTATAATGTTTAGTAATTGACAGGAAAACCCCCCTTAAGTTCATCCTAGAATCACAAAATTTCGCAGCAATGTAGGCTATAGCATAGAGCATGATCCCGCCAAATTTGGTGAAAATCGCACTATTACTAACAAAGTTTTACTAGGTCAAAACTATCGCTTCTCTGCAAATTCAAGACTATGAACGCCAATATCACTAGAAAGTGGCTATTTTCACATAATATATGCATATTTTATGTACTACATGCTAATGGGGCAAATGCACACCTAAGTCTTTTTATAAAGGAAATGCACAAAACCATTCATACCTGAAGCGTCTAGCATCCGGTTTCGCGACTTGTTTTTTATTCAAATAATCTACTACTAATCAAATCAAGCTAGTTAGCTAGTAACCCACCACTGTAGCTTCCTCCAACCTTCGCTAGGGATTTCCGTATTAGATTCCAATTGGGCGAATTGAATGCATTTTTCACGTCCAATGTTACTACCACGCAGCATTTGCTGGTACTACCCTTTCCGTGGATTGCATCTTCGGCCAAGCCAGCAACCAATTTGATGGCATCAATGGTTGATCTGACTTTACGGAACTCATACTGCCGATCTAAAAGGCCGCCTTGGCTTTCAACAACCGGGAGTAACCTATTATAGATTACCCGTTCTAACATTTTCCCTACAGTGTCCAAAAGACATATGGGTCGGTATGAGGATGATTCACCTGGGGGTTTACCAGGATTCCCTCGGACATGCACACTTCGAATAACTCAACAAACATGTCCGGCCTGGATTTCACGACAAACTCAAGGGCCTTATTCGGTACTCCGTCCAGGCTCGGCGTTTTATTGTCTCAGATTCTACCGCAGATCTCCAGCAGCTCGTCTCTGGTGGAATGTGTTGGTGCCCTCCTCTTGCTGGGGGAATAACCCCTGGATGATTTTCAGCAAGAGGGTGGGACACGTGATCTGCGGAGAGGAACGGCCTCTGAATCGTCCCATCACTATTCTATAAGCACTCCCCCACGGGTTTATGTCCGCTTCTGAGCAGAGCAAAGCATTTCCTCATGCTTCGCTGGATGGCGAGCTTGCGGGTCTTCCGGGCTGTCTTATAGGTGCACTCTTTCTGTCCCTGATCGACTCTACCTACCGCCCTTTGAGCCGCTCGTCTGGCTCGGTGGCAGACTGATCGAAGGCTGGTCAGTTCATCATTCCACCATTAGTCTGGTCTTCTACTAGGGAATGAGCGCCTCCTAGGCATGGACGCGTTACATGCTTTGGCGATGCATTGAGCCAGATGGACGGCTCTTTCCGCAGAGGCGCCTGCTTTATCAGGTTGATCTAACCACACCTCTATAAAGGTCTGCTCATCCAAAGATTTTGCTGATCAGCCTGAAAACTTTTTCGGTTTCGGGCATGATAGAGTCTTTCCTCTGTGGCTCGACACATGTCTCAAAGAAGATTGCATGGTGATCGCTGTGGGTGTAGCGTTCGCTGACGCACCAGGACATACCACGCGCCAGCGCAGGACTGACAGAGGTCAGGTCTACAACCGAGCCTGACCCCCCTTTTCTGAAAGGTGTTTACAGCACCTTCGTTAGCCAAAACTATGTTCATCTGCACAAAAGCTTCTATAATAATAAAATGCGCCCCATAGTATTTGATTTTCTACTACCCCACTCTAGGGCCCAAACATCACCCAGCAATCACCTTTGGACTTCGTACCCTCGCGTCGAGAACAAGATTATCGAGCATTTGCTCAAATTCAGACAGTGTCAAACTGGGTGAGGTGTAGCAGTTGTATATATATACACCACTTATTTTCGCCCACACAAAGCCACTGGCTGCCTGACTTGCAGTATGGCCTGTCGACCACAAGCCCATATCGCCACTTCACCAGTCGAATCTGTAACTCGTACGCCACCGTGACGGTGTCTATACGGCAATTTCCATCTCAGATTCGAACGTGGTCTGCTCAAGTAAATCCTGAGCGACCCTGCAATGGTTCAGGTTTATTTGAATAAACCTCATTTTCTCATTGCAGTGAGCGCCTTCCTAAATTCCGGGCATTTACCACTTCCGGCAATATGCCGGTTATCCTGTCCCTCTTTTACTTCGCACAATAGGCATTTGGGGTCCCTATTGCACTCTCTGGCAATATGGCCTTTCTCCCCACACCTTCTGCATCGATCGGATGGATCAATGCTGCTGGTGCGGTAAGTTCTTTCAACTTGAATTGCTCCTTCAGAGTAGTACAAATTCCTCCTTTCGATGTCACTTCATCGAGATCCTTACATTGTATATAGATCTCATGTTTTTGGGCACGGATTGAGGCATTCTCCCCAAGTGAGTTTTTCACTTGACTGCGAAAGCCATCAGCTTTGCGTACGCTGGATCTTTTCAGCTCTAACATGAGATCCCCTTTCTGGGTTCTTCGGATTCTGTTCACATTTTCGCTCATATCTTTTAGGTAGGGATCAGCTTTGACTATTTTGAGTATCTCTGCGTAGGACAAATTGCCCTTACTGGAGATAATAATCGCATCTGGACGAAAACATAAAAACATGAAACCTTATTAAAATGGGTTTAGTGTCTGTCTATCTGGCTGTTCGTCTGTCTGTCTGTCCGTCGCACGCATTTTTTCGCGGAGACGGTTACAGCGATTGACACCAAATTTGGTAGAAAGCTGGGAACTGTGAACGCTCACGCGGTGAGTTATATCCTTTTACGACGAATTTAAAGGGGAGTCCCCATACATGCAAAAGGGGGGTGTAAATTTGTTTTTCATCAAATATAGTAATGTGGGGTATCAAATTAAAGGTCTCGGTTAGTACTTTTCGGAGACGCTCTTAGTTTTGACATTTGTTAGAAAGGTAGGGAGTGCGAGGGGTTGAAATTGATCATTCCTTTAAGGGGGCCATTCTCAAAAACTACCCAACCGGAAAATCTGAGAAAAATCAGAGGGCTGCCACTATATGGTGCCCGGGCTCCGAAATACCTTCCATACTGATATCTATACAAATATCGTTAATAATAGTATACCACTATAATTTATAGTAATTGGCAAAACCCCCCTTATGTTCATGCTAGCACCACCACCCAACAACTTAACAATAGGGTATAATATAGAGCATGATCTCACCAAGTTTGGTGTAAATCGCACCATTAATAACAAAGTTATAATATGTCAAAGTTGTCACTTCTTTGCAAATTCAAGACTATGAATGTCAATATCATCCGAAAGTGCATATTCTCACATAATATATGCACATATTACGTGTTACATACTAAGAAATACACAAAACCTTTCGTACCTGAAGGGTCCAGCTTCCAGTTTCCCGACTTATCGAGGTTTACATAAAATCGAGAAATGAAAACCCAGTTTTGTTGAAACTTCGTTCAGCGTCTTATTGATACTGTCTGGAGTGAGGAAGTTGTTTGTTGGTAATTCTAGTCCATCCATCGTTTTCGTTTGTCTTGGGTTTCGCAACGCTGGTCAAGTTTCCTACATTCGCTGTACGTTTTCCTCCTTCTGAGCTATTGATGCTGGTTTTCCGAATGTCCTGTCCGCCTTTTTAAGGTTTTGTGTGAAACAAAACCTTATTAGAATCGATTCGATGTCTGTCTGTCCGTCTGTCTGTCTGTCTGTCTGTCTGTCTGTCGGTCTGTCTGTCTGTCACAGTCGATTTATTCGGAAATGGCTGGACCGATTGTCACGAAAATTGGTAGGAGTATGTGATCTGCCGTTCCCTTTACATGCAGCGACTGGCGCCATTTGGTGTTAAGTTTAAGGGGGGGCTCCCCATACATGTGAAAGGAGGCTGCAAAATTTTTTTTACAGAATGTAGCCATGTCGAGTATTAAATGCAAGGTCTTAATTAGTACTTTTCGAAACTGGTTCAATATTTGAAATTGGGTGAAACATAAGGGAGTGAGAGCTCAAAATCGTTGGAATGTAGCCATGTGGAGTATTAAATGCAAGGTCTTAATTAGTACTTTTCGAAACTGGTTCAATATTTGAAATTGGGTGAAACATAAGGGAGTGAGAGCTCAAAATATGACCATCAAAAAGTGTAACAGGTCTCGTTCTCCGAACCTATCCAACCGAAAAATCTGAAAAAAATCACAGTGGTGCATCTCTACGAAATCTAGGCCTCAAAATATATCCCGTTCCGTTCTGCACAAATAAAGTTAATAATAGTAAATTTCCACATTTTAGAAATTTACCCGGCACCCCCCTTATATTCATCCCAGAAGTACAAAATTTAGCATGCGTGTAACGAAGAAAATAATGCACAATTTGGTCAAGTTTGAAGAAAATCCAACTATTATTAACAATGTTATAGCGGTTAAAATTTTACCATTTCATCACGTCATCATCAAATATCAATTCGTCAATACCACAACGAAATGAGTTCTTATGAATTGCGTCGCAGAGAATTATTTTGTTTTAGTTTTCTAGTTATCTGTCAACTAGACGTGTGTATGAAGGTATATAATATATGCGTGCTAATGAACTTTGCGGGTAGTGCCTAATTCAAATAGATATAAGAAGTAAATCGGAAATATGGGTACGATCAATTTATATACGTGCTTATATGTGTACAGTATTCGGAAATAGGCAGTTTGTTTGTTTAGGGTGAGCGTAATATCTACGGCTGTAATATGGACGTATGTCTCGTAGTTTGGAAAAATATGAAGAAGTATGTTGGATTTGTAGCTATATACGGATAGAAAAATGTGCGTTGAAATTTCTTAGATAAGATGAACACAAAACCTTTATACCCAAAGCGCGAACTTCCGGTATTCCGACTTGTTTTCTCTTAGGCGCCGGCTGATTATTTAGAGGATCCCCCTGTTTTTCACGTACTCTTTTATTTCGCCTATTTCGCACTTGGGTCGCTTGTAAGATTGTTGGCAGAGCGGGGTTCGGCGTATCCTTATTATTCGTTTTCTCCATCTGCGATCTATTTTAGAGGACTCGAAAAGCCCTAACCATATTCTTTATGGTGTGGTGGACGTTGTGCTTGTCTTTAATAAACTCGGAGAGTTTAACTATTTTTGCTCCAAGCTGGGTGAAGTGTAATTCGTCCGGATCGGGACCCTGCTCCCTATAAGCCCCGGCAGGGTTACTCCTTTTATACGCTCCTTCACTTTTGGCGTTGTCCGTCTCTCTGCCCGTCTGTCTGCCTGCCACACGCACTTTTCTCAGAAATGGCTATACCGATAGATACGAAATTTGGTGAGAAGGTGGGAACTGTCTCAGACATGCACGTTGATATTTATGGGGGGGGGGGGGGGGGGGCTCATACATGTAAAAGGGGTATACCCTTGTGGGTATCAGGTATATCCATGTGGGGTATCATATGAAAAGTCTCGATTGGTACTTTTCAAAGCCGGTCTCAGTTTTTGAGATTTGCTAGAAAGGCGGGGAGTAGGAGGGGTGGAAAGTGATAATTTCTTTAACGGACCTTTTCTCAAAAACTACCCAACCGAAAAATCTGAAAAAAAAAGTTGCCTCTATATGGTGTCCAGGCTCCAAAATACCCTCCATATCGATATCTGCTCAAATTAAGTTAATAATAGTATATTTCCATATTTTTGGGGAAATTGGGTAAAAACCCCCTTATGTTTGTCACAGAGTTATACAAGTTTGCAGCAGTATAGAATATAATAGGTATTATATATTATCAAAGAAAGGTTCAATATTTGTCGTTCCTTTGATCTTAATAAGTACCTCGCAAGGATGTTCCATGCAGTCCCAAAGCTTTTATCACGATTCAATAGGGATCGCCTTTCAGAAATGTTTTCTTACAACTTATAGCTTACTGTTATTTTTTAGTTTTTCATTTTAAACTGCTTTTTTCTTGTCCAAAAGCAATTCATTAGATTTTCATCCGGTGTATTTTTGGGGCACTGTCCTACTGGACGACCCATTTAAGAGGCATTCCGTACTTAGCATATGAGAGAAAAACACCCTAAAAAAATATCTACATAGACATTTTTATCCATAGTACTCTTGATATTGGACCAACACCATAGTAGGAGAATAATATTAATAATCGTTGGCGCAACTATCCATATTGGATCAGGGCCTTAAAGTATGTATGTATTGCACTTCATTGAAGACCGTAACGGGATACTACAGTAGACTGTAGGAAGCAATGGGGTCAGCATTGCGCACGCACGAGATTATTACCCTGTTTTGACTCAGGTACTCATTCACAGCTGAGTCGACTGGTATCCAACATCCAGTTGTGATATGAAATTCCTGGCACCCCTGAGAGATTTGAGCCGCGATCTTCCGTTACGACAGTCCAGCACTCTAAGCTAGCCTATATCCGAGCTTAATAGTTTTCGTTGTCAAGCGAGAACCGTATTCACAATTCCACGGACAACTTTTGAGACAAAAAAAAAACGATTTTACTTTCGTCCATTTATAAAATATTTAGCCATTTTAGATGGACCATTTCCCATTTTATTTTGCATATCGAATTCTTTGTGAAATATGTGTTAATTTCAAATTAGTTCGTTTCATGGACTTCGGTCGTTCAGATTATTAAGTTGCGATCTTTTCTTAGAAAACTTGAGGATACACTTTACGCCCGAACAGCAAAAACTCGTTTTTGGACCATTAGTTTCAATTGTTTTTAAGGTTTTCTTTGCACCTTATTAAAATCGGTTCAATGTCTGTCTGTGTGTCAGTCACATGCACTTTTCTCAAAAACGGCCGATTGACACGAAATTTGTTGAGAAGGTGGGAACTGTGAATGCCCAGACATGCAGTGAGTAATGTCATTTTACGTTGAGATTAAGTGGTGGGAGGGGGAGTTCCCATAGGAAATTGAGTAAAAACCCCCCTTAAGTTTATCCTAGAGTTTGTAATAGTATAGAATATAATATGAAGCATGTTATCCCCAAGTTTGATCAAAATCATACTATTACTAATAAAGTTATATTAGCTGAAATTTGACTTTACCGTGTAAATTTACTGCAACTAAATATCAATATCACACTAAAGTGAGTATTCTGACATGCTAAATGCATATACATAACGGGCTACGTACAAATGGGATAGTTCTGCATACAGAAGAAACAAACAAAACCTTTCATACCTGAAGCGCCGGGATTCCCGACTTGTTTGTATCTGTTGTAGGTTAACTTCATCACATTTGTGAACAATATTGAACTCCTAATGTGAAGCCTATAAGGTTGGATATTATCAATACAATGCTTTTTAGATAATTTGTTTTGTGTAAATGTATCTTTAGAAGATAACGTACAGTTGAATATTTAACTATTACACGGTGAACTGTCATGCACTCATTGTTTTTCACATAGGGAAACACAAAACCTTTTATACCTGAAGCGTCTAGCTTCCGGTTTCTCGACTTATTAAAATATCAGATTATTTAGGCGATTTAACAGATTAAGTGATATCTTCCGGTCCTAATGCATTTATTTCGGAATTTGTATTCACTGGTCCTAAAACATATAGTATTAATGTTCAAATTTCTGATGATGCCCAGAACTCTGCCATTTACTTTTAATAAAAGAAGAAGAATAAAAGAATCATTTATCCTATCCATATGAGATTTAAATTACAAAAATTAAAAGAGAAAAATAATCCCAACACCTGGCAGCTAGGGATAAAATGCACCACTAAAAATGAGAAAAAGAAGAAATTTGATGTCCGGTACGGATAACCGCCACGACGACTAGGAGCATAGCTCCGCCTGCTGCAGCTGTTTCGCCGCAATCTGTGGCGACTACTTCAGCAGGTCCGTGTAGACAGCGGATGAAATGGACTGAAGAAATGAACCTCTTCATCATCCGCTCCTACTACGAAATAATGGCGGGGGCGGGTACAACATCTTACCGCTCCCTGTTGCAACAGAGATTCGTCGAGCGTTTCCCGCAATTCGCGCACGTGACTGTGTTGCGAGTCGCAGACCAGTACCGCTTTATTACTCGCAGCGACTCAATCCCGGCCACCATCAGGGAAAGTGTTCAACTTGAGGTCATCGGGGAAACTGGTGACCGAGAGTCGATGGGGGCAGAGGTGGCAGCATCAACAACACCACACCGCACTGCAGGCAACAGTTTCAGTACTCGTCGAAGCACTCTTCTCCACCGTCCAGCTGAACTTTCCGCTGAGGTTTGGGACGAATTCCAAAGAGCATGTATAGAATTCTCGGATATGGATCCCCTGCATAGACCAGGTATTCCCAGGCTCTATGCATCTCCAGCAACTCCGGGAATTCTATCTCAAATCAATGATGAGATTGCATCTTGACTGTGTGCTGATATGTCGCTGCTGCAACTACAATCACTTGTGTATTGTGGTGCAGTTGCGGCTATCAGATTGCACGGTCAGAAGATTCGCTTTCGTGGTATTGGTTTGAGTGACAAAAGAGATCCACCATGGAAAATTCGTCTGGAACGACGACGGGACTCACTAAGGCAGGACATTGCTAGACTGATTCAGATCAGCACTGGCAATGCCAGCCGACGGGTGAGAAATAAAGTGCGGAGGGTTTACCGGAACTATGCCATCACCAGTGAGACACCCATAGTTGAAATTCTGGACACAGTAAAACAGAAACTTTCTACGAATTATATTGAGCGCAAATCCGCCTTATTGACCAGAGCTTGGCCAGAGCTGAAATAGGGCAGAGGTGAGGCAGCGTCTGACGATTTGCCTCTGCCCTGGTAAGAAACCGTAAAGCCGCCATCGCTTCACTTTTTTTGAAAAGCCCTAAGCGAGGGGTCCGTGGACCAGGAAAGAGGGAGTAAGTTGCTTCCCATTTGGTCCGGTCCAGCATTAAGTTGATGCGGACTTAGGACTCCCTCATTCTCAAAACGAACAGAAACTTTCTGTCATATGCAGTCGGTTACGACAGTATGCCGAAAGTCATTCCAGACGTGTCGGTGAGTTTTTTCAGATTTCTCAACGAATCTCAACAGAGCGTCCAGACAATACAGTTCTCGGTGACGGAAGCGAAAGAGTATTTGGGTGGGCTTTGGAGGTTACCCGCCCAGCATGCTGAGTGGATCACCGCCGAAGGCACCCGCCATGCCAATACGCCTGGCATGAATTGACGAGTCATAAACAGCTCGAAGAACAGGGGGGGCCCAGGTTTGGATCGGGTGCAGAATTACTGGTATAAGAAACTTACCTGCATACACAGTCGGTTGACATGCAGTATAAATGAGGTCATGAGTCGGCCGGAGGAATTTCCACCTTTCCTCACTGCGGGGATTACCTACCTTATCCCTAAGAAGGACACGGTGCAGGACCCCGCAGACACAAGACCGATCACTTGCTTACCAAACCTCTACAAATTCATCATGTCCATTATTAGTGAAAGGATCAGTGCGCACCTCGAGACCAACAACATTCTGTCCGAGGAGCAGAAGGGCTGCCGAGTTGGGTCAAGGGGTTGCAAAGAGCAACTCATTATCGACTCGGTAGTTGTAGGACAAGCCACTAGAGGCCAAAGAAACCTCTTTAGTTGCTATATCGATATGCCAAGGCTTTTGATAGCGTTCCGCATACCTGGCTAATCGATATCCTACATCTGTATCGCATTGATCCGATACTAATAAAGTTTTTGGCGACAGTCATGAAAGGGTGGCATACTACCTTATCATTGCGTATACCTGAGGGTGCTAATACCTCAGAGCCCATCTGTATACGTAGGGGCATTTTCCAGGGGACACACTTGATGTACTTAGATGACATCAAGTTGTATACTGGTACTGACAACCGTCTTAAAAGTCTGTTGCGAATAATAGACATCTTCAGCCATGATATTCGGATGGAGTTTACATTAGACAAAATAAGCGCTTTGAATGTATTCGCTATCCCTTCTCTGGCTTATGCATTTGGAATATTGCCGTGGACGAAGATCGATCTGGAAAACGTCCAGCGGCAGATACAGACTACCATATCAAAATTCCTAATGTATCATCCAAAGTCTGTCGTGGAGCGGATGAACCTGCCTCGTGACATCGGAGGTAGAGGCGTGGTTGACGTGGCGGCACAACATCATCGCCAAGTCCACTCGCTGTGCGCTTATTTTTACAGCAAAGAGCAGGCAAGTCCCTTGGATGCGGCTGTCTGTAAGGCAGTCTGTGGTCTGACTCCACTTAACTTGAAGGATCGGTCTTTCAACCCTCTGAGTGGGGTGAAGTCGGACCAAGAGCGGATCGATGAACGAAGATCGATCTGGAAAACGTCCAGCGGCAGATACAGACTACCATATCAAAATTCCTAATGTATCATCCAAAGTCTGTCGTGGAGCGGATGAACCTGCCTCGTGACATCGGAGGTAGAGGCGTGGTTGACGTGGCGGCACAACATCATCGCCAAGTCCACTCGCTGCGCGCTTATTTTTACAGCAAAGAGCAGGCAAGTCCCTTGGATGCGGCTGTCTGTAAGGCAGTCTGTGGTCTGACTCCACTTAACTTGAAGGATCGGTCTTTCAACCCTCTGAGTGGGGTGAAGTCGGACCAAGAGCGGATCGATGAATGGAAGTCGAAGACAATGCACGGCCCATCATGAAAGAACGGGTGGAGAACGGCCAGTGCAGAATGTGTGGTTCGGCGTTAGAGACATTGGACCATCTCATTTCTGGCTTTACTGTTATGGCACCGGTGCAATACATCACCAGGCATAATGCTGTATGTAAAGTTTTCCATCAAAACCTTGCATACAAGCATGGACTGATCACGGGAACATGTTCGGTTTACCGATATGAGCCGCAAGCAGTACTTGATAGTTCTACTTACAGCAAGCATTGGGAACCGCAAGTTCTGACTGATCGCCATACTGCACACAATAAGCCGGACGTACTGTTAGTTGACAAGACAGGTCGCTCCGCGTATATTATTGATGTTGCTACCCCCATAATAGGAACATTGCATGGAAATATGTGGAGAAGAAGGTGAACTATGAGCCATTGACTCGGGAAATCAACGAAATTTGGCGTCTCGAGCGGGTGGTCGTAATTCCCATAATATTGTCAGCTACAGGTATTGTTCCTAAATCCCTCACGGCTTCTCTTGATGTCTTGAGACTTTCGCACAGTATGATTCAAACCATGCAGAAGTACACCATTTTGCATACGTGCTTGATGTTGCGGGGAATACTCGTCGGATTCTCCCACTGACCTACCACCGGCCACCACCACCAGTGCCCCTTTAGTTTTTAAGTATAGGTAGGATCATCCGAGCCTAAATGCTTGGCACCTAGTGCTAGTATTAGGTAAAATCCGGCATCTGCCGAGATTGTGATAACTCGGAAATAAATACCATATAAATTGGGATGCTTCTTTTATTTTCCAGAATTCTGATCGCAGATTCGGAAAATATAGTACGATACGTTATGGAATTTAACAAAAAGTCGGTTGTTGTTGATGTCCAGTTTATAGCTGGTATCAACAAGCAAATGTTTGTAAAAGAGCTAGTTACATTAACCCAGTTTTATATCATTTCAAACCTCCGTTCTCGGAAGAAGAACTTAACTCCAAAAGTGCCTGGCAAACGGATTATAATTATAACTTGATAAATGGATTAACGTGGTCGGATGGCGTCATTGACTATAATCATTTACCTGAAATTTTATCAACCCTAGAAGGTTCAGTAATCTATGTAACAGCAGAAGAGAAAGCGAAAGTTTTGAAAAAATACCTTAAGGACGTTGAAATTATTCAGACAGACATCTCCAAACTTGGTATTTTAAAAAAGTACAGGGTGCGGCAGCATAACTTCCTTTTTTCAAAACTCAATAAAAACTATTGTATGCATCGGAAAATATTTATTTATTTTTTATAATGTAGGTACATGTCTAAAGTTTTTATTTACATTGCCCCATTCTCCATACATTGCGTAAACCGATTTCTGACGTTTGTCATGACTCTTGTTAGCATAGCAGGTGTTATGTTGGCAATTTCTTCTTGGATGTTGGTCTTCAAATCTTGTAGGCTTCTTGGACGGTTCACATAAACACGGGAGTTAAAAAAACCCCATAGAAAAAAATCACAAGGAGACAGATCGGGAGAGTGTGCCGGCCATTCCAAATCGCCTCTAATTGAGATAAGGTGCTCTGGAAAGTGTTCCCTCAAAACAGCCATCGATGCTCTTGAAGTGTGTGCTGTTGCACCGTCTTGTTGGAACCAAGTGTCCCCCAAATCTAAATTTTCTAGCCGTGGGGAAAAAAAAATTCTGTAGCATGTTTACATACCGGTCCGAATTCACTGTCACTGTAACCTCATTTTCCTAAAAAAACCAGGGACCACACTGTTACTTTGGGTAAATGCAAAGGCTTTTGATGCAATTCTCGAGGGTTTGTGTCAGCCCAGTAGCGCATGTTTTGTTTGTTAACCGACCCAACAATAGCACCCTCGGGAACGACATCAAGAAGAAGCTCACACGCGTTCATCCGAGAAATGAAGTCACGTTCTGAAAGTTCCTGCACTATCGCCATCTTATAGGGATGAAAATGAAGATCACCACGAAGAATTCTTCTCAGAGAACGATCGGAGAGTCCAAGGGCAAATGCGTGTTTGCGCGCAGAACGCCGTGGCGATCGCAACATTGACGCTCTCACTGCTTCAATGTTCTCAGGTGATCTAACGGGCCGAGGGACTCCAGTTCTTCCTTTTGTCGCACTTGCAGTTTGTCTGAATGTAGTGACCCATGTAACAATTGATTTGTGGTCTGGGACGGGAGCCAACGGGGCTAAATTAAAGCGATTCCGAAATGCACGCTGTGTTGCAATAACCGAACATCCGCTTGAAAAGGAAACCTCAACGGCAAAGGCACGTTCCTCACTATTCCAACGCATGATGGCGACTGAACCGTGTCGGGACAAAACTTTACAGTATCCCCTCTTGAACGAGACCACTAGTGTTCCGCTATGACATCAACTAACTGAGTGGCGCGCATTTTAAAAAAGGAAGTTATGCTGCTGCACCCTGTATAAAACAAATTGTATGATACATGGGGAATCGGCAAATGTTAGATGTGCTTTGGAAAATACTGTGAATATATATATGTATTTGCTGAAAAATAAAATCATTGAATAAAACAGAAAAAATCTTTTATTTAATTGGCTGTTTTATTTCTTTATTAACATCAAGTTCTAAACAGTACCTTAGCGCTAAAAAAAATATTAGAATTTCATAAAAGAGTCTGGAATAATTAATATGAACGTAAGATGCCCTCACCCACTAAAATTTTGTGTTTTTCGAAAGCTCAAGCTGATTTTTCGGTAAAAAGGCTTCAGTTTCCTCTTTAAGCTTGTTTACATAGCTGAAAATTTCACACCATCCTAAATAATTTGTCGATACTGGAAACCGGCCATGAAGATGAAAAATGATGAAGGATCAAAACTGAGCACAACTTTTCGGTTCTGGCATCCGTCCAAGTTATAGACGCAATTTAACAGCACTTGTTTTCCCGGAATTGCAGATTTTCTTCCTTTCGCCAATTTGGTCGTTGTTTTTCTCACTTTGTAACTTCTTGCTGTCAGGCCCCATCATGGACAAATGTAGTTGCGAAACTGGATGTAAAACATTCCGTTTCGGGTTTTTATACTTAGTTTTCATCTCAACGAGTACTTAAATTTCCTCCTGTTGATTGATACACATACATTCTTTGCATACATTTTTCTGCATAAAGTAATAACAACCTTAGAGCCATTCCAAATGAAATCATATGATGCAAATTGGTTTAGAAAGTGTCTAAAAGTTCGTCCCTCACAACGCCAGTAAAGATACGTACAACGGTAATACCTATAGGTGAATGAAAACATACTTTGTAATCGTTTCTTATTATTTATAAATATGGTCGAATTAGGAGAAACTTTTGAAAATGCTCCATATTTGCTAAATTACTTGTTACAGTAGGATATCTAAAGGTGATGTCTCTGGTGAACAACTTATCATCCGCAGTGATACTAGCGAACGACACCTTTTAAAAGAAGGCTAAATCACCTTCAGGGAGATAGTCAACATTCACCAAACAGCTCATTTCGACTTTTGATTAAATGTGAAAGAATGTCGGAGAGCCAGCACTATAAATAGATTTTAATAGCTCGTGAATCTCGCGATCTTAATCGTGCCTTGGTTCAGCAGACGTCCATATGTTGAATTCTAGGTATTGTCCGGAGTGAGATCAAACGCCAACAAGAACGCTTTATTATCGAAGAATTTTTTTGATATTTGATAACCATTGTCGGAATAATGTATTTCGGTAGCTTAGATCTTAGATCTCTTAGATATTTCCCGTACTAATTGGAGTTTCATTCGAAAAGTAAAACTCTAGAGGTTGGTTTGGTACTTGTACTCCATTAACTGATAAATTGAACCTTGTCAGATTATTGTGTTTAACTGTTTTCCTGTATAGGCCTCATTGTCAACCATACCGAACACCAGCAAGTTAGGTAATTGTCCAATCACCGTGTGTTTGTGGGTGGAGTATATGTCTTCACTTCTACACGTTTGGATGGATATATTGCATTAGATCTTTGGAGAACACTTTCATGTGCAAGTAAGATGTTCGGATTGGCAGTTACATGGTTCACGTGCATTTTCGCCTCTATAATTTTGATTAGTGATTGCTAACGTTGTCTTTGGAATACAAGTAAAATTCGGGTTTTTTAGCGCAAATCTACCCCGTTGATTAGCAACTTATCTTGATTTAAGATGTCTCCATGAACTTTTCCCATAAACTCCCCCGCATTTTTGTGGGCAAGAAATTTGTATCTTTTACCATATCCTTGGTTTGAATCAGATGGCTTTCTATTTTCAATTATGTCTATTTTCAATTATTTCTATTTTCAATTATACCACCCGGCAGACTCCAAATGGGTTTCTGCGGTATCCTTGCCATAATTTAGCAAATTTTTCGTATTGATAATTGTAGTCCGTTTGGTTTAATGTACAATTTCTTTTTCCCATATTTTGCTCTAATAAGTTGTACTTTTAGTTGAAGATATATACAATGCCTCCTTCATTTAAACTCCGAAATCAATCTTGATTTTTTTCGCCTCAAAGGAATAGGGTCTACTTCAAGATGAAAGATTATTCACAACAATATTGTCTAAACTTTTGAAGAGTTTAATTATTCGGGGTTAGCTGCCGGGCAATAGTTTTAGCCTGCCTTTTTAGAATGGTCTTAATCGGCTTACTTCTTACTTCTAATAGTATTGCCTTTTTACTGCTTGTTGTTTTAAGGTTGTAGCTCCTGCCGAGCCCAGGGGGCTTGCATGTCGCACTAAACCTCTAACGAAACTTCCGACATCTCCACCATGCTGACTTATATCTCGCGGTAGTCGATGAAAATTCTGAATGCGCCGCTTTGGATTAGGTAATAACGTGTGAAATAGGAATCCATGTCTGTGACAATTCAAACTCCTTAAGGCTTCCAATCAGAATATAGCTGGTTTACATCCAGACAGTATATTTATATTTTATTGGCATTTGAAATGCAGCATGAGGTAGGATGAAGCCTCGTTTGCACTGAATTCAATCAATTCCCCTTGCTGTTTGGTTACTACCACAGAAATACTTTGGATGGGGGATGATCTTCTATACGCTCAAATCTTAACAGCTTCCCACAGTCTTTCCGTGGTGTTACACGTAGGCATCGTACGAATATATCACCTAACATAGTCGGTCGTTCAATGTCCCTGGAGATGAAAGTCATTCCTCCATTGCCTTAGTTGCTAGATACACTGAAGTACTCTTCGAATATCCGTTAATTTCTTATCCAAATATCGAGTTTCATCTAGTATAAGTAAAGCCTCTACCAGAATCAGAGGTTCTCTTACCAAGTTTTCCACTAACTTCACCAATTAATTCATTCATTATTGAGGTGTATTCTTCATGAATCTTTTCAGATGATGCGGTTTTTTCATCCGAGAGCCTTTTCATTATACGATGAATATCCCTTTCCATTATTTTAACCTTCTCTAATAATATTGCACTATAAGTAGTTGGAATCTTGCTTAGAGATTCAGTGGATGGTGGCCGCAAAGTTGCATCTAGAAAAAATAATGGATTCTAAACTGTCATACATTCTTCGTTTCCTTGCGATTTGACCTGTAATCACATCAATGAAGTGTTCAATAGGAGGATATGTATAATTTTTCAAAATAACTTTGTCTACACCTATGTCGAATTGTTTGATATTTATTGTAAATTCAGTCGGACAAGCCTCGTAAGAAACTGTAGCTATGACTTTATCACCAGCCTCTTCACGTTTCCATACCTTCTCTTTTGCTTTGGTGACCTCCCGATTACTTGGATCAGAAGGATCTATTCTGGTTAGAAAAGAATAAAGCAATGCCGTGAAATCAATTGAACCATCATAAAGATACTTATCTCTTTGATCTCTTTGAGCTGCTTTTGCGTCCATTTAAGTGAACCATGAAAGTCATCAAAGTCCAGTACAATTCTCAAAACTATGGGATCAGCTTCAGTTATGTCTGGTAAGTCACATTTTGTTCTCTTCTTACCACTTTCCACAATTGACTCGCCGGCAAATCTTTTCGTGCTCATTTTTTGCACTGATAATGCTACTTCTGTAATTCCGACACACCAAGTATCGTTTAGTTTACACAATCTTGATAATATATTTTGAAAATGTGCGTGTGTGCTATCAGGGTGAAAGAATAATGAACTATTGCTTAGAAGGGAAATATAAAAGTCATTGCTTTCTACATCGACGGGCATCTTTATTATATCCTTTATACTAACGGCTCGCTCCCTTCTATAATATCTTTCAAACGTTCACTTTGTCTTGCAGTTTTTTTCACTGGAAATGATATTTCATATTGACCAGGATCTAGACGTGAAGGTTTTAATGTAGTCTTTTTGACAGCTCCTTTTTGCTTCCTTTTATATTCTTCCTCTTCTCTCCCCTCTAATTTCTCCATAGCTGTCGCAACTTCGCCGGGACTCATGTCCATAGAGACTGTGCATTGAGTTATATCATCATCAGCTGTTATTATCCTATAATCATCCGTGCCCGATCTATTTATACTATAATAGTTTTCTGCATTTTCGGTTGCTGAAGGTTTCTTTTGCAATACTACTTGCTGATAAACGTCGTATAGGTGCAGATGAAAGAGATTTTCTGGGTGGCGTTATTTCTTCAGCCTATGTCTCAAAATATTTCTCTTCCGCCAAGAACAGTTCCCTATCTGGCGATGTCTGGGTCGATAAATCTTCTTTAAAAATCAATCTTGTCTGGGTCTGATTGCCTCGAAGACCTTCCTTTTTGCTCAAACCTCTACTAGCTGCTCGAAAATCGACTTTTAGTTCTGGAAAATGTGTACCTCGTCGCTTGGTGATTTTGATTAGCTCATGTCTATAGCTATACCACTTATTTATATCAGAAAGGTTTTTACTCTTCAGTATTTTACTCATCGTCTTATCAAACAAAGTCTGATTGTTTGATTCTTCAATAACGTCTTTGAGGTTTTTCTATACCTTGGGTGATAATAGAAGAAGTTCGTTAAGCACATTGTTTTTCTACATATTTATTTTTAAATTACTGCTCCTATAGGATTTGAAAATAGACTTTCTAATAATATGGGAATAAAGCCACCCCGCTGTATAAGAACTGTCCATTGTTTTCGAACAGAGCGTTTTGATTAGGCCAACTTTCGCATATTCTTTTTATACTTGCAGAATTAGGTAAATACTTTCTCCATGGAAGGTGGTTACCATTGAGACTGTTTAGTGTTATCTCACATATCGTTTTTATCACCTCTGGATCAGCAGTTTTGATTGTTGCATTTCTTAAACAGGATTTAGCATTCTTGAGAACGCACAATATATGCTTGTTGTGCTTTTATCGTCTCACTTTCGACACCATGATTATTTCTTATATTGTCTGGCGAACAATAGCACGTAAGGAAACTTGGGTCCTTTAGCAAAAAACTATACGGCCTATGTGTGATATCTTTATATATTTCCACTAGCTCTCTACTATTCTCTGGATAAGTCTGTTTAGCAAGATGGAGAAATTGACGGGGGGTTTTTAAAAACTGCTAAGCGATATGTCACTATATGTGACTACAACAACTAAAGAGTTACGATGATGAGAAAAGCTCGCACACCTGTCCTTGGAAAAGCATTCAACATCATGTCGTCTAATACTATTAATGTCGGCTCATTTTGTATGTTGGTAAACTCATCTGGAATAAAATCCAAATATTCAATGTTTGTAAGCAATAAGTTTGAAGGTAGACCAAGTTTTTCCGCATTACAAGAAATAATTTTCTTAATTTAAGTTTGTATTAGAGATATGTTGTTTAGGAAATTTTCTAGAAATGTTCTCTTCGCTTCCTGAAGGGCCGGCAGGTATCATTGTAAACGAATGAATAAACTTTAACTTAGTTCTTATTACACGTACAAAAACACTGGTACAGTCAATATAAAAATCCAAGCCGATATTTTGTACATATTATTATAGAAATGAGTAGGAGACAGGTTATCAACGAGTTACATAAATCGGCTCGCAGAAATTTTAGATGCCTGGGTATCGTTATTAAAGGTATAGATGGCTTATGGCAGGCAGATTTGGCTGATATGAGTGCATTTTTTACTGATATTATTTCCCAGCTATCATAATCTCGGCAGATGCCGGATTTTACCTAATACTAGCACTAAGTGCCAAGCATTTAGGCTCGGACGATTTTACCTACCTAAAAACTAAAGGGGTGGTAAGTCAATGGGAGAATCCGTCGAGTTCACCTTCTTCTCCACGTATTTCCGTTCGATGTTGCTATTATGGGGGATAGCAACATCAATTATATACGCGGAGCGACCTGTCTTGTCAACTAATAGTAGGCCAGGCTTGTTGTGTAGAGTATCGGGATCAGTGAGAACTTGCTGGTCCCAATACATGCTGCAAGCAGAACTGTCAAGTACCGCTTGCGGCTCATATTTGCTAACCGGACATGTTCAAGTGATCAGCCCATGCTTGTATGCAAGGTTTTGATGGATAACCTTACATACAACATTATGCCTGGTGATGTATTGCATCGGTGCATAACAGTACAGCCAGAAATGAGATGGTCCAACGTCTCTAACGCCGAACCACACATTCTGCACTGGCCGTTCTCCACCCGTTCTTTCATGATGAGCTTTTCATGAGCTTTGGTGGCGACCATGCCATTTTGAATGGCCTGAAGTCCTCCGTTCCAGTAAAGAGCTCCCAGCACACAGCCATCTGTTCGACTAATGCAAATCGACAAATGGCTGCCAAAGACAATTCCCGTGTTTACCGTGCATTGTCTTCGACTTCCATTCATCGATCCGCTCTTGGTCCGACTTCACCCCACTCAGAGGGTTGAAAGACCGATCCTTCAAATTAAGTGGAGCCTACAGTCTGCCTTATAGACCGCCGAATGTGCTGTAAAAATAAGCGCGCAGAGAGTCGACTTGGCGATGATGTTGTGCCGCCACGTCAACCATGCCTCTACCTCCGATGTCACGAGGCAGGTTCATCCGCTCCACGATAGACTTTGGATGATGCATTCGGAATTTGGACATGGTAGTCCGTATCCGCTGCTAGACGTTTTCCAGATCGCTCTTCGTCCACGGCAATATTTCGAATGCATAAGTCAGTGAAGGGATAGCGAATACATTCAACGCGCTTATTTTGTTCTTCCCCGAGAGGTGCGATTTCAGCATCAGCTTTATACGTCGCAGGAATTCGGACAGCAGAGCATCCTTCAGATCACTAACTCGAGCATGGGTTCCTTGCAGAATTCCTAGGTACTTGTAGAAGTCTGTCTCGGTCATAGCTTCGATGTGGAGGTTACCAATGTTATGTCCGACATGCGGCTCGTAATCCAAACTCCATCGGAATATCACAGCTGAACATGTCTATTATTCGCAACAGACTTTTAAGATGGTCGTCAGTACCAGCATACAGCTTGATGTCATCTAAATACATCAACTGTGTCGGTTCGCACTTAGCACGTTGGCCATACTTTATTGCAAAACCATGCTCTCTAGCATCGTTCAGTAGCCATGAAAGGGGGTTCAGCGCCATACAAAACCAAAGGGGACTTAACGAATCCCCTTGGAAAATGCTCCTACGTATACAGATGGGCTCTGAGGTATTAGCACCCTCAGATATACGCAATGATAAGGTGGTATGCCACCCTTTAATTACTGTCGCCAAAAACTTTATTAGTTTCGGATCAATGCGATACAGATGTAGGATATCGATTAGCCAGGTATACGGAACGCTATCAAAAGCCTTGGCATAATCGATATAGCAACTAAAGAGGTTTCATTGGCCTCTAGTTGCTTGCCCTACAATTACCGAGTCGATAATGAGTTGCTCTTTGCAACCCCTTGACTCAACTCGGCAGCCCTTCTGCTCCTCGGACAGAATGTTGTTGGTCTCGAGGTGCGCATTGACCCTTCCACTGATAATGGACGTGATGAATTTGTAGAGGTTTGGTAAGCAAGTAATCGGTCCTGTGTCTGCGGGGTCCTGCACCGTGTCCTTCTTAGGGATAATCCCCGCAGTGAGAAAGGGTGGAAATTCCTCCGGCCGACTCATGACCTAATTTATACTGCGTGCCAACCGACTGTGTATGCAGGTAAATTTCTTATACCAGTAATTCTGTACCCGATCGAGGTGTTTATGGCCCGTCGAACTTCCTCTTCGGTAACATTCGCAAAATTCATGCCAGGCGTATTGGCATGGCGGGGGCCTTCGGTGGTGATCCACTCAGCATGCTGGGCGGGTAACCCCCGAAGTCCACCCCAATACTCTTTCGCTTCCGTCACCAAAAACTGTGCTGTGTGAGCGCTCTGTTGGGATTCGTTGAGAGATCTGAAAAAGCTAGGCTGGTTCCTGGCGTATGTTGCATTCTGGACACGCCTGGAATGGCTTTCGGCATACAGTCGTAACCGACTGGATATGACAGAAAGTTTCTGTTTTAATGTCTGCTGGCATTGCCAGTGCTGATCTGAATCAGTCTAGCAATGTCCTGCCTTAGTGAGTCCCGCCGACGTTCCAGACGAATTTTCCATGGTGGATCTCTTTGGTCACTCAAACTAATAACACGAAATCGAATCTTCTGACCGTGCAATCTGACAACCGCAACTGCACCACAATACACAAGTGATTGTAGTTGCGGCAGCGACATATCAGCACACAGTCGAGATGCAATCTCATCATTGGTTTGAGATAGAATTCCCGGAGTTGCTGGAGATGCATAGAGCCTGGGAATACCTGGTCTATGCGAAGGATCCATATCCGAGAATTCTATACACGCTCTTTGGAATTCGTCCGGAACCTCAGCGGAATAACGAATAACAAGGAAACGGGATACCGAAGTACCGTAGGAGGACGGACGATGCCAATTTGGAAAACTCGGAAAACAAAATTATTTCAGGAAGTGTATAGTCGACGAAGTGGTCAACAACAATTTAAGTTTAACTTACTTTTGAGTTGGAATGTTTCAATGATTACATTATATTTCCAGATAGGCAACTATTATTTGCTTGCGTGTGTGCGTCAACTCACTTTAGCAGAAGAGGAGGAGCTACAACCGAGCTATATATTGTTTGTGAAATTGTCAAGAATCGTTGAATCGTGCTGTCTCATAAACTAGACTGAATCGTGGGAGATTTTTTTGGTGACAATTTTCTCGCAGATTATATTTGTAGTGATGTTCCTTCCGCTATGTTGCATCCTTGCAGCGGCAACGAGTTAAAATATTCAAGAGTTCTGGGTTCAGGTCGTTCTCTCCTTTATGTATGTATTGTTGATGTATGTTGACTCCCGGTAATTTTTTTTGTTCGACGTCGTATGATTTTGTGAATTTTTAGAAGCGGATAGGTTAACAGGAGTAATTGCTTCAAAATATCGTTTTCGACTGGATGGTAACCAGCCATACAAATACGGAATTAAATAACAATAGGATTCTACTTATTTAGATATCAACCCAGTTTTATTTAACTCTTATTTAAGTAGAGAGAATGATCATAGATACCAACTTCAACTCATAATTTTCCTCTCTATTAATCCTGATATCTGTTTATATGCACACAAACACCATAGTACATTGTTGATGCATCCGAAAATCAAATCAATGCAAATTAAATCAACAATTTCGAACTCATTCAACCCAAATGATCTATTAATCTTTACATTTTACAAAATTATAAATTAACACTTAAGAATGTTTCAAGTTTTTAGTAATTCAGCTGGGACTCTATTATCCCTATTTGTTTCATATTTCCATATTTGGTGCATTGAATATTTATCATTAAAGATGTTGGTGCCAATAATCCCATTGGATCAGATATCATCGAGATCTTACTTAACACCTTTCTGTTGATCATGGTAATAATAATTAGGAAAGCCAAAATACTCATGCAAGACATTCCATGATGGCGCCTAGTACTTTTGGATGACTTTTTGATTTCAAATCCCATAAGTGAAATGTTCTTTACTATTTTATAAGAGTTCAAAAATCACTTGCGTAGTTCAAGTTTCTTTGGAATACTTTTTATTTTATTTTTTGTTTTCGTTAATTGCTCCAAGAATATGCTTCTGCTGCTAAATCGTCTATATAAAGACCAGAAATTATAATTTTCCGTTCTTGGGGGCATTTCTTTTTATTTGAATAGCAAGCGATTGTAAACATGGCATCGCCCACGCTATCAAAGGTAACTGTCATTAATTCAAAAATTTTGGGCCTAATGGCAAATAATTATTCAATGACTACTAGTTTAAATGCAGGATGCATTAAAACCACTCTTCGGTTTAATTGCTGCTGAAGGGCGCGATACTCCATGATGTGGCAAAAGATATTCAGTAATATAATTTTGATGCGATGCTAATCGCATCCGTTTTAAATTTAAATATTTCATTATTCATTCTAAATAACGTATATTCAATTCATTATTTGCCGGCAATCTTTGTTCTAATCTTAGCTGTTGAGTTGGTGACTCTTCTCCAAATCAAACTGGCTCTTTGTGGTCAACGAATATTGTGAAGCGCTTGGGCAGACTCTCCATGAGCTTTAAAATAGCAAAGTCTCGATTACTTGAACAACATTAAACATTTACTTTGTTGAACATCACTTATACTACTTTTTTGTGTTTTAATATTTGTGCGTTTAAATACTACGCTGCTGCCAGGAGATAACGAAATAACAAGGAAACGGGATCCCGAAATACCGTGGGAGGACGGACGATGCCAATTTGGAAAACTCGGAAAACCAAATTATTTCAGGAAGTGTATAGTCGACGAAGTGGTCAACAACAAAACTACGCCGATTTCGACATAAAGGAAGGTCGCGATCAAGTTCCAGACGAGACTCATCTTTTAACTTCAATGGGATTCATGAAAATTGACGGACTAACGGCTCGCAGATAACACTCACAGTAAACTGAAACAAACACGATTCCGAGACGCAACTAATTTTATAGCTCTGCACAACTTCGCAGCAAGGCTACGTGTTCCTCGGCCACGAAAAATATCTACCATAGATACGGAAGACACCTTTTACGCGTCAATCTTCACAGTAAAATTTTCGATGATTTTGTGAGGCGAGACTTTGTTTTTTCACTGCAAAATCACTTCCATCACTGATTTTAGCCCATGACAGTTCCGAGGCTGCAACGATAGGGGCATAATTGCAGTTGTCACGTTATTTCAATTCCCTCAACCGTTCCTCTTCATTTCTTAGATTCATAGCCATGAAACCGTTTCCGATTCAACAGAAGGGTTCTGGCTCGTGTAAAGGCGTCCCCGTTCCCTTCTTGGATAGTTCGTCCGCTGCCTCGATGCCTTCCAATCCAGCATGGCCTGGAACCCAAAGTATCCAGACCTTGTTGGACGAGCCGAGTGTATTCAATCTCTCAAGGCACTCCCACACCAGTTTAGAGTTCACCTGGTTGAACCGAAGTGCCTTGATCGCTGCTTGGCTATCGGTAAGAATAGCTGTGTTCTGCCCCCTGAAGTTCCTTTCCAGATTAAAGGAGGCACATTTGTCAATGGCGTATGTTTCCGCCTGGAATATGCTAGTGTACCTGCCCATTGACTCAAATTACGTTTTCCTTGGACCAATGACACCGACACCCGCTCCTTCTGCTGGAAGGGATCTGTCAGTGTACTAGGCAATCAGTTGCTGGTTTAAGCCGTATGCCGCAGCCACGCTCTCCGAGTTTGCCTTGTTACTCCAACGTGTTTCAAACTTCTTATCTCCTCCCCGCCTCACTGATACTACCGGCCATCCTGAATATTGCCTTCATTGCCTGCATCTGTATGTGCAGATGGAGAGGGGTTGATCCCAGAAAGACCTCCAGGGATGCCGTTGGTCATATACTCATTGCCCCACTGATACACACGCAAGCCAGCCTTTGGAGCTTATGTAATTTCCTGGCTTGTGTGCTGAGTTCGGTTCTTTCTGCCCAGACTACCGCTCCATAGGTAATCATTGGCCTTACTATTGCAATATATATCCAAAGTAGTATCTTCGGGCTGCAACCCCATTTTTTCTTGCTATGGATCTACAAGTCATCAGAGCCCTCCTGGCTTTCCGCCAAGCGTTTCCGACATGTGTCTTGCAGAGCAATTTTTGGTCTAGCGTAATTCCCAAATATTTGACCTCTGTTTCTCGTTTCACCTCCATATTATGTAATGTTATGGTTGGGTTGATCCGCAGTCCCACCTTCCTGTACTAGGCATGTTAGGCAAGTTGGTCTGAAAGATGTAGGGTGAAAAGGATCCTTTTTATCCGCTTTCGGAATAAAGACCACTTTTGACCGTCTCCATGCCCTTGGTATGTATCCCAGTGCTATGCTAGCCTTTACCACCCTCAGAAGAGACTCTAAGATAATTCCTAGGCCTCTCTGGATTAGTGCTGGGAAAATGCCATCTACTCCGGGAGATTTCAGTGGTTTAAAAGTTCCCACTGCCCACCTTTGCTTAGCTGCTGAGCATACCTCTTTTGCTAGTTTCCAGGTCTCCTTTCTTCCCCTTTTATTTGTTGTTAGGGTATCAGGCAGAATGCTGTCGCCTGTAACCGAGGGATAGGACCCCGGGGAATGAGTTCGCAACAACCGGTATTCGGTCTAGGCCTGCCTTAATAAGGAACTCCAGACATCCCGGTTTTGTGCCGAGTTCCACCAATTCGATATCCCTAAAAGGTGTCTGGCGTCCTGGCCTACACCATCGCTCCATTTTAGGCGGGGTCTGCCTCGTCTTCTTTTTCTACCATAGATATTGCCCTTATAGACTTTCCGGGCTAGATCATCCTCATCCATAGGGATTAAGTGACCCGTCCACCGTAACCTGTTGAGCCGGATTTTATCCACAACTTGACGGTCATGGTATCGCTCATATATTTCGTCGTTATGTAGACTACGGAATCGTCCATCCCCATGCAGCGGGCCTAAAATTCTTCGGAGGATTCTTCTCTCGAACGCGGCCAAGAGTTCGCAATTTTTCCTGCTTGTCTTGTACAGTAAGAGCTTTGACCCTATGGTGAAACGTTTCGAGCGGAACAGTTTTTGTAAACTGAAATAGGCTCTGTTGGCTGACAACAACCGTGCGTGGATTTCATCATCGTAACTGTTATCGGTTGTGATTTTCGATCCTAGATAGGAGAAATTATCAACGGTCTCAAAGTTGTATTCTCCTATCTTCATTCTTCCCGTTTGACCAGTGCGGTTTGATGTTGGTTGGTTGATTTTTGGTGCTGATGTTGCCACCTTATATTTTGTCTTGCCTTCGTTGATGTGCAGCCCAAGATCTTGCGCTGCCTGTTGGATCTGGATGAAAGCAGTTTGTACGTCTCGGGCCGTTCTTTCTATGATGTCGATATGGTCAGCGTAGGCTAGTAGTTGGGTGGACTTAAAGGGGATGGTGCCTCTTGCATTTACATCAGCATCACAGATCACTTTCTCGAGGGCCAGGTTAAAGAGGACGCATGATAGGGCATCCCCTTGTCGTAGAGCGTTGTTGATGTCGAATGGTCTTGAGAATGATTCTGCTGCTTTTATCTGGCCTCGCACATTGGTCAAGGTCAGCCTAGTCAGTCTTATTAATTTCTTCGGGATACCGAATTCTCTCATGACCGTGTACAGTTTTGCCCTGGCTATGCTATCATAGGCGGCTTTAAAGACGATGAGTAGATGGTACAACTGGTGTCCATATTCCAACAGTTTTTCCATCGCTTGCCGCAGAGAGAAAATCTGATCTGTTGCTGATTTGCTTGGAGTGAAGCCTCTTTGGTATGGGTCAATGATGTTGTGGGCGTATGGGGCTATCCGGCCTAGCAAGATAGCGGAGAATATCTTATAGATGGTACTCAGCAACGTGATACCTCTCTAATTGCTGCACTGTGTGATATCTCCCTTTTTATGTATGAGACAGATAATGCTTCGTTGCCAATCGTCAGGTATTGATTCGCTGTCCCATACCTTGAGCATAAGTTGATTAACCACTTGGTGTAATTGGTCGCTTCCATATTTAACCAATTCGGCTGTGATTCCATCGGCTCCCGGCGACTTATGATTTTTTAGCCGATGAATTGCACGGACTGTTTCTCCTAAACTTGGTGGTGGCAGTATTTGTCCGTCGTCTTCAGTTGGCGGGAGCTCCAACTCGCCGATGTTGTGGTTGTTCAGTAGCTCATCAAAGTACTCAACCTATCGCTCCAATATGCCCATTCTGTCCGAAATCAAATTTCCTTCTTTGTCTCGGCGGGATGAGCATAGAGGTGTATAAGGCTTCATCCCGCTGACTTGGTGGTAAAACTTCCGCGCCTGGTGCGGTTGCCCCCTGTACTTTTCAAGTTCACAGACTTGTTGGTTCCCTCAGGCTTCCTTTTTCCGCCTGTGAAGTGGCTTCTCCGCTTGACGCAGCTCGTGATAAGTCTCTGGGCGTGCCTGCATTCTTTGAGAATGCAACATTACTCGGTATGCGGCATTCTTCCGTTCCGTTGCTAGTTTACATTCATCATCAAACCAGCCGTCTAACTTATTGCTTAGAATAAATTCAAGAAAGTACCCTTCGATTGGTGTCCCTGCTTCCCCAGACTTCGTGTGGGCGTTGGCATCGCAGTCGAGGAGAAGTGGTAACGCCCTCTTCTCACAATAATTCATCAGTTTTACGACTTTTTCCGGTGGAGCCCGGATTTCATCCCCTGGGAAGTATCTCGTTGTCACGACTGCCTCTCGAGTGGTCCTTCCGGCTTCGAATGAAAATTGGATAGCCACAAAGTCCCCGGCTAAGAACTCTGAAAGACATATGTATTTGAAATTACGTTTAAGAATTATGCAAGCTCTTGGTTTTTCACGAGAGGAGTCCTAAATTACCTGCATGCTTCCTCATTGCAGACCGCGAATCTGGCCCTGGTACACCCAGGGCTCCTGAGCCAACAATATCCCAATGCTCTCCTTGGAACTTGCCCTTGCAATTACCGCAAATGCAGCTCTCCCATGGTGGAGGTTTATCTGGGCTACCTTAGTGTTGGCCATTGGCTCCGTTATTGCTGTGCTCTTCTCCACTGTCGGAGTATCGCCCTCCTCTTCCGATATGGCGCTTTCCTACGCATCGCTGTCCACCGTAAGCCCTAGGAGTCCTAGGTTTAGGTCGTCCAGCTTGTGCTCTTTACTGGGTAGTAGGTCTGCTTCTCTGGTTGATCCACTCCTTTCCACCTCTATGGCTTTCGAGACTTCTTCGGGGACCTCGGTATGTTTTTCACCCGGTGTCTCCTCCGAGGTATCTTTCCTCGGCTTTTCCCTGTGCACATGCACGGGTATGTTGCCAAATCGGTAGTTGATATGGCAACTCCGACGTTTGATTGGTCTACCCCGATCGTGAGGAGTTTACCCTTGCCCTCCACCTTGCTTCTGAAGACTCTCTATAGTCGAGTATGGAGATCTTCATTCAGGGCGATTAGGAGGCCCATAAGGTCTTCCGTTTCTATTGCCGCGGCCTTTTGCTGAAAAACTGTCACTATCCCTGGTATATCATCCCTAGCACATGTTGACAGTTCCACCACTTCCTAGACTGGCAATTTAGGAACTATGGTTCTAATCCATTCTGCAGTGTCCTCCGTCGCGCAGTTTACCAGTATAAGGCCTGGTCGAAAGCGTATCCCGGTGAATACAAGCTGCGAAGTCCATCCCTTGCACATCTGCCTGACGACAAGGTCCTCAATGGTTTCCTGCTCCTCACGAATGAGTATTTGCTCGGGAAACATTTTTGGCAGTATGTTCAGTGGAATGCCCTTGACCGCACTAGCACAGTTAATGGCGGGCTTCGTGAGTCCTGCCTTCACTCCTGATCTGCCCGGTTTTTCTCCCCTTTGGGTTCAGGTTTGGATTTTTGGGAGCATTAGCTTCATGTGGGTTGATCTCTGCTGCTGCCCGCTTTCTCGGCTGCGGTAGAGATGGCTTGGGTCTGTCCTGAGCCTTGTTAGGGACCTCTTCTGGTTTCAAGCCTTCCTTCAGATAGCGTATGCATCATTTAACACCGGCACGGTTATATTTATCTCAGACGTGCTTTTGCTGGTCCCTGCTCTTTGAGCCGTGGCGTTTGTTGGTTGTTGTCCATGCAGTATACAAATCTTAAACTTGGATCCACTGCTTGGCGTCCCAACTTCTCTCTTCTTGGGTGCAATCACCTGGCTCTTAGTATTTCGGAGATGTGCTTAACCAGTTTTTGTGCGATACGGGGCCCCGCTTTGTTAGTTTTTGTTTTCTTTTCTTTGTTGTTTGTACTCATTTGATTCCCACGAGTATGGGGGTTAAGAGGACCACTGTGCCATAGCCCCCAGTAGCACGGTAAGTTCTAACTTACTCACTAAGGCGACCAGGTATAAGTGAGGCTCCATTCGGATACAGTCAGTTACCCCCGACTGCAAACTATCCAATGGGCACGGTTCGCATAACACCCTGGATTGGGGGAGGTGGTTTTCGACTCTCCAGTCTAGATCCGTGGCGTTTTGTTAATAGTAGGGTCACTTCGTACAGGGCGTGGCTATCACCACTCAGTAACGGTAGACGAGACCTTTGAAAAACCACGCGCCGCCTCAGAGGAGAGACAGCTCGTCCTCAGAGATTGACAGGTTGGCCTCAGGGAGCTATGTTCCGCGTCAGTCTATCCTGCAGTGCACTGCTTGACCCCTGTGTCTTCACGCATCATGAAGGACCGGCAGGCATCATTGTAAACGGATGAATAAACTTTAACATAGTTCTTATTACACGTACAAAAACACTGGTACAGTCAATATAAAAATCCAAGCCGATATTTTGTACATATTATTATAGAAATGAGTAGGAGACAGGTTATCAACGAGTTACATAAACCGGCTCGCAGAAATTTTAGATGCTTGGGTGTCGTTATTGAAGGTATAGATGGCTTATGGAAGACAGATTTGACTGATATGAATTCATTTTTCACTGATAACCAAGGATTCAGATTTCCCATTAAAATCATCGACACATTTTCGATTTTGCTGGGCCGTTTGGTCAATTTGCTCGACAGATTAATAAAGAAATACAATATGACCGAATATCGTACCATAAAATGAAGAAGGCCAACGCCAACGCCCATCAAATGAAATCAAGTTATTATCACCTGTGAATAAAAAGATTAACGTAACCTCAAAACCGAAATTAAAACAAGTCGGAATACCGGATGCTGGCACTTCGGCTTTGTGTTCATCTTATGTGAGAGATTTTCGACACAAAATTTATACTATACTAATACATGCACGTATATAAATTGATCGTATACATATTTCTGTAGTATACATATGTACAAACAAAGTACGTATATTGAATACCGTGTGTCCAATGTACAAATATGTTTATTTGAATTAGGCACTACCCCAAAGCTTAATTTACATAAACATGTAAACCCATACCTATGCATTCTCGAGTAATTGATATTGATAAATAAATGATTAACAAAGTAGAAGGATTCACGTGAGCTCACTTTGTTGTAGTATTGACGAATTATTATGTTATGATGACGTCATCCACATTTTAGAATGCACGAAATTCATACAAAATGTAAAAGTTTCACCTTCTCTAACTTTGCGAACAAAAGTTGGATTTGCTTCAGACTTCCCATTCCTGATATTATCCCTTATGCGAGTGCCAAATTTTGAAGTTCTAGCATGAACTTAAGATGGGTTTCCGGCTAAATTTCCAAAATATGCTTATTTAATTTATTTGTGTAGGTATCGGAACGGAATTTATTTTGGGGCCTAGATTTCGCTTAGATACACCAATGCGATTTTTTTCAGATTTTTCGGTTGAATAAGTTCTGTGAACGAGACCTGTTACACTTTTTGCGGGTCATATTTTGAGCCCTCACTCCACCCTACGTTTTACTAAAGATCATATAATTGGAAGTACTAACTGAGCCCTTTTATTTTATACCCCACACCACCATATTCTGCGAAAAAATTTTGCCCCCCCACTTTTGCATGTATGGGGAGCGCCCTCTTAAATTCACTACAAAAGCCACTTGCTGTATGTAAAGGGAAGACCAGACCAGATGCTCTCACCAATTTTCGTGACAATCGGTCTAGCTGTTTTCGAATAAATCGGGTGTGACAGATAGACAGACATCGAATCGATGAATTACTACTAGGTTTTGTTTTACACAAAACCTTAACAAGTCGATTATGTAAGAATTAGCAAGCACAAATATGTCTTTGAACTCTCCCCAAATTGGTCAACAGAAATATTCAGGGTAGATCAGATAAACAATACAGAACCGTATACTAATATTCTTAAAGATTATCAAGGAAATTTATTAAAAGGAGTGTTCTACGAACTGGAATTACTACAAACTAAGCAACCAGATGTATATCTCGTAGAAAAGATCTTAAAAAGTAGGGGATCGAGTTCTTGTCAAGTGGCTTGGTTTTACATCCGACAACAACCCCTGGATTAATATAAAAGCCGTCATTTAAAGTGTAAACTCGCAGCCAAAATGTTAAATTTGAAGTTCGCTTGTGTCCGCCGAAGCGAATGGTTCGTTCTGACGATTGCTCTCGACTGTGTTCAGATAGGGCTTGTGCGCTGTTGCCAAGTTTACGATCATCGTTACTCAATTGTTTAGCCGTGTTTGATTAACGGTTTAATTAACGGTAAAACAGTGACAATTAGAGTTGTAATAACCGTGACTTGGCGTTAACAAAGTGAAGCCGGTACAAGCCTCGCGCCGCGAGTGCGGAACTCATCCTTACTCGAGGGACACGAAACTACAGCATGTAAAAGACGCGGAACCAGCTTACACTGCCGCCGCCCATGGATTGGGCGATTCTAATATCTCCACACAACTCCTTCATTCGGCCGACAAGACCATTACGGCCGAAGAAATGATAAGTGACGACTGTCCCGTCATAACTGTCGACGACGACTAGAGGTTCCCTCCTGGGGACCAGCCCGACGCTCGGAGTGGTGAATCAAATTACTGCGTTAACTACATCCAAGGCTTGCAAGATGAATTCAAACTTGCTTCAGGTAAGTCTGTCTTCAAATGAAAACAAACAGACTCGGGCATCTCGAACAAGGAGGCCCCAGCGAAAAAAAACCGATTTTATCTCCTCTCTGACAACGAGCATCGCCCCGAAGCGACGCACGCAAGTCCCGGAACCTCGAAATCCGCTGACACGGCCATTCCACCGTTAGTTAAAGATAAGAATAGAATTAGCTTTCTCCCCCCGATTTTCCTGTATGGATTGACTGCCAGGGCACTGGGCCTTGTAACCAAGAACACATTTGAAATTACCAACCTACCGGCCAACAGGTTCAACGTCCGGCTCACTTGTCCCAATACACATAGGAAACTAATACATTTAATTAAGATCACCAAATTGGAAGGGCATTCCTTCACGCTGAAAGAGGAGAGGAAGCCAACCCTCATCCTCAGAGGAATCTCTGAGCTGTGGCTTCGGAAATCAAGGAGTTAATGCAGATCACACCTGTCCGAGTAACAAGGTTTTCCACCCCGTGGTCATGAGCCCATGACACCAATCTGAGCCTCTTCAGTGTGACTTTCAACTCTAACGCAGACGCCAATATAGCCACAAAAAAAAATACCCTACTGTATCAACGGATTAGCTGGGAGAAGCCCCGAAAAGGGGAAGTCACTCAATGTTTCAATTGCCAACAATTTAGCCACGTGTCCGCAGATGTGTGAAGCGCGCGGGCCCACACGCCTCCCGGGAATGCCCCCGTTCAAATGTAGGAGACAACGCTGAAAAGAAGTCGGCGGAACCCCTCAAATGTGTGAACTGTGGCCAACTGGGTTATCCTGCCAATTTCTCTAAGTGCCCCTGTAGGCTGGAATCTATCCAGCGCAAAGAAAGAGCAAAAAGCATCCCGCACTCTCGATCTGCTTCGTTCTTCCCCCAGCTTGACAGACCCTCGCCTGTTCGCGTCTCGCAGCCTAACACTCTGCCTCATGCCAACTAGACCGCCCCTCCCTCATTGACCCCGTCTTTTGCGGCAGTGGTCAGAGGTCGAGCAAGACCCGAAACCCTTAGCCCTTTATCGCCTGCACATTCTTCCATTCCAAGAGGCTTCTTCATGGAAGCTAGGTCTCTATTCAATATGTCTTTCTCCTCGCTGTGGAGCACAATTTCCGACTTCTATCACAACTATCTCCGTCTCCCCCTTGAAGACAAACCCGAAGCGTACCTACAATTCCTCTTCAAATTGCTAGACAACCAAAATGAAGGTGCTCACATCATCATCATCATCAACGGTGCAACAACCGGTATCCGGTCTAGGCCTGTCTTAATAAGGAACTCCAGACATCCCGGTTTTGCGCCGAAATCCACCAATTCGATATCCCTAAAAGTTGTCTGGCGTCCTGACCTACGCCATCGCTCCATCTTAGGCAGGGTCTGCCTCGTCTTCTTTTTCTACCATACTACCGGGTGGGATCATCCTCATCGGTCATGGTATCGCTCATAGATTTCGTCATTATGTAGGCTACGGAATCGTCCATTCTCATGTAGGGGGTCAAAAATTCTTCGGAGGATTCTTCTCTCGAACGCGGCCAAGAGTTCGCAATTTTTCTTGCCAAGAACCCAAGTTTCCGAGGAATACATGAGGACTGGCAAGATCATAGTCTTGTACAGTAAGACCTTTGACCCTATGGTGAGACGTTTCGAGCGGAACAGTCTTTGTAAGCTGAAATAGGCTCTGTTGGCTGACAACAACCGTGCGCGGATTTCATCATCGTAGCTGTTATCGGTTGTGATTTTCGACCCTAGATAGGAGAAATTATCAACGGTCTCAAAGTTGTATTCTTATTCTTCTTCGTGTTTCACCAGTGCGGTTTGATGTTGTTGGTTGGTTCGTCTTCGGTGCTGACGTTGCCACCATATATTTTTTCTTGCTCACACTCAACACTAATTCGTTCATTTCTAACGACAAACGTTTCGCCTTCCACAAGTTCTTAGAGGATTCAACATGTGTCACTAGCTGCTTCTCTTTAGCAGTCCACTCGGACCATCATGCCCTCAGCCTCTCTCTACAACTATAGCAAATTCTTCCCTAACTCCACCATCCGCACAAATGCAGATCTTTCAATCTGACAAACTGGGACAATTTCCAACGCGACTTAGACAGTGTGCTGGGCCCTCCCCTGGAAAAATCGCGCATCCACTCTAATGTTGAGCTAGATACATACATCCGGAAAGTGAACTCTGCCTTCGAAACTACAGTTGACAAGCACGCTCCAGTTAAAGAAACTGGTTACTACAAATACGGGTGCCTTTCCCCCTCAACCGTCCTCTTAGTCCGCGATAGAAACAGACTACTGCAACGCAGGAAACGTGTATCTCACCGATCACGGAACAGATGCAACTTTGACTACCGTCTCCTTTCCGAGATCATCAAAGACCTGTCCAGCAAAATCAACGGAGCTATTCGGTTCGAACTGAATGCATCTTACAAGAAATTCCTCAAATCCCTCAAACCTGGCCCACAAGTTTTCTCAATAATTAATCGATTGGCTGGCAGGAAAAAATATACTACCTTCAACCAAATCCCAATAAAAATAGGTAACCTCCAGTGTCACTCCCCTGAGGAAAAAATATCCGCCTGCGTAGATTATTTCAGCCACTTATTCAGAGTCAAATCGCTAGCGGACCCCATCTGGAACTCGGTGGTCGTCAATGCTGAGGTTGAGCTTGGAAGGGTCTTACCTTTGCCCCTTTTCTCCCAGATGCCCAGCTGATACAGTCAGAACAGGCCGTTTCGCCTCCTTCTTTACCTCCCTAGAAGAAGTCGAACTTGCAATGTCCCGGTGCAACCATAAAAAATCTTCGGGCCCCGATCACATCCCTAACTTTGTTCTGCGGAAATGTGAACGTCTCGCCATCCTCTTCAACAATTGCCAAAACAACGGCCACTTCCCGGTATCTTGGAAATCAGCCCTCCTCATACCTATCCCTAAGGAGGGGTTGTTTGGGAGTATTAAAAACTATGGCACAGGTCATCCCAAGTCCAGCCTAGTATTCTACTAGGCGCGCTTATTCATTTGGGAGTGACGATCTCCTGTCCCTCGCTGCTGAGTATCTTCTGTGGAAAAAAATTCTTAATCCTAGCACCGGGGAGTGCTTCGTTCTCAAAGTAACAAAAAACACTCTTTTACACATTTAACAATTTTTTATTAATTTCTTCTACTTATGTATAATTACCTTAGTCTACTCTTCTACTACTCACTCACAAGATAAGAATTTTCACTTCTACTCGGCTTTACGCTAGACACTCCAAAACTCCACTACTGGTCACTCTTCTGATCACAAAACTCCCTCCAAAAAGGTTTACCCTACAGTACCCAGCCCACAGTAGATATACTATAGGCAGTACCCTTACAAAACTGACCCCACTTGCAAATGTGCTTGCAGAAGCTTATCTGTACACATCAGAGACGGTAAACAAGGAAAAAGCATAATCTTCGTCAAATCGTATTGGTAAGAGAGAGATCGGTGAGCTTTTGCTATTCTGGTACTACGGCGTGCTCACCCATATAGTAAAAAGTTGTTTCACGTATTCACTTATACATAAGCAAAAACTTGCCAATCTCACCAATACATTGGCAAGTCCGGGCGGTATGTCAAACACACCTGATCGGGTTTTTGGTACATCTCGCTCATGCTCAAGGGCAAAACAATTTGAAATCGGGTGTACTCGCACTGATTTCCCCCCTTGAGGGGCAAGGGGGAGTGAGGTAGCTGTCTAGTATCTAACTGTGACCCAGCCGAACAATAATAGACTCCGCTAATTCGCTGCAACTTAAGTAGTCTCAGTCGCGAAGACCACTTGCAGCAATCCGGAACTTAAATGATTTTCCAGGTCAAGGTATGTTGCTTCTTAATACTGCAACAGCCAGCCGACGGGCGATGTCGTCAGAATATGCTCATGTGTGTCCATCACCGGTACTATGGAGCTGGTGAGGACATAGCTTGAAAAGCAAGCCGGAACATGGAATCGCTTGCAAAGTGGGACATAAGCACATGGACAAGGTTGCTAATGTTTGTTTTGAAATTGACCTTGCAGCAATTACTGTCGGTGATTGCTGACGTTCTTGACGCGGACTTAGCCGGTCGATGGCTTGTGGGAAATCACTCAAACATTCTCCCATCCGAGAAGACTTCGTGCTGAGTCGTAGGATTTCGATGCTGGTTATAGAAACTACTGTTGAACAGCTACCCCTTGGCAAGAATCTGCTTGTGCCAGATGAGTAAGTCGTGTTCTCTTCGAACTTATTTCCTAACATTACAAAAATTTTTTCTCATGGATTACATGACGGATTACAGGACGTGTGGACTTTGCACTTATTTCCTAATATTACAAAATTATTTCTTATGGAATTTTACACAATAGTTTTAACAAGCTTACAAAAATCTTTTCATGATGCTTATCAATTACGGTTATGAATGATCTTTTTAAGGTTTTGTTTGTAGAACAAAACTCCGTCCGTCCGTCTGTCTGTCTGTCTGTCTGTCACAGGCACTTTTCTCAGAAACGGCTACACCGATTGACACGAAATTTGGTGAGAAGGTGGGAACTGTGGACCTCCAGACATGCAGTGAGTAAGATCCTCCTATGTTGAGTCCCCATACATGTAAAAGGGAGCGTAAAATTTTTTTTCACCAAATATAGTCATGTGGGGTATCAAATGAAGTGTCTCGATTAGTACTTAGCCGGTCTGAGTTTTGAGATTTGTTAAAAAGGCGGGGAGTGGGAGAGGTTCAAAGTGATGATTTCTTTAACGGAGCTATTCTCAGAAACCACCCAACCGAAAAATCTGAAAAAAATCGTGAAGCTGCCTCTGTACGGTACCCAGGCCTCAAAATACTCTCCATATGGATATCTGTTCAAATTAAGTTAATAATAGTATATTACCGTATTTTTGGGAAAATTGAGTAAAATCCCCCTTAAGTTTATGTCAGAGTTATAAAAGTTGGTAGTAGTATAAAATATAATATGAAACATATTATCGCCAAGTTTGATCAATATCATTATCATACTATTAGTAACAAAGTTACAGTAGCTCAAAGTTGCCTTACCGTGTAAATTTACGACCCGAAGTACTAAATCTGATATGCTAAATGCATGTTCTTAACGGGCTACGTACAAATGGGATAGTTCTACACTCAAATATACTCACACAAGAAACAAACAAAACCGGGTTCAACTTTGACTGTATATGATGAATTTCGGAAGGAGCGAGAACCTTTAGAATTGATGCGACTCTATGCTTCACAGCCTTATTTTCAATTTCCTTCTGACTCCGGATCCAAGCCAGGGCTACCTCAGAATCAGTGTAGGCTGAGCACTTTAGTGGAATTGCCCCTAAGCTTTTTTTGACATCCCTTAATAATTACCATGCTTTCCAGTTCGAGCTTGGGAATGGTACAAAGTCCTTCGGCGTGGCCAACCCGGGCCTTCAGAGGGGTAAATTGCCCCCTTGATGCAATATACCCACGATGTATCTTGACTCTGCTATAAATAACAGCAGCATACCCTTCTTGCCACAACTTCTGAATTTCGATTCGTGGCTTCATAATAACGGGCAATAGCCAGCCAATGGGATCAAACAGAGATGCACTCACACTCAGGATTTTTCTTTTAGTGAACATAGTAATTTTTCTCGCCTTGATACTATACTAAAAGCAATCCTTTTGAGGATTGTAGTGCAACCCCAGGATCTTTAAATCACTCTCGGCCTTTTGCAACTCTTCAAAGGAATCAATTTGCCGCGATCTATCTATGTTTTCCAACACTTCCCTATGGTTACTGGCCCACTTCGTTAGGGACATCTTCCCTTTCTCCAATTTTTTTAATCATATCTTTGGCAGCACCAATTCTTGTTGCCCCATACAACAAGACATCCATATAGAAGGCGTTTTTTACTACCCATTTCGTCTCCTCATCGGGCGCGTTGTCCTCGGCAACCTGATGAAGTGTCCAAATCGCCTGCCACGGAGCGCAATCAATCCCATAGGTCACTGTTTTCAGAAAATACTCCTGAATAGGTTCCTTCGGGTTAGATCTCCATAGGATTCTCAGTTTTAACTGGTCCTCTGGTCTTAGCAAAATCTGGCCACACATTTTAGTAATATCACTGGAGAAAACAAACTCAAATTTCCGACTACGGGTAACAATGTCAAAGATGTGGGTTTGCAACTTTGGCCCAGGAAGAATTGTTTGATTGAGACTAACGCCCCTTAGACGTCGGACTGGAGGCGTTAACACATTCCTGAGCTTCGATGTGGTGGCATCCTTGCGAATCACACTCAGGTATGGTATGTAATAAACGTCCCCACTAGTATCACCTCGGAGTTCAGTAGGGACCTCTTCCATATGGCCAAGTCCCGATATTCTGACATGAATTCGTCCAATTTCGTTTTGTGTTCAGCGTTCTTTAACCACCGTTTCTCCTGGCCGAGAAAATACTGAACTGCCTTGCTAAATGAGTTTCCCAACTGAATATCCTCCTGACACCACGGGGTTGGTACAACATACCGATCGTCCTCAGCTCGATAATGCTGTGATTGGAATAGATGTTCACATCGCTCCTCATCCAATTCAACCCGCTCATTTTTGTCAATGGGCATGTCCCAAAAAGACCTTAGGTTTTATTCAAGTTCCTCTAAGGAGACATATGAGGCCGTAACTTTAGAAGCAGGCAGTGCAGCAGAACCAGACACTACCAATCCAAGTCGAGTATTTTGAGCTAAAAATCCTTCTACAACTTCCACTCCTTCCAAAAACAATTGAGGAAGGACATTAGAACCTAGAAGAACCGGAACATGTGAAGCGTGGTCTGTAACCGGATCTGCCAGCCTCTTCCCTGGGAACAATGAACTAATTTCCTTAGGTGGACGAGGAAGACGCCCTTTGGTAACTCGCCTGACTACCAGCGCCTTCGTTTCCACGTTTGAACCATCCTCTAAACTAAGAGTCAACCCGACAATTGAGGACACTCTTCCTGCGGATACTCCTCCCATCCCGGATACTTCCACATTGATTTTCTGCTTAGTTAGTCGCAGCCTTTGAATTAACTCCTCAGTGATATAGCCGCTCTGGCTACCTTGGTCCACCAAGCACCGAACTGAAATTATACTTCCATCCCTTGCCTTTATCTTTATTACAGCTATGGGCAAGATAGTTTCGGAATGGGCAAGTTTTGTAGAGTTTTCCGCGTGATGAGAAATACTCCCTTGCATGCATGACCCACATGAGATTGGTCTTTGCCGGGATGCAATACTGTTTCATGCTGCCCATGACAAAGCTCGCATTTCAAAAACTTACGCCTTTGTCATTCCGTACCTTTTTTGCACTTGTGGGAGGCACAGAAGACACATATACCATAATGCCGGAGCAGATCCCCTCTGTCCTTGCTGTTTACTAATCGTGGACATTTTAACACCAGATGATCTACCATACAAATGTAGCATGGAAAACGCTTTATTTTTCCCCCTTGTGCCTTTGTGGCAGGGTAAATTTCCTTATGCGGTTTTTTCCGACCACCTAAGGTCTCTGCCTTCTTAGCAACGGGATGTTCTTCGGCTTGAACCTTCGCGAGTCCGCCCAACCCCTCCCAACTGGGAGACATAACTATGTATCAATTGTTACGGGAAGTTTTGGCTGCTTAAGCAATGAGTCAAATTCCCTTCGGGTGGAGATATCCATTTTACGGGTAAGGATAAAAGGTATGAAAGGTCCACGTTTATCACAATTGAACCCAGCTTTCCTCATGTTTTGAACCACTGAGCGCATTGTGTCAAGTGCCTTCCCAATGGTAGTGGGGTCTTGTAACACTATCTAGGGAAGATCTATTAGGGCCTGGATCTCCTTTTCTACCAGCGCCCGAGGATTACTGTAGCGTCGTTCCAGAAGTTCCCAGGCTTTCTCGTAGTTTTCCCCATGCACTCCTAAGTGCTCTACGACTCTCCTCGCATCACCTTTTAATTTGCTCTGCAGCATCATTAGCCTTTCTGCTCGCCCATGCTGCAGCAAAACGCTCCCGCGTCCTTTTTTCTTGCCGGAATTTGACTAGGGACTCCCTCACACTTTCAAGTTTTGTGACCCTTTCCTGCTGGGCATCAATAATTGCCTGAATCTCCATTCTGGCTAAATTTGAAGGTCGCGATAATGCCGAGCTCTGCGACGATAATATAACTTTGCGACCTTAATTTGAGCGCCGTAACGATTATAACTTTGCGCTCTTAATTTGAGCGCCGTAACAATAACAATTTTGCGCTCCTAATTTGAGCGCCGTAACAATAATAGCTTTGCACCCTTAATTTGATTTGAACACCGCAACAATAATAACTTTGCGCTCTTAATTTGAGCGCCTCAACAAAAATAATTTTGCGTTCTTAATTTGAGCGCTTCAACAACAATTACTTTGCGTCCTTAATTTGAGCGCCGCAACAATAACAACTTTGCGCTCTTAATTTGAGCGCCGCAGCAATAATAATTTTGCGCCCTTAATTCGAGCGCCGCAACAACAATTACTTTGCGCGCTAAATTCAAGCGACGCAACAACAATAACTTTGCGCTCTTAATTTGAGCGCCGCAACAATAATAATTTTGCGCCCTTAATTCAAGCGTCGCAACAACAATTATTATACTTTGCGCCCTAAATTCGAGCGCCGCAACAATAATAACTTTGCGCCCTTAATTTGAGCGCCTCAACAATAATAATTTTGCGTCCTTAATTCGAGCGCCGCTGAACGGGGCACTGAATACGTGGGAAGTGCAACACTGTAAGGACCTATCCTTTGGTCTGAGCGCGCCCACGTAACAACAAACTGGTGCACTGGAAACGTAGGAGACGCAACAACTCAAAGATCTTCCCTTTGGTCTGAACGTTCCTATGTTGCTCCAGCACAAACAAAGCATCGATAATTTTGCCGTTCAGTATTGTCGCGGCGGAACACTAACAAGTTTTCTTTTCACGATGCACTTTAATTTCCCCAACAACACGAGCACACAAAATTTAATGAAATTCACTTTATTTCAATAATAAATTACAAGTTATCTGTAGACACTTACGTAAAGAATCCTAGTTTGGCATCCTATCCGGCTCGACGGACCAAATGTCTGGGATCCTATCCGGTTCGACGGACCAAATGTTTGGAAGTATTAAAAACTATGGCACAGGTCATCCCAAGTCTAACCTAGTATTCTACTAGGCGCGCTTATTTATTTGGGAGTGACGATCTCCTGTCCCTCGCTGCTGACTATCCTTCTGTGAAAAAAATCCTTAATTCTAGCACCGGGGAGTGCTTCGTTCTGAAAGTAGCAAACAACACTCTTGTACACATTTAACAATTTTTTATTAATTTCTTCCACTTATATATAATTACCTTAGTCTACTCTTCTACTACTCACTCACAAGATAAGAATTTTCCTTTCTACTCGGTCTTACACTAGGCACTCCAAAACTCCACTACTGGTCACTCTTCTGATCACAAAACTCCCTCCAAAAAGGTTTACCCTACAGTACCCAGCCGAACAATAATAGACTCCGCTAATTTCCGCCTCGCTGCAATTTAAGTAGTCTCAGTCGCGAAGACCACTTGCAGCAATCCGAAACTTAAATAATTTTTCAGGTTAAGGTATGTTGCTTCTTAATACTGCAACAGTCAGCCGACGGGCGATGTCGTCAGAATATGCTCATGTGTGTCCATCACCGGTACTATGGTGCTGGTGAGGACATAGCTTGAAAAGCAAGCCGGAACATGGAATCGCTTGCAAAGTGGGACATTAGCACATGGACAAGGTTGCTAATGTTTGTTTTGAAATTGACCTTGCAGCAATTAATGTCGGTGATTGCTGACGTTGTTGACGCTTAAACAGGGGTACTCGGGCTCTCCTATCTCCCTTCTTTCCAAAATTGGAAAAATATTCGAACGTATCCTTCTAAGTCACCTCAATAGACACTACTCCACCATCATTCCACTTAATCAATTCGGCTTCGAAAACCTCAGATCCACCGAGCAGGCAATCCTATACCTGCGAGATCATATCCTCAACCAACTGGAAAACAGGCATTGCAGCGTAGCCTGCACCTTAGACCTCGAAAAGGCTTTTGATTCAGCTTGGATTGCTCTGCAAATTAATTCAGTTCAATTGCCCCCTCCCCTTATTCAGAATCCCCGCAGACTTCATCTCCAACAGAACTTGCCACGTGCGCTTCGATGAACTACGCTCCATCGACTTGCCAGTAAACTCAGGAATCCCTCAGGGATCTATTCTAGGCCCCAAACTTTTTAACATCTTCCTCCACGATATTCTCCTCCCTCCCGTAAACTTTTCCCCCACGACAACGGCAACTCAGGCAGCCCTTCTCCCGCCCTCTTCCCCCAACGACAATGGTCCTCCCGCGTCAGGAGGGATCCTCTTCGCCGATGACACCATCCTGTAAGCGAGTGGTCTCAGGGCCTCAATAGCTTCCCTCTCTCTCAATATCCTAACCATTAGGGTCTTCGCGTATTTCAACCGGTGGGCTCTTACCGTTAATTCCTTTAAGTCTGAGGTTATTTGCCTCAGAAACCCCAGTGGGAAGTGCCACTGGTGTACAGTGCCAGAAAGCAGACCCGTTATTGCCAATGCTTTTAAGGCCTCAGCTGCCTTAAGAGACCTCCTCTCATCCCGGGCCCTGTTCCCTGCCACCGAAATCCTTTTATACAAAACTCTTATTCGCCCAATCCTGACCTACGGTTTCCCAGCATGGGCTACCATGTCACCGAACGTAGCAAAACCCCTCCAACGCTTTGAAAGGACGATATTCAGGAAATGCACGGCCAAATACAGAAGGCCAAACCTAAAATTTCAAAAAAACTCTCCCCTGTACGACCTTTCCGGGGTTTGCCCGATAATTCCGCACATGATCAAGTTGTCGCTCGTCAGACTGAAAAAGTGGCTGTCTCACCCTAAGCCGCTGATAAAAAATCTCGCTAAACGCAATGCATTGTTACGCGAGCAGAGGTACTACGTGTCAGGGGTGGCTCTCCTCTCGGACAGTAACTCTCCTCTCAACCATCACGTCTCCCCTCCTTCCTTCATCCCCTCCTTTTATCAAAGCTCCTCCCCGGATTTTCACAGAGGCAAAACGCGTAAGTCCAATGTTCTGGCAGTCAATCCCCGCGCAGGTATAGATCACCTTTTATTATTTTTCTTTACTTAGTCCAGATTAAGACAATAGACCCTAATTAGCCTGTACAATATGTAATACCTCCAAGCATTAACGTCTTCACTAAATTAAGGTCCCTCCTTATACCAATTAGGCTCCACAATACATGCCCCGCAATCCCACAGTCCTCTTCATCTATCACGCCTTGAGTCAGTTTCCTTGCACAGGTCCAAATCGAGTAAAAGGTAGCCCTTTCTCAGAATGCTACCACCATTGGGAAAGGACTGCGCTTCACTCCAATTCCGTCGATCAATCCTGTCCACCGGTGCCTAAAAACTCCTTTTTTCCCGTTTTCCAGTACGGAATACTATTCAGGTTTGTTAATAATGTTGAACTCCTAGTGTGAAGAGTATGAAATTAGCTATAATCGAAGAGCTCTTTGCGGAACCAATTATTTGTTTAAATAGCTGCTGAAGCGGTTGAATTTTAAATTCACTCAAAGTTCCTCACATAGAGAAACACAACGTACTTCATATCCGAAACGTTAAGCTTTCGTTTCCTGACTTGTTTTTAATGACGTTGAATGGATTTTCTTGGTGGATTTTTCTTTTACTGAGGAAAGTACATTTGGGCTTGGAACCAACATGCTATGTTGTGCCACGTCCAGATACTTGCTATTTACCGCCAAATCCAAAACTTCAACATTGATTTTCCGTATGAACCTCGTCATTATGTGCAAGTGCGTTGCCATATACGAGCAACCAGTTTTTAAGCAAGATGTTGATTGGCGCGAGATTGCACTTGTATAGAGAAGTTGTGGCTGCTGCAACCTGGTCGGCCAACTGCATCTTTTCCACAGACATGCAATCTCGCAGCAACCGCAACTTCCCGATAAACGCACAATTTCGCTGCAACCAACAACCTACTGAACAACTTGCTTGCACGTATGTGGCTAGTATTAAGCCGATTCAATACGTTTGCTTCTTACCGCAACCCAGGAGGAACCAAAGACAGAGCTTCCTTAAAGGCATTCGATCTTTGCGAAGGATGCTTTTAAATTTATCTCTAGGAAGCTTGGTGGAAGTACACGCGCATTTTTACTCTTTTGTTTCCGTTTTCGAACATGAACTTTTTGGAAAATTTTTAGTTGATCTAATCCACTTATTCAAGGGCAGTGAAACGAATAAAAGTTTTAAGCGCCAAAGTGCAGTGTTATAAATATAGACTTCATTGGGTAAGTGGATATATTATACTTTACAAGTAGAAAACAAGTCAGGAAATCGGAAGTTGGACGCTTCAGATATGAAAGGTTTTGTATATTTCTTTTATAAAAACATTCGAGTGGACATTTGTCCCATTATTACTCTAACGCCTAATATATGCATGTGTTATGTGAGAATATCCATTTTCACGCGAAACTGACATTCAGGCTTGAATTTGAACGCGGGAGATTTGACCTACTATAACTTTGCTAGTAATAGTGCAATTTTCACTTGATAAAATCATGCTGTATGTTGTAACCTATCTTGCTGCAAAATTTCGGGATTCTAGGATGAATTTAATGGGGGTTTTGGAGTCAATTACCAAAAATTATAGTAAAATACTATTATTAACTTTATTTGAACAGATATCAGTACGAAAGCTATTTCGGAGCCTAGGCATACCATAGGGGCAGCCTCTTGATTTTTTTTTCAGATGTTTCGGTTGAGTAGTTTCCGATAATAGGTCCGTGAAGGAAATGATCACTTTCGACCCGCCACACTCCCTACATTTTCAATAAATGTCAAAATTAAGACCGGCTTCGAAAAGTACTAAACGGGACCTAGTTCCGAAAAACGGAACTAAAGGCACCGAAGAGAAAAGGCAGGTCCTCCAAGTGCGAGCTCCGGCAATCGACTCGACAAAATCCAAGGGGAATGAAAAAGGTGATTGGACCAAGGTAGTTAGGAAAAAGGCGAAGAAAAAGGCAAAAGTGCGAATTCGCCCAAAAGCGATTGTAATCTCCAGCAATGGAAGTTTGTCTTACGCGGAGATACTGAAAAAGGTCAAAGCTGACCCCGATCTAAAAGATCTAGGTGGAAATGTCAGCAAGATTCGAAGGAACCATGTTTGAGCTGAAAAAAACCAGCTTGGGGAAAACTGATGGCTGATGGTTAAGAGCTCACTTGGGGAGAATGTCACAGTACAGACCCAAAAACATGAGGTCTATATACAGTGCAAGGATCTCGATGAAGTGACATCCAAAGGAGAAATTTGCACTGCCTTGATGGAAAAGTTCAAGAAGTGAGGGACGAGATTTTTCTTTTTTTTTTGGGGTAGGGTAGATAAATGCATTTACGCACACAGTGTTGGACTCCCGATTCGGTACATCGTCGGACTACCAACTAAATACCTCCCCATCGTCAGAGAGCTAGCCTGGAACCGTTTGTCACATTACTTCGGGCCAGCCTCCGAACTCTCCCGCCTTGCGGAGCCTTCAAATCAGGAAATTCCTTTCACCAACGGGAGGGGAGAGGAGGAAGGGAACTGTCAGTTCAAGGAGCCCCCTGCCATCCGGCTCCTCCACCGGTCGAGTTCTATCTTCTTAGCAACGAGAAGGGCCCGAACACGGCAACGCGGCAACACGGTTCCAGCTGTCAGCAGTCCTCAGCATCTCTTCCACAATGTTGTCTGAAGAGAGATCCCCTGTGTTTAAATAGAGCTGCTGACGAACCCCATCCCACCTTCCACAAGAAAAAAAAGTGTGGTGGGCATCGTCCACAACCCCATTGCAAAACACACAATCCGGAGAACGCGCCTTTCCAATCTTGTGCAGGTAAGACTGAAAACTTCCATGCCCACTTAAAAATTGGGTAAGGAAATAGTCAGTCTCACCATGCTTCCTATTCAGCCACGCACCTAAGTTGCCGATGAGCCGCGCAGTCCATCTGCCTCTAGTTTCATTTTGCCAAGAGAGCTGCCACTCGTCTAGAGTGTGTTGCCGTTCTTCGCGAGCAACCACCTCCCTTGGCTCATCTCCCTTGCGCTTGTATATGGCCTGACGCTCCCTAGCAAGAAGGGTAACGGGGATAACTCCCGCGATCACCATCACGGCCGGTTCAGAGACTGTGCGGTATGCAGACGCCACCCGTAAAGCTCCCCGTCTCTGTACTTGCGCGAGGCGTCTACGATATACCTCCTTGTTAAGAGCGCCAGCCCATACCTCTGCGCCGTAGAGCAGGGCATACTGCGCTGAGCTCATCAGGAGACGTCGCCTACTAGACGTAGGACCCTCAATGTTTGCATTAGCCTACTTAACGCCGAAACTCCAGCCGCAGCCTTGTTCGCTGCTGCTTGGATTTGCTCAGAAAAGCTCATCTTTGAGTCAAGAGTCAACCCGAGGTACTTTACCGCTGATTTTGACTCGATTGTCGACTCGCCGAACGATATGGGACGCAGGGCCGGAATTCTCTTTTTAGTCAGGATGACTACTTCGGTTTTTTCCAGTGCAAGGTTGAAACCATGAGTAGTCATCCATCCGCTTACCCGTCGCATCAATATGCCGAGTCTGCTTTGCGCCTGTTCGACAGTGCGTCCAGCAACAAGCGCTGCGACATCATCTGCGTAGCCGACCAGGCGCGACTCTTCTGGCATGTCGAGTTTAAGTAGACTGTCATAGGTAGCGTTCCAGAGGTCCGGCCCTAGGATGGATCCCTGTGCTACCCCCGACGTGACCTCCATCCACCTTTGACCCTCTAGTGTTTCATAGAGCAGGGAGCGGTTCCTCAGATAGTCCCTCAAAATCCGTAAGAGATAGTTCGGCACGTTGAAAGTATTGTCTAGTATGCCTAGAATGTCTTTCCATCTTACGGAATTGAAGGCGTTTCTGACGTCAAGCGTTACGAGGAGCACCACCCGTCGAGTTCGGCGGCTATGTGCCTCTGCTCGTCGAACGGCATCCACGACCTGCATGACAGTATCAATTGTCGATCTCCCTGCCCTAAAACCAAACTGCCGGGGAGATAAATCTTTTCGAGCACTTTTCCACCAGTATCAAGCATACATAGTGGGCGGTATGAAGACGGCAGTTCGGGATTGCCTTTCTCTTTAGGGATCAGCGCAAGCCTCGCAACTTTCCAACGCGCAGGGAAAATGCCCTCTTTCAGGCAAGCGTTGAATGCGCCGAGCAGTAGGTCTGGCCAGTGTTGGAATACCAGTTTGTACACCTCTGCTGGAATACCATCGGGTCCTGGCGCCTTCTTATTTTTCATAGAGAGGACTGCCTGTTCCAACTCTTTTACAGAGAAAAGTGGGCAGTCCTCTGCGCTCTTCGCGCCGACGTCACCATCCCATACGGGGTGTGCAGGGAAGAGTGCCCTCACAATGCGGTCCATCTGTTCGGCCTTAAGTGAACAGGGTTTCCGCAGAGCCGCGATTTTTCGGGTTACAAGTTTGTAACCGAGTCCCCACGGATCCCCATTCACCTCGTCGATCAGATCTTGACAGCAGCGAGCTTTGCTCTTGTTTATTGCACTGCGGAGTCTCCTTTTGGCTGATTTGTACTCCATCATTATGATGCATGCCTCCTCCCGGTCGCCTAGACGTTGTGTTAAGCGGCGGAGCCTGTGACACGCCTTCCGGAGCTCTGCGATTTTCACTGTCCACCAATACATGGAAGGTTTGCCGCGCCTCGATGTCTTCCTGGGCATGGAGGCTCCGCGGACCGTCGTTATCAGATTCATAACTGAATTTACGACAGTGTCAGCAGCGGCGCCACCGCCCCCAGGAGTACCCTTCAGCGTGGCCCCACCTGTTCCCAGAGTTTCGACAAACTTCCCGGCGTTCACTTTCACGACGTTCGATACACAGAAAGATCGCTGGGGTGGCGCACACCGAGAGTTTGTGTCCACCACTTCGAAAGCAATGTATTGGTGGTCACTTGCCGAAAAGTCTTCCAGAACTCGCCACCCGTCCACCAGCGACACCAGTGATTTCGATGCGAAGGTTACGTCTGGAATGCTTCCTTCGCAGCCTGGGCGCCGGAACGTTGGGATGGATCCGGTGTTAAGAACTACCAGTTCTGTTCTCGCCGCCATTTCCAGAATTCGTTTCCCTCTGGAATCTGTGTGAGGCATGCCCCATTCAAGTGCCCTAGCATTGAAGTCACCCCCGACCAAGATCCGCCCATCGGTGCTTAAGATAGCGTCCTCCAAAGCCTCAAGCTTCCGATGAAAGTCCGCCATCGTCTCATTCGGCGTAAGATAGACACTAAAAAACGTTATCCCTGAACACCGAATCCAGACAAAGCCGTCCCCTCGGCCTTGGGCAAGAACCCCCAAGAGGGTGCCGGAGGGACGGGATTACCGGCATATTGCCAGAAGTGCTAAATGCCCGGAATTTAGGAAGGCGCTGACTTCAATGAAAAAATGAGGTTTATTCAAATAAACCTCAATCATTTTAGGGTCGCTCAAGATTTACTAGAGCAGACCATCTACGAATCCGAGGTGGAAATTGCCATCATTAGCGAACCCTATAGAAACCGTCACGGTAGCGTGTGCCATCCACCCAATCACTGGGAATCAGACATACAGCGACTTTGTGTGGGCGAAAATAAACGGGGTATATGTGTACAGCTGTTACGCCCCACCATGCCTGACACTCCCCGAATTCGAAGAAATGCTTGACAGCCTTATTCTCGACGCAAGGGGTCGTAGTCCAAGGGTGATTGCTGGTGACTTCAATGCTTGGGCCCGTGAGTGGGGTACCAGAGAGACAAATGCAAGGGGCCGCAGTCTATTAGACACTTTCGCACAGTTGGATGTCGTTCTGGCCAACGAAGGATGTGTAAACACCTTTCAGAAAGGGGGTCTACCTTAATCGTAGACCTAACTTTTGTCAGCCCTGCACTAGCACGTAGTATGTCTTGGTGCGTCAGCAACCACTACACCCACAGCGATCACCGGGCAAACTTCTTTGGGCTATGGGTGGAGTCAACAGGCATAAGATCATCATGCTCGAAACCGAGAAAGATGTCAGGCTGGTCCGCTAAAGCTCTGGATGAGCAGACCTTCATGGAGGTGTGGTTAGACCAACCTAATAAAGCAGGCGCCTCTATGGAAAGAGATGCCCATGTGGTCCAATGCATCGCCGAAGCGTGTGACGCGTCCATGCCGAGGAGGTGCCCATTCCCTAGTAGAAGACCTAACTACTGGTGGAATGCTGAACTGGCCAGCCTTCGATCAACTTGTCACCGAACCAGAAGAGCGGCTCAAAGAGTGGTAGGCAGAATCGACCAAGGGCAAAAAGAGCGCGCCTATAAGGAAGCCCGCAAAACCCTCAAGCTCGCCATCCAACGGAGCAAGAAGGAATGCTTTAAGGAGCTCTGTTTAGAAGCGGACGTAATCCCGTGGGGGAGCGCGTATAGAATCGTGATGGGGCGATTCAGAGGCCGATCATCTCCGCAGATCACGTGTCCCACACTCTTGTTAAAAATTATCCAGGGGTTATTCCCTCAGCAAAAGGAGGGCATAGACAGCTTCCAGCGACCTCTGAACGACAGGGCAATACCGCCAGTCACCAGTGACGAGCTGCTGGAGATGTGCACTAGGATAGGAGATAATAAAGCTCCGGGTCTGGATGGCGTGCCGAATAAGGCCCTTAAGCTTGCCGTGAAATCCAGACCGGACATGTTCGCTGAGTTGTTCGAAGCGTGCATGTCCGAGGGGATATTTCCTGCATCATGAAAACGACTGAAGTTGGTGCTACTGCCTAAGGCTGGCAAACCTCCAGGTGAGCCAACCTCCTACAGACCTATTTGTCTTTTGGACACTGTGGGCAAAATGCTAGAGCGAGTAATCTATAACAGATTACTCCCGGTTGTTGAGAGCCAGGGAGGTCTCTCAGATCGGCAGTATGGGTTCCGTAAAGCCAGATCAACCATTGATGCCATCAAAATGGTTACTGGCTTGGCCGAAGATGCAATCCACGGAAGGGGCAGTACTAGCAAATATTGCATAGTGGTGACCCTGGATGTGAGAAATGCATTCAATTCGGCCAATTGGAACCTAATACGGGCGAAGATTGGTGTTCCCGCTTATCTTGCAGCTATTATTAACAGCTATTCATAAGAGCGGAGGCTTTGGTATGACACCGATGACGAACCCCAAGAGTACGTTGTCTCCGCGGGTGTCCCACAGGGCTCCGTACTGGGGCCACTGCTGTGGAACATCATGTACATCTGTTCTTAATCTTCCCCTTCCGGAGGAAGCCACGCTGGTGGGCTACGCCGATAATATAGCGCTGGTTGTTGTCGCAAAGCATCTCGAAGATGCTGAGTTATACTCATGCGAAGCGATCAGTGCTGTTACGGGTTGGCTTGAGAGTTCTGGTCTGACATTTGCGGAAGAAAAAACGGAAGCGGTCCTTATCACCAAGCGTCGAAAAAGAAATTTTGCCCGTATTCAAATTGGGAATCATATCATCACTTCTAAGCCTGCGATCAAATACTTGGGAGTGATGATAGATGGGAAGCTTAGCTATAAGGCACACGTGCAGTATGTCTATGACAAAGTATCCACTCCGAGTGTGGCCCTGGCAAGAATGATGCCGAATGTGGGAGGGCCACGTCATGCTTCCTGGTTGCTTATAGCTAGGGTAGTGGGTTCGATCCTGCTCTATGCAGCTCCAGTTTGGGGAAAGGCATTGCGGGTTACATTTAACAGTAACAAACTGAGTTCAGTCTACAGAAGAACAGCCCTAAGAGTGCGCTTGGCATTCAGGACTGTCTCAGATGATGCAGCATTCGTCATTTCTGGAATGATGTCCATTGACATCTTGGCAGATGAGATGACGAATATATGTAATGCGAAGTCTATCTCTCCTTTATCGCAGACGAAGAACGCCGAAAGGGGGAGATCGCTAAATAGATGGCAAGAGTGTTGGGAACGCTCGGGAAAGGGTCGGTGGACACACAGGCTCATCCCTGCCATCAATGAGTGGTTGGAGAGACGGCACGGTGAGATTAATTATAATCTTACTCAGTTTCTAACGGGGCATGGAGGATATCGCCAGTACCTGTTCAGGTTTAAACTGGAAACCTCACCCGACTGTCCAAACTGCGATGGAGTCCCAGAGTACCCAAAGCATGTATTCTTCCACTGTCCAAGGTTTGTGGAGGAAAGGAAGAACCTAGAGAAGACTCTAGGAGAGGTGCTTGTACCAGAGAATCTGGTGCGAAGAATGCTAACATGTCAGGAAGACTGGGATGCGATCAACTCCATGATTGTATCTATCCAGAGCAAACTGCGAAAGGCAGAGGAGATCAGAAAAGCGCGGTTACGTACGCCGCGTAGAGTCGAAAGGGGACGCGGCTTAAATGAGCTGACTCCGCCGTGTGATGTAATACCGTACGGTGGTTCCACGGGACTTGGAGGGAGTCGAAGGTGGTTTTAGTGGGTAAGCATCCCACACGCTGGCGTGTTCAGGCCAGTGTCTTTTGAAGATTTCCACCACCTCAAAAAAAAAAAAAAAAAAAAAAAGACAGACGGACAGACAGACAGACAGTAAACCGATTTTAATAAGGTTTTGTGTTTACACAAAACCTTAAAAAGGTGATACAAGATGCTGTATAATTTTTGGGACGTAAGATGTTATTCGATGTTATGCAAGATGGAGACATAATTTATCAGACACTACCTCGTCTTCATCTTGTGAGCAGCATGAGTGAAAAGCAGTAGCTAGGTATTGTTTTCTGCTTTTATTTATTCGGAACGGGGGGAACGGGGGGTCCACGCATAAAAAGTGGTACAGCAAATTGCTCTGCATTTATTGCAGTCCACCATTAAGTTGATGGTGGGCTACTCAAATAAATCAGTAAATAAATCCAAATTAAATTTCCGATGATTGTATTAAAGGCAAGAAGAGATGCAAGTTGTCAATGTGAAGTATTTCGCCGACTCGACTCAAAAAGGCGCTGAAACTCAAACAGAGTAAAATAACATTAAAAGGAAAAGAAAATGTTTAAAACAGGGTTTATCACGATTGTAGCAAAGAATTGGAAATACTGGAGCTACAAGGGGAAAACAGGCAACTCAAATAATGATAATCGTTGGCGTAACAATCTAATTGGATCAGGGCCTTGAAGTGTATTAGAGCACTTCATTCGAGATCGTAACGGTATACTACAGGATTACAGTACTCTACAGGAGGCAATGTGGTCAGCATTGTGCTCGCACGAGATTGTTACCTTGATTTGACTCAGGTACTCATTCGCGGCTGAGTCGACTGGTATCCGACGTTAAATCACGGCACAAATTCCACTGCTACCAGTGGGATTTGAACCACGACCTTCCGCACGATAGTCTCGTACTCTAACCACTCAGGTATCCGGACACTTAGTCAAGGCAAATTCCCAAAATGGGAAATTCGAATAAAAAGATGCATTGGTGTAGTGAGAATTTCTTCTGCCATTTCTCGTTATTCTGCTGGATCACGAACATACAGGCACACTAAAAAATGGATTGCAAAGATAAAACTAAATCCTGAAAATGTGCATTCTGTACTGGAACTACTATCAAAATCAAAGTACGACATTAAAGAACGATTAGGTGTTTTATCTTTTGACGAGATGAAGATCAGAAGTACTTCTGAGTATGATAAGACCAACGACTGAAACCTAAATTATTTGGTTCCACAACGCGCCACTAAAAAAGGAAACATTATTAAGACTATTTATTAACTTTATCTATTCATATTACGTTTTCGCTCTTTATTGAATATAAACGTGATTAATTGATTTTATTATTAATGAATTTTGCAAAATTTTTCTTTGAATTTCTGAAATTGAGGTGTTCTGCTGTTCGTAATTGATTGCAACATTTTAGTTTTGACTTCATTTTTAGTCGTAGCATTAACAAATCTGTAATCATCATACAAAATTGGAATTTCAATATGGAATATCTCTCAGACTTTTCTACCGATTTTTATAGCTATGGATTCTATTCATAGATAGAGATGTTACCTGCAAATCTTCGACTGTTTGTTGAGGATTGGCAAGTGTCTGGTCGCGCCGGATCGCTACCAACTACCTCACACACCTTGTCCTTTTAGTTAAGGCTTGGCAAGTGTATAGACGCGGCTTTGGGAGTTAGCATAAGATAGATGGATTCTAACGCCAATGTATTTTGAAGCTCAGTAGCTCCACTTCAATCAATTGCCGGGACAACAATTGATATCAATAATGAAAATGTTGATTAATTATATGGTGATTATATTAAATCTCAAATAATCGCACTGTATGAGGTGCTCTGTAGTGATGCAGATGTCATAAACGAAGCTATATTTCCAATTATGTCTGAAGTAGCTGCTTAGATAAAATGACACCAGAAAGTTTGCGTGCATTACCTGATTAAAGTTAGGCTCTTTTGACAAATTTGCGGTATGCGGTGCATCGACACACTTGTAACCGGCACACTTTGAAGATGTTAAGAACTGATATAAGTATCAACGCCATTTGGAACCGGGATACTTCGACTTAGTGTGATAAATGATAGAGGTAGACGTCCCTAGAACCGTTATCTGTTCCGCGAAAAATTGCCACATGACTTCTCAGTTTCGTAGCAAAACTGGAGAGAGTGATTTTATTTTGACCAGTTCATTATTTTACACAAATAAATGTTTGTTTGAAATTGTATATAAAGCAATTCTACATACAATGTGAATTGAATGTAAGTGTTATTGCCGAGGTTAATGCACTTGAAATTTAAGTGTCGGATCCGAGTTCTCAATTTTTTGGCATCAATTGTATCTAGATATAGTGTAGAATATGTGGGCAAAGTGATTTTTTTCATATTCGGAATCGTTCGGAAATTACAGTGTTAAACAGATAAAATGTCACATGCTAAGCTTTTATCGATCGCCATAATAAAGCCCGTATTTATCGGCCCAAATGACGTTCGAATGACTTCCCTAAAATCATAAGAATTGAAGCCAAGGCTTTACATGTGTTTCTTCAAGAAACCTAAGGTTTATGGACTAGTTATAGCAGATTAATGGTCAGTTAAGACTTATTCAGAATGTATTCCTACGGTCCGCAAACTAGGATAATTGGGATTGATGATGATTTTTTTTATTCATTAAAGAAGCCTTGAAAAAACACCAAAATTCTCAAAAGAAAGTTTAACACGGCACCAAAAATTTTTCTTTCAATAGTTTTTAATAATCCTAGTTTGCGGACTGTACTTAAGTCTACACGTTAAAATGCCGTTTACATTTTTTCTTTAGGATGATCACAGCGCCCTCTAGCGTGTCAGCAGAAAAACACCTTCTTTGGAAAAGGGTGTACAAGTTGTTCTGTATTTCAATAATAAACTATGCTATCGTGCTGGAAAAATTATTACGCATGCTCAAGATATTAATAAATATACGGTGAAAAATTCGTCTTTGTACCTTTATCCAGTTCTTCATAAAAAATTTCAAAAGAAGGCGAATAAAATGGCCTTCACACGGGTGGTTCTTCCCATGATATCGATATCGTCAGTATAGGCCAGTAGTTGGGTGGACTTGAAGAGGATCGTACCTCTTGCATTTATCTCAGCATCACGGATCACTTTCTCGAGGGCCAGGTTAAAGAGGACGCATGATAGGGCATCCCCTTGTCGTAGACCGTTGTTGATGTCGAATGGTTATCTGGCCTCGCACATTGGTCAGGGTCAGCCTAGTCAGTCTTATTAATTTCGTCGGGATACCGAATTCTCCCATGGCCGTGTACAGTTTTACCCTGGCTATGCTATCATAGGCGGCTTTAAAGTCGATGAACAAATGGTGTAACTGTTGTCCATATTCCAACAGTTTTTCCATCGCTTGCCGCAGAGAGAAAATCTGATCTGTTGCTGATTTGCCTGGAGTGAAGCTTTTTTGGTATGGGCCAATGATGTTCTGGGCGTATGGGGCTATCCGGCCTAGCAAGATAGTGGAGAATATCTTATAGATGGTACTCAGCAACGTGATACCTCTCTAATTGCTGCACTGTGTGATATCTCCCTTTTTATGTATGAGACAGATAATGCCTCGTTGCCAATCGTCAGGCATTGATTCGCTGTCCCATACAAGTTAATGAACCACTTGGTGTAACTGGTCGCCTCCATATTAAACCAATTCGGCTGTAATTCCATCGGCTCCTGGCGGCTTATGATTTTTTAGCCGATGAATTGCACGGACTGTTTCTCCTAAACTTGGTGGTGGCAGTATTTGTCCGTCGTCTTCAGTTGGCGGGACCTCCAACTCGACGATGTTCTGGTTGTTCAGTAGCTCATCAAAGTACTCAACCCATCGCTCTAATATGCCCATTCTGTCGGAAATCAGACTTCCCTCTTTGTCTCGGCGGGATGAGCATCGAGGTGTATAAGGTTTCATCCTGCTAACTTGTTGGTAAAACTTCCGCGCCTGGTGCGGTTGCTCCCTGTACTTTTCTAGTTCACAGACTTGTTGGTTCTCCCAGGCTTCCTTTTTCCGTCTGTGAAGTGGCTTCTCCGCTCGACGGAGTTCGTGATAAGTCTCTGCGCGTGCCCGCGTTCTTTGAGAATGCAACATTACTCGGTATGCGGCATTCTTCTGTCCCGTTGCTAGCTTACATTCATCGTCAAACCAGCCGTCCCGACTCTTTTTGCAGCTAGGGCCAAGTATGTTTGTGGCCGTATTTATGATAACGTTCTTCAGGCGATTATGAAGATCATTTGTTGATGCTTCATCTGCAAGATCCCTCTTATAGGTGTCGCGGAGGGTTGTGTTGTGGATGGCTTCAGTGTTCACTCTCACCTGATTGTCAGAGGGGATTCTAGGTGGTATTGTTATTCGAGCTCGGAGCACCATGCCAACGAGATAGTGATCCGAGTCTATATTGGCCCCCCTATATGTTCTGACATTCATCAAGGCTGAGAGGTGGCGGCGTTCGATCAACATCTGGTAGTAATATGTAAAACCAGATACGCATTAAAGATTGCTACACCAGCCTTACGGCAGATAAGGATAGCAACAAATGATAGAATGAGCCTGTAGCCAGAACGCAACTGAAACGTGCTTGGAGACGACAAGGACCTATACTGTGAGTGGGAGGACCTTGTAAGAGAGTAACAGCAGTTGGAGTTCGTGGATATCTCTTCACGAGAACTGATATAATAAAATATAATAAATGGTCATAGGTCGATAGTCGTCGGGTCAAGCCAGCTTGCAATGTAGAATGCAAGTTGTCGACCACAAAAACCAAAAGTCAGAGGGGATTCTAGGTGGTATTGTTATTCGAGCTCGGAGCACCATGCCAACGAGATAGTGGCGTCTATATTGGCCCCCCTATATGTTGTGACATTCATCAAGGCTGACAGGTGGCGGCGTTCGATCAACACGTGGTCAATTTGGTTGAAAGTGGTCCCGTCTGGAGAGGCCCATGTATGTTTGTGGATCGCTTTCCGCGCAAACCAGGTACTTCCAACAACCATTTCGTGTGACCCTGCTAGTTGAATAATCCGCAGTCCGTTACCATTTGTATTTTCGTATAAGCTATGGGAGCCAACGTATCGCCTGAATACGGGCTCCTTCCCTACTCGGCTGTTAAAATCCCCAAGTATAATTTTGATATCATATCTGGGACAGGCTTCGAGGGTTCGTTCTACTGCCCCGTAGAAGGTATCCATCTCTGACTCTGCAGTCTCCTCTGTAGGGGCGTGAACGTTAATGAGGCTTATATTTCTAAATTTGCCTCGCAAGCGCAGAGTGCTTAGCCTTTCACTTATATTTTCAAAGCAGATAACAGCAGGTTTTATTTTTAGGCTGACGAAGAATCCTATTCCGAGCACATGGTTTGTTAGATGGCCGCTATAATATGTATATGGTGTAGTGGTTCTCCTCCAGGAAACCGGTCCCTGTCCAGCGCATTTCTTGCAACGTTGTTACATCAGCCGTATAGTGGGACAGGGTCTGGGTAGCTGCTCACCAGCATTCAGCCTGTACAGGGAGCGCACGTTCCATGTGAAAATGCCCAAATCATTATTCCGTTGTCGTTGCCGGGTTTGTCGGTGTATTATCCGTCCAATCCGAGGCTCCTGTTGTAGCGTACTAACTTCGGTTTGCCCTGTAGGGTTGTCAGCCCTACCTAAACCTTAAACTGGAGGACCAGTTGGTACATTTTGTTCCGTTTTTAGGCGCGGGAGACTCGCCTTCATCCTTCTACGTCTGCAGTAAGAAAGAACTCTCAGCGATCACCACGTGGAGATAGTAATTATAAAACCACACGATTAATGATTGACTGCATTGTTTATTTAAACAACATCACTAAAATAATAGAAAATTGATTAACAATCAAATGCTATTCTGGTTGATTAAACTTTAATTGTTAACGCTTCATATTCCTGAGGTAATTAATTAATAATGCAATTGATAGCAAAAAATGTGTATTGACAATAATTGATTTTTAATTATTAATTCCTTACTCGTGGAGAAAATACGTGCTCGGATGCAACCGAATGTGGTGGATTGACCTGACCAAATAATGACGGAGTCACATATTTTCCTCACCTTGTTCAGCTTCTGAATTGCTGAGCTTCTGATTGGGCCTTGAACAGCAAGAACCTTTTTGAACCTTTTCTGAAGTGATGTTTGGTCGGCTGTTGTTGAGTTCCAGCTTTTCCTACCTCACCATGATGTTATCATCCTTCCGCCCTGAAGTAATATGATAATGGTGATAATGGTGGCCGCTATCGTGATGATTCTTGGAACACGCATTTTTCACGGAGACGGTTACAGCGATTGACACCAAATTTCGTAGAAAGCTGTGAACGCTCACGCATACAGTGAGTTATATCCTTTTACGACGGGGTGAATAATTTTTTTTTCATCAAATATAGTCATGTGGGGTATCAAATTAAAGGTCTCGGTTAGTACTTTTCGAAGCCGGTCTTAGTTTTGACATTTGTTGGAAAGGAAAATTCTCAGAAACTATCCAACCGAAAAAATCGAAAAAAATCACCCCCCCCTTTAGTTCATGCTAGCACCACCGCACCACGCAACAATATAGGGTATAATATAGAGCATGATCTCACCAAGGTTGGTGTAAATCGCACTATTACTAACAAAATTATAATATGCCAAAGTTGTCGCTTCTTTGCAAATTCAAGATTATGAATGTCAATATCATCCGAAAGTGCATATTCTCACAATATATGCATATATTACGTACTACGTACTAGAAAATACACAAAACCTTTCGTACCTGAAGCGTGCAGCTTCCGGTTTCCCGACTCGAAATCGAGAAATGAAAACCCAGTTTTGTTGAAACTTCGTTCAACGTCTTATTGATACTGTCTTGGGTGAGGAAGTCGTGGATACTGCCATGCCCCCTCTGTGAATCCAGAGTATCTTGTTCGTTACCTGCTGTCAGATATGTTCGCTACTTGCTGCCAGATACTGATTTTGTTATTGTTAATTTTACGGTACTACTTGCTCAACTCGTTCGCAGAGCTTATAATTTGATTCACCTTAATTCCATGTCTTTTATAATAAGGTTAGAATGTGTTATACGGCCGTTTATTAGCATGGCTCGCTGAGTTGTGGCCGGCAAGATGTTTTGTTGATTATATTTCAAAGCGTCGATGCCTTCATATAGTTCGTCATTAACACCGAAAACATTCATGAGTAGTGTTCCGAAGAGTCCTCTACGTTGCCTGAAAGTTGTTGCATCATCTAATAACTCTTGCATTTCTTGAAGAAAATAGTGGCGCTTAATTTTCAAACGCGCGAGTAGCATATCGTAGTGCGTGATGTCTGTTGGCCGCTTTGTACGTTCACACATCTTCTCAATCTGGTCCCAAGCTCCCAGTATGTTGTTTCTATCTTCTAGAATGTTTTTTATAGGAAGATTCACTTTCCATTTATGAGCTGAGCATAATCCAGCTCTTCAACGTAGAAACCACCGGCCGGTCTAAAAATTTATAATAGAAATTGGCATCTGCAGACCCCATACTTAAAAGCGAGAACTACATTATTGCTATGTTTAGCAAATTTCTTGCCTAGGTACAGGGAGCAATTATTCTTTTTTGGATTGATTTTTCGTAGGTGGATCCACTTTTCGTTTTATGTCTTTCGGCCGTTTGGTACTTGTTCGTTTAGAATCCGAAGGATTCCTTATGAAATCCTGTAATTCTCGAGATATGCGAAGTTACTTCCACTTTTGTTGTTTCAGGAGGGATATCTACCGGGAACTGGCAAAGGTTGGTCGTGGCAGTTTGTTTGAGTAGATTACTATGGTACCCTTACTGTCGCGTTCTTTGACCAAGACCATCTCACCAACCTTTGGATTCTCTGTGTTCTGCTTCCACTTGGAGTGTCGTTGAAGATTGCGCAAATACACTGTTGATCCCCTTTTCCAAAACATCTCGTGTATTGATAGACAAGGGGTTGCTTCCTCCAAACAACAATTTTTATTTGAAATAATAAAAAAACTTGTGTTTTCTTATTCGATAGTATTGATATTTTTATTTTTGCAAATACCGGTATTTCAAGACTTGTTAGCACTGATGAAGGGAACAAGTGGTTCCCGGAATATCGTTATTTACAAAAATAAAAATATCAACACTACCGAATGAGAAAAAACAAGTTTTTTATTATTTCTGAAAAAACAAGCTTTTTAAGGTTTTGTGTAAACACAAAACCTTATTAAAATCGGTTTACTGTCTGTCTGTCTTTTTTTTTTTTTTTTTTGAGGAGGTGGAAATCTTCAAAAGACACTGGTCTGGACACACCAGCGTGTGGGATTTTTACCCACTAAAACCACCCCCGACTCCCTCCCTGCCCCGCGGAACCACCATAAGGTATTACATCACGGGGCGGAGTCAGCTCACTCTAGCTTAATCCCATTTCTTCTATACGCGGCGCACGTGACCGCGTTTTTCTCCTTTCCTCTGCCTTTCGCAATTTATCTTGAATTGATGCGATCATGAAGTTGACCGCATCACAATTCTCTTGATGTGCTAGCATTTTCGGCACCAGATTTTCTGGTACCAGTACCTCTCCTAGAGTCTGCTCTAGGTTCCTCCTTTCTTCCACAAATCTCGGACAGTGGAAGAATACATGCTCTGGGTCTTCTGGGACTCCATCGCAATTTGGACAGTCGGGTGAGGTCTCCAATTTAAACCTGTGAAGGTATTGGAGATATCCTCCATGTCCCGTGAGAAACTGGGTGAGATTATAATTAACCTCACCGTGTCGTCTCTCCAACCACTCCTTGATGGCAGGAATGAGCCTGTGAGTCCACCGACCCTTTCCCGAGCGTTTCCACCGCTCTTACCATCTATTTATGGATCTCTCCCTCTCAGCCTTCTTCGTCTGCAATAAGGGAGAGATTGGCTTCGCATGGTATATATTCGCCATCTCATCTACCAAGATGTCAATGGGCATCATTCCAGAGATGACGAATGCTGCATCATCTGAGACAGTCCTGAAGGCAGAACATACCCTCAGAGCTGTCCTCCTGTAGACTGCATTCAGTTTGCTAGTGTTAACTGACATCCGCAACGTCTCGCTCCAAACTGGGGTCGCATAGAGCATGATTGAGGTCACCACCCTGGCTATAAGCAACCTAGAGGTATGCCGTGGCCCTCCCACGTTCGGCATCATCCTGGCCAGGGCCATGCTGGCAGTGGATGATTTATTACAAACATACTGTACGTGTTGCTTATAGCTGAGCTTCCTGTCTATCACCACCCCCAAGTATTTGATGGCCGGCTTAGAAGTGATGATATGATTCCCGACTCTAACACAGGCGTAATTTCTCTTCCGGCGCTTCGTGATGAGGACCGCTTCCGTTTTTTCCTCCGCAAGCGTCAGACCAGAGCTCTCCAACCAGCATTTGACAGCACTGATTGCCTCACTTGAGTATAACTCAGCATCTTCGAGATGCTTTGCGACAACAACCAGTGCAATGTCGTCAGCGTAACCCACCACTGTGGCTTCCTCCGGAAGGGGAAGATTAAGTACATCGTTGTAGATGATGTTCCACAGTAGTGGGCCCAGTACGGAGCCCTGCGGGACACCCGCGGAAACGACGTACTCCTGCGGTCCGTCATCAGTGTCGTACCAGAGCCTCCTTTCAGTTAAATAACTATCGACAATTGCGGCGAGGTAGGCGGGAATACCAACCTTCGCTAGGGATTTCCGGATTAGATTCCAATTGGCCGAATTGAATGCATTTTTCACGTCCAGGGTTACTACCACGCAATATTTGCTGGTACTACCCTTTCCGTGGATTGCATCTTCGGCCAAGCCAGTAACCAATTTGATGGCATCAATGGTTGATCTGGCTTTACGGAATCCATACTGCCGATCTGAAAGGCTGCCTTGGCTCTCAACTACTGGGAGTAATCTATTATAGATTACCCGCTCTAGCATTTTCCCCACCGTATCCAAAAGACATATGGGTCGGTATGAGGATGGTTCACCTGGTGGTTTACCAGGCTTAGGCAGAAACTTCTGCCGCTTCCATACCGCTGGAAATATTCCCTCAGACATGCACGCTTCGAACAACTCAGCAAACATGTCCGGCCTGGATTTCACGGCAAGCTTAAGGGCCTTATTTGGTACTCCGTCCAGACCCGGTGCTTTATTGTCTCCTATTCTGCCGCAGATCTCCAGGAGCTCGTCTCTGGTGACTGGCGGGATTGCCGTCACATTCAGAGGTGGTTGGAATGTGTATGTGGGTATCAAATTAAAGGTCTCGGTTAGTACTTTTCGAACACGGTCTTAGTTTTGACATTTGTTGAAAAGGTGGGGAAGGCGGGGGGTTGAAAGTGACCATTCCTTTACGGGGGCCGTTCTCTGAAACTACCAAACCGAAAAATCTGAGAAAAATCAAGAGGCTGCCACTATATGGTGCCTGGGTTCCGAAATACCTTCCACACTGATATCTGCACAAATAAAGTTAATAATAGTATATTACTATAATTTTTAGTAATTCGCTGCGAGACCCCTCTTAAGTTCACGCTAGGACCACGAAATTTCGCAACAATATAGGATATAACATAGAGCATAATCTTACCAAGTTTGGTGGAAATCGCACTATTACTAACAAAATTATAATACGTCAAAGTTGTCGCTTCTTTGCTAATTCAAGACTATGAATGTCAATATCATCCGAAAGTGCATATTCTCACATAATATATGCATATATTACGTGCTACGTACTAAGAAATACACAAAACCTTTCGTACCTGAAGCGTCCAGCTTCCGGTTTCCCGACTTGTTATTATTTCAAATCAGCTAGCAAGCTATTTATTATTTCAAGTCAGATAATTCTATTGAAAGTTTGATTGATTTTATCTGAGGCTAATCTGCCCGTGTTTCTCTAGATTTGACGTTACTCCATTTCCAATTTCTGGATATTTTTTGGCCCTTTGACACCGTGTAAGCAACGTAAGTTTCTATTGAAGAGGCTAGTAATAAAAGTTCTAGTTTGGGAAGCGATATCTTTGCCTTCAACGGGGTGACTTTCATTTTTGCGCAGATCATTGAAGTTTTGGGATTGATGTTGTAGATTTGATCAGTAGATGGGTCCACTCCAGACTCTATCTTCTTATGGAAGGTGCGCTTCCTGTACATAGATGGAGCGGCCAAGCAGCTAGCGAATACCATCTTTCAATATAAGGTTGATGTAAAAGCGTCGCAAGAGATGCGCTGGACAGGGACCGATTTCCTGGAGAAGAGCCACTACACCATATATTATAGCGGCCATCCAGTAAACCAGGTTTCTTAGTTTGCCAAAAAATAAAACCTGCTGATATCAGGTTTGAAAACATAAGTGAACGACTATGTATTCTGCGCTTGCGAGGCAAATTTAGAAATATAAGCCTCATCAACGTTCACGCCCCTACAGAGGAGACTGCAGAGTTGGAGAAGATACCTTCTCTATCATCTTGAAGCCTATCCCAGATATGATATCAAAATCATACTTGGGGATTTTAATAGCCAAGTAGGGACGAAACCCGTATTCAGGCGATTCGTTGCCTCCCATAGCTTACATCGAAATACAAATGATAACGGAGTGCGGATTATTCAATTAGCAGTGTCACACGAAATGGTTGTTGGAAGTACTTAGTTTGCGTCGAAAGCGGTCCGCAAACAAATTGACCACGTGTTTATCGAACGCCACCACCTCTCAGCCTTGATAAATGTCAGAACATATTGGGGCCAATATAGACTCGGATCACAATCTCGTTGGCATAGTGCTCCGAGCTCGAATAACAACACCGTCCAGAATCCCCTCTGACAATTAGGTGAGAGTTAACACTAAAGCCATCCACAACACAGCCCTCCCCAACACCTATAAGCGTGAAATGGTTGTCGCAATAACCGCAGTCAACACAGATCCTGCAGATGAAGCATCAACAAATGATCTTCATAATCCCCTGAAGAACGTTATCATAAATACGGCCACAAAGATACTTGGCCCTAGCTGCAAAAAGAGTCGGGACGGCTGGTTTGACGATGAATGTAAGCTAGCAACGGGACAGAAGAATGCTGCATATCGAGTAATGTTGCATTCTGAAAGAACGGGGGCACGCGCGGAGACTTATCACGAACTCCGTCAAACGGAGAAGCGACTTCACAGATGAAAGAAGGAAGCCTGGGCGAACCAACGGGTATGTGAACTCGAAATGTATAGGGAGCAACCGCACCAGGCGCGGAAGTTTTACCAACAAGTCAGTAGGATGGAGCCCTGTATGCCAAGACAAAGAGGGAAATCTGATTTCCGACAGAATGGGCATATTGGAGCGATGGGTTGATTAGTATGATAAACTACTGAACAACCAGAACATCGTCGAGTTGGAGGTCCCGCCAACTGAAGACGATGACTTAAAAATCATAAGTCGCAAGGAGCCGTAGAATTACAGTCGAATTGGTTAAATATGGAGGCGACCAATTTCACAAAGTGGTTCATTAAGTACAGCAATTATATAGGTATCTCGTTGTTGAGTACCATATATTATCGTCTATCTATACAATAAGATATTCTCCGTTATCTTGCTAGACCGCATAGCCCCATACGCTCAGAACGTCATTGGACCATACCAAAGAAGCTTCACTTCAGGCAAATCAGCAACAGATCAGCTCTCTGCGGCAAGCGATGGAAAAACTGTTGGAATATGGACTTCAGTCACTATCTGTTCATCGACTTTAAAGCCGCACTTGTTGCACGGTCAGGGTAAAACTATACACGGCCACGAGAGAATTCGATATCCCGACGAAATGGATAAGACTAACTAGGTTGACCCTGAACAATGTGCGAGGCCAGATAAAATCAGTAGGATCACTTTCAAGCCGATTCGACATCAGCAATGGTCTTCGACAAGGGGATGCCCTATCATGCGTCCTCTTTAACCTGGCCCTCGAGAAAGTGATCCGTGATGCCGAGGTAAATGCAAGAGGTACGATCCTCTTCAAGTCCACCCAACTACTGGCCTATGCTGACGATATCGACATCATGGGAAGAACCACCCGAGACGAACAAACTGCCTTCATTCAGATCGAGCAGGCGGCGCGAGATCTTGGAGTGCACATCAATGAAGGCAAGACAAAATATATGGTGGCAACGTCAAGCCCAAAAACCAACCAACCAACAACATCAAACCGCACTGGTCAAACGGGAAGAATGAAGATAGGAGACTACAACTTTGAGATCGTTGATAATTTCTCCTATCTAGGGTCGAAAATCACAACCGATAACAACTATGACGATGGAATCCGCACGGTTGTTGACAGCCAACAGAGCTTATTTCAGTTTACAAAAACTGTTCCGCTCGAAACGTCTCACCGTAGGGTCAAATTACTTGCTGTTCAAGACAATGATCTTGTCAGGCATCGGAGACTTGGGTTCTTAGCAAGAAAAATTGCGAACTCTTGGCTGCGTTCGAGAGAAGAAACCTCCGAAGAATTTTTGGCCCCCTACATGAGGATGGACGATTCCGTAGTCTACATAACGACGAAATCTATGAGCGATACCATGACGGTCCGATTGTGGATAAAATCCGGCTCAATAGATTACGGTGGGCGGGTCACTTAATCCGTATGGATGAGGATGGCCCCACCCGGAACGTCTATAAGGGCAATATATGTGGTAGAAAGAGAAGTCGAGTAGACCCTGCCTGAGATGGAGCGATAGCGTAAGTCAGGACGCCAGACAGCTTTTAAGGATATCGAATTGGTGGATCTCGTCGCAAAACCGGGATGCCTGGAGTTCCTTATTAAGGCGGACCTAGACCGGATACCGGTTGTTGTCCCGTAGATGATGATGATGATGATGAATCTCCATCCTCCGGGGCTACTCTAATTTTACTAAACATCTTCTTGATGCCGGCAATGTACACATACAGATATTTTCTTCATCTGCGTAGAATTTGAGATAAATCCTGGTGTAGTTTCGTGCCCGTGTGAAGATGATCATTTGAAATGGCACTACCCGATTTCTTGGCAGAAACATTGAACACCACCCGTACTTTATTCGTGGTGCTCTTTTACTTAGAGGCAGGATGATGAGATAAATAGAAAACATTTCTTCCGTCTACAACATGCTGTGCTGTGCCTTTCCATATGACCCAGCTCGAGATATTCCAGACATTCATAATAGGTTCTAGCCACCTCTTTATCTTTTTTTAATTGTTTTTCCAACTGCTTGTATGTAAATGCTGCCATGTTTCTGAAATTTTCTGGGGGTTTGGAACCCACTTCGTCGTTAACTTCATATTGTCCGTTTGGTTTTCATTGGATAAAACTCTTCACATCTTGCTTCTGCTAGGTTGGCTCCCTTTTGGCTTCTTCCGTGTCGATTTCAAAGAATCGTTCACTTTTTTTATGGAACTCCGTCGTTGATATCATAGACGTTATCTTTATTAATTGAGTTTTTTTGGGACTCATCGAAACCAGCTTAGTTTTCTGGGCTAGTAAAGGATAACGTTAACGGTTTCTTATCGCTTCTTCAAGGATTTATTCAATAGTTTCAACTTCTAGAATCCACTAAACATCTCCTGGTTCGTTAAAGTGTGGATTTGTAAGCTCTAATGACCAAATTGGAATAAGATCATTCACAAACATGCTTTCCTCGGGCAGCATTGAACCCAGTTTCAGCGTAACCAAAGTGACATCGAGACGATTGAACTTGGCGGGGAACCTTGAAATGGTTCGAATTGTCCCTTTTTTAAGGGTTTGTGTGAAAATACGACCCTCAAAAAGTGTAACAGGTCTCGTTCTCAGAACCTACCCAACCGAAAAATCTAAAAAAATCACAGTGCATCTAAACGAAATCTAGGCCTCGAAATACATCCCGTTCCGATATCTACACAAATAAAGTTAATAATAGTATATTGGCAGATTTTAGACATTTAGCCGGAAACCCATCTTAAGTTCATTCTAGAAGTACAAAATTTGGCAGTGGTAAAGAAAATAACATAAGGTACCACTTTGGAAAGCTTGAAGGAAATCCAATTATTATTAACAAAGTTGTGGAAGGCGAAACTTTTACATTTATGAAATTCGTGCATTCTAAATCGTGTATCGGTTATCATAACACATCAATTGGTCTATACCTCAATAAAGTGAGCTCGATCAATTCATAAACAAGCATATATAAGTATAGTATTATATGTGTATTGGATTTTTACCCACGTACGAATGGAATGTGTAGAAAGTTTCTCACATAACATGAACACAAAACCTTTATACCCGAAGCACCAGCTTCCGGGATTCCGGCTTATTTTGTATGGTTGTTGCCGATTTCGGTCGCGTTTGCAGCCCGAATCGTTTAGTAACCTTAGTAGAAAGGAATGATTCTTGCGATTCTGGATCAATCAGCGCTCGTAGTGTTGCTCTTCCACCAGAATCTATGATTACATTGATCAACGCGGTCGCTAGAATCGTCCTTTTGGTCAGTGTTTTATTAGTACATCGTCTAGATTGGAGGATACTTATGCTGCAAGGTATGGTGAGGCTACTTGCACTCAAAGCAAGTATATTTTTCTATTGCTTTTTAGGGATTTCTTATGCAACACACAATTTTTGCACAAATTGCTGGTTGAGATGAATTTGGTGCTGTAGCTCTCGGGGAGATTCTTGAATGTCTCGCACCGATATATGTTATGCCCCTGTTGCTTGCAGAGGTCACAGTTCAGATCTGTGGTCCAAATCTTTGTAGATCGCCCAGACGTTTGCCACAGATATGTCTGACCTTCTCTTTTCCACAACGGGAAACGACACTTGCGGTAATTTTAACGTGGCCAGTACTTGATACTTCCTCAAAAAAAATCGTATTTTGGAATCGAGCGTCCTCATGACCATGAGAACAGTATTGGGTCCCAGGAGTCTACATTGTATCGCATGTTTTTCAAAGCGATGACAAAGTTTCGAATAGTTTGTATAAGTTTATTATGTCTGAAGGAGACATTTGCTCGACTTTCTTGACATCCATGATCGCCTCAAAGTAGATCATTGTCACTTTTTGTTGTTGGAAAAATATTCCTCTAATGTTGTGATGGCTGTTTCATTGTTTAACGCATCCAAAATGAGATGAGAAACCGCTTCCTTCGTATCTCCTTTCAGATAGCCCAGCAAGTACTGCATTTTTTATATCGGCCCCGTCGTGGGAATGCTATGTATAATAGCCTTGAAGGACTTCCATTGCCATTGTAGGCAGTCTTGGAAGAGTGCTACCATTGTACATTGATGCCTCAGATTCAACAGGAATGTAAGCCGCCGGAGGAGTAGGACTTGCTACTGGCTGGTATACTGGCGTGGTAGTGGGATTTGGTGTGGCGAAAGTAACTGCTGTAGTAGTTGTTGTAGGCCATAACAAGGTCAGTGTGTATGGTGCACATGTTGGAATTCTGGCAGGATTTGCGATCTGAAAGTATTCTCTGGCTGGCGCTGTTATAATTGGTTTCGTCGTAGTTAATGCGTACACTCCCATAGGGTCAGAAACATTACCAAGCCGTTCGTACTCTTCCGTATAGATCGCCCTTGTAGTCATGCAGAGACGACTTGTATCGCCACACAAATCCTGTATGTGATATGTATGATTTTCGGCTAGACTAGCTAGTAGCACTTCATCGCCTTTTCTTGAAATAGTCTACGGTTTTCCTGGAACTGCTATCCTTTTTCTAGTTACACCTGTGAATTCTCAGTGAGCTTCGCCATTCACAGTTGCTTCTCAAGAACCTTCGATATTTCCATTTCATAGTGTAATCGACGTTCGGAATTTGTACACAAACAAAGTGAAGACGAGTGTATTCGAAGTCTGGATCACGAACAGTCGTCAAACAAGTGTAATTGATGTACAGTCGTCAAACAAAATGAAGAGTGTAGTCATGCCTAGATTTCGTACAGTAATACAATGAAGACATGAGGTGCCGCAACCAGACACGCCGATTGGGATAAATATTCCAATTTTTGATGCTAGATGAATCTAAATGATCCGCTTGAAGGATTAATGTTCGATGGTAATCTTAATGTAAGCGGGTGAACCTTGGTTTTGTTTGGTTGGAAATTCCAAATATACCGCAACCGCTCTAGTTGCTGATGTGATGGAAAAGGATTCAGATATCCCCAATGGGTGTAGAAGAATACCAGATTTTGGGGAAAAGGTAGGAGTAGAGAAGCAATTATAAAACCGCACGGTTACTGATTGACTGCACTGTTTATTTGAAACAACATTACTTCAATAATACAAAATTGCTCACGAATCATATTCGAGAACTACAATTAATCAGTTGCTATTTTGGTTGATTGAATTTTAATTGTTAACGCATTATATTCCTAAGGTAATTAATTAATAATGCAATTAATAGAAAAAAATGTGTATTGACAATAATTGATTTTCAATTAATAATTGCTTACTCCCGGAAAAAATGTGTGCTTGAATGTAGCTGTAGGTGGTTGGTTGACTCGAGGAAAAAATGACGAGGTCACATATTTTCCTCATTTGGTCAGCTTCTAAACACTAATGGCTATGTTGTTATACATTTTCCTTCTCGCTGAACATCGTTCAAGGACGCATCTCTATGGATGGAAAAATCTTGGCTTTGGGATAATTTAAGTTCTGGGGTGGATTTCTACTTACAGAGGCTAAGATATTTCTGTTTTTCCAGACGCTGATTGCAGCCATGATCAGGATTATGGATGCTTGCAAAGCGATATGCGATATGTAACGTAACCGTTGAACCTTGAATCTGTTGGTAGATCTCTCGCCTCCTTCTGTAGTCTTTGCTGTAGTGTCAGTAAACTTTGCTGTGGTTGATATGAATAATTTTTTTCGAAGATAGCAGATGGTGGTATTGTTGGAACTGGGGAAAGTAGGTCAATGATTATTCCAGGTGGGGCGAAGGAGGTTTTAAGGAAAGATGTTATACCCTGTGATCGTGATGGACTTGTGTTTCATTGATTCATTCTGATTGTGGGGTATCAGATGAGAGGGCTTGATTAGTATAATACTTTTTCAAAATTTTTATTTCTGATATTAGGTGAAACATAGGGGAGATAGGGCTCAAAATGTGTGCCCCAAAAAATGAAACAGGTCTTCTTCTCAGAACCAATTCAACCGAAAAATCTGAAAAGAAATCACTATGATACATTTACATCTATGAAACCTAGGCCTGAAAATATATCCCGTTCCAATATTTGTACAAATAAAGTTAACAATAGCCAATTACCATATTTTAGAAATTTACATGGGTGGTACATGGAGATATTTTAGTTTTCATTTTTTGGCTTCTTTTAGTTATTTGTATATCAGTGTCATTTAATTGAGATAGACGCGTTCATGTATATGTATGTGCCAATAGAGCTTTAAGGTAATAACCAATATGGTAGGCATGTGTCTACGTTGGTACCAGTGGTTTTTAATGTATGCTTTATTGCCCGAAATAAAGTGGAAATGCATGAAGATTCCTTAAATTCGACTTGTTTCCCTTGACTTGGAGAAATAATTTTCACAACCAAAATTTTGTCTTGCTGTTGTTGCCAATAGGTTTCACAAATTGGGTACTTTCACTCCGCCACAACACTTCGCAACAGCCGAAATCGAGGGGTTTCGGTGAGAGACCCCGTGGCGGGTTACTTGACTGAGGTCGACTAGCACACACCAAAATGTACGCGACATTCACGCTTCCTTCCAGTGCTGTCTGCCTTCTGGAAGAAAGGCTTTAACCTGCCTAAGGAGACCGTCTTGGGCTTGCCACCGGCGTTCAAAGGGAACACGTGTTCGCCATGCTCGAGAACTTTATAGGGACCCTGTTATGAAGGTACTCCCCGTAAACCAGACCAGCTCAGCTGGCAGCAAACTCTTCGTGGAAGGCTGTATGGAAGCCAAACAGAACGAAAGGTAAGATCTGCGACCAGGACGGCTCGTCGCGCGCCATAATTGCTGCCTTCAGCGTCCACAGCGGACGTTCTAGTGCCCTCGAATATTTTTTTATGTGACGCCGGCTCTCCTCGATTCAAGGTCCGTTGTTTGACTCGCCCAGATGAATCCGTCGTGGGAAGCTGAAATAGAAAATATATGCTTGATTTATTTTACCAGTTCGTCCTGGGATTCTTGTGATGTTGGAAATTCCTTTTCAATGAAAACACTACCTTTTCAGATTTTAATAAAACAAATAACTTTATTAACTTATAAGTTAAGAAAAGAACTAAGTGTTTTTCCTTATCCTGTAAATAGTTTTATTTTTTCCCCGGTATACAATTGTTTCGGAGACCACGTGCCTCCTTATTCAGTGCTAGTACCTATGAAGACATCGAGAAAACACTGGAACCAATAAACATCATACACTGCAACATTATTTTCACAATGGAAAAGGAAGATGACCAACGGATAGCGTTTTTGGATCTAGCAATAATCTATCTAGGGTCGAAAATCACAACCGATAACAGCTACGATGATGAAATCTGCGCACGGTTGTTGTCAGCCAACAGAGCCTATTTCAGCTTACAAAGACTGTTCCGCTCGAAACGTCTCACCATAGGGTCAACGCTCTTACTGTACAAGACAATGATCTTGCCAGTCCTCATGTATTCCTCGGAAACTTGGGTTCTTGGCAAGAAAAATTGCGAACTCTTGGCCGCGTTCGAGAGAAGAATCCTCCGAAGAATTTTTGGCCCCCTACATGAGGATGGACGATTCCGTAGCATACACAATGACGAAATCTATGAGCGATACCATGACCGTCCGGTTGTGGATAAAATCCGGCTCAATAGGTTACGGTGGGCGGATCACTTAATCCGTATGGATGAGGATGATCCCACCCGGAAAGTCTATAAGGACAATATCTATGGTAGAAAAAGAAGACGACCCTGCCTAAAATGGAGCGATGGCGTAGGTCAGGACGCCAGACAGCTTTTAGGGGGATATCGAATTGGTGGACCTCGGCGTAAAACCGGGATGTCTGGAGTTCCTTATTAAGGCAGGCCTAGACCGGATACCGGTTATTGCGGCACAAGATTCGAAGGACACATAAGAGAGTACAACAAACGAAAAAGCGACGACCCTCGAAACATCAAGTCAATGGTTACAAGGCATTTGGTGAAAGAGGGACATACCCTAACGATGGACAATGTGGATGTTATAAAGCCGGTGGGGAAACGCCACCTTTTAGATGCAGCAGAAAGCATATACATCATGAAAGAAGGGAGACAGGTAACCTTAAATCACGACGAAGGAAACTGTGCAACGGTTCTTGTAAAAAAGCTATGCAGCAGGTAATAAAAAATAAAAAGTAGGGTGAAAAGTAGGCCTCGCAATTTTTGACAGCTTGGTGTAAATGTGCCTGCGTGTTTGTATACATTTCTGTAATCTTGCATCCCATTGGATTGCGCGTGGTGTGCTGTTGTCCGTTTGTTTTTAAATCCAAGGAGATTTCACATGACTGTATTATATCTTTCATTGGTATTGCCTCAGGCCATTGCACAAACCGGTCAATGATCATGAGGCAATACTTGTAGCCGTGTTAGTCTTGCAAAGGGCCTATAATATGGAAATGTATGGTGTGGAAGCGCTTTATCGCCTTAGGGAATACACTTACTTTTTTCATACCATGCCCAGTGACTTTTAGCATATCCAAGAATTCACGTCCTTGTTTATACATGATTAGATATATTTGTTGAAGACTAGTCTAGTCTAGACTGTTTTGAGAAGAAACCCAACGGTTACCAGCTTTGGTTTATTAACTGGTGAAGAGCAGTCTATTGCGATTTCTGAGGCCATCAAAGAATCTTTGTCTATTTTGTAAGCTCTTGATGCAGCTGCAATTTTTAGTTCCGTTTTGCTGATCAATTCTTTACGACAACATTGGATTTCTCCACTTTGAGTAAATACCGTTAACGGCGCGAAGAATTGGCAGTGACAAATTCGGCAAGCAGAAAAGCGTGTCTTTTGAGGACGACCACACGACGAAATGTTCGACAAATAACACTTGGACTGCGCGAACCTGGCAAAGCGCAGAATTTGTGTTGTGACTTAAAAACATTGCGACGAAATATCAAATCCACTGAGGAAAAAAGAGAGTCTTCCATTAAATCACGTTGAAAATAATAGATACAATTACATAAAGTATTTCCAAAATAATTACCTCCTCAAAATTCTGTTTGATAGGTAAACGCTCACAACGTGAAGGGAACGGCTTTCACAGCGCTCGTCTTCGTGCACTCCGCGAGGCTCGCGAGTGCTATACAGAACGCAAATTTTGGAATCCGTAATAATGAAGACGTCAGTATAAGCCTCCAAAATGATGACAAAATATTCGTTTCAACTGAAACAGTGCGAAATCCCTAAAGAGAAAGGATTCAAAGGACATCGAAAGGCCATTTCTTACAGTGAGGCATGAAAAATGATAGCTAGATTTCGTGAAAAGTATAAATCTTATACTATTGAGGATTCGAAGCAAGTAGTCAATATGGAGACAGAACGGTGAGCAATTGAGCGTCCAATATATTACATCTGCCATAAAATTTTGCGGCGGCTTTCTGATGCCATGCGAATGCATGAAGTGAAGTGTGAAGTGGTTAGTACAAGGGGATTATAGGCACAATGACGATATTGGAATACTTTCCTATTTTAGATAAATGTTTGTTGGGCGGCTTAAATTTATGGGCTGTTTCTTCCGAAAAAGCAATTTTCAGGGAAAAACCCACCCCAAACATACTGCCAGGTTTTTAGGGAATGGTTTGCAGGTAGAATGAATGTTTTTTGGGGGCATTTGAAACTAAAACTGGTTAAAGTGCAAAAAATTTCCTACAAACATTAATGGTTGGTGGTTTATCAGCGAAAATAGGCGGAATTAACTCAAATTCTTTACAAAAAATTAATTGAGAGCATGCATGACAGAGTAAATGCTGGATTATGGACAAAAGAAGGTTGCACTAAGTGATACGCTGGATGGGATTTAAAAGCCTCGAGATTGCACCCAGATCAGGCATTGGATAGAGCCAAATGGCGGAACCGATCACGACGTGCCGACCCCACTTGTGAACGGAACAAAGGCTGACGAAAAAGAAGAGTAGTGTAAAGTCTCAAAAAATTGATTGGGTACGTGAAATTTCTTTCTTATTTTAGTTATGAACATAAACTAAAATAAGAAAGAAATTTCACGTACCCAATCAATTTTTTGAGACTTTACACTACTCTTCTTTTTCGTCAGCCTTTGTTCCGTACTTGGAAAACCGAAAACTGTACCTCTTTATATTTTAGTTTATTAGTTGTATAATAAAACTTTTTTGAAAAAAAGAGCTTGACTAGGACTTGACTTGGAAAACCGAAAACTATACCTCTTTTTATATTTTAGTTTATTAGTTGTATAATAAAACTTTTTTGAAGAAAGTAGCTTGACTTTTTTGTACTATTCAGTTTCAAAGTAAAAATCCAAAAATTTATTTGAGTCACTGTATATGTGGGAGCCAGTAGTGTTAATGTGATACTGAACATCATGTTTAACTGGCTGATAGATACTACATTCGGCAGTAATGTATCTACAATTTTGGTGGAGTGCGCGAATGCGTGGATCGGCAACGTCCTCAAAAATGATGGAAAGGGTGTGGTTTGCGCAGGTTGAGATTTTCCCTGACGACCTAAGAGAGGTTGGGTGGTCTCCGCCTAAAATTTGGACGCTGATGTCAGTTAAAATAATGGCAACGAAAAAATCCTACGCAAGCTAAGATTCACGCCCACTTGATTGCAGCCGTAAGCTGTGGTGGGTGTGGAACTGGCTGCCGCTGATTTCAACTGCTGAGTGAGCTTTTTGGGTCGGGAGGCAGGACGGACTGAGACCTCCGCGCCCGTGTCTATCAGATATTTGTACTTACTAAAGGCTGCGTATACTGTAAGGCGACGTGTTGCTGCGTTTCGGGTAGACGTCATCGCGTACCCCAGCGAACATTTTTGGATTCGCGAGAAAAGTGCATGGGTTGATACATTTAGTGACCTGATTCGTAATCCTACGATGGCATTAGCACATGCCGGAGTTCGATGGTCCTTGAGGCAGGTGTCAAACGTGTTTGTGACTGCTCTCTTCAGCGCAAAACATTCACCACTGCCATCAGTGTGACCATATTGGGCGTAAGCACGGTCTTTTAGTTTCGCCAAGTCGGCGGACTAGCGCGACACCTGGTGGATTTTGTCCGCCTGTTCAGAGAACAGGCATCGGCACAGGTTAGTATAGCTAACGTGCCTTCCGGCAGTGGCTGCAGTGAAAAGGGCTTCAATAGCTTAGGTCCAACAAAGTCCCCACCAAGCTGCCTCCTCGGCCGAAGTAATTGGCTGGGTGTGCCAAGCGTCGCATTCATCAACAAGTGATTCAGCTTAATTGTCTTACTTACTGGCAGGTGCCTGATGACTTTATTTTCACGCGATATGTCTACACCAAAGACTGACTTGAAATGAGCCGCGGTGGAACAAAACCACCAGTAAGGTTGAATCAAGGCGTAAGAAGCAAAACCGACACTCCTTCGTGTATTTTGTTCAAAATTTATGAGCTGAATTCAGACATTTTCGTACAAAAAGAAAACTAAATAAAATTGCATCGAACATTTTCAACCAAAATCTAAATATGAGACGACATTGTCGACTTTTTTGTACCAAAGGTAGTAAATTTACTTCCTTTTGAAATTCATCATTACTTTTTTAGTTAAATAGTTACTTTAAACAAAAACAAAAAGAAGCGCCAAGTTACAAAGGCCACCTACTGAAAAAGTATTAACGCTCACCGTTCGAATGGTGAAGGCGACTGGAAACGAAAAATATCGTAGAGGCTAAGCATCCTAGCGACTAAGAGTCCTGATGAGAAAGGATGGCAAGCTTCTCGAGCTGCACGACACCCCTTTGTTGGGAAAAAAGGGTGACAAACTCTCCAATCAGGCGGAAATGCAAGTCATCTCATCGGAGAGGATGGAATTTATCCGAAAGATAAGAGTAGCGGTGGAAAGGCTACTCAAGAAGTGCGGGGTGGTTCTGAGGAAAATGAAGGCGTCCACCAAAACATCTCCATGGATGCCAAAAATGGCATAATGGAGATCGAAGAACTGCTGGTCCTTATCAAGTATCGTAGTTGTTTAATCAGGCTCCTGGATGGCAGCCGCTAGCTATGCAAAACGCAGTCCTCTCAGCCCGCCAGAGGGGAACAATAAATCGACAAAAGGAGGCGAGCGGGAAACAGCGGAGATTTTCCGATGAGGACCCAGCAGGATGAAAGCGGACAAAACAGCGTCGAATACAGGGGAAAATTTGACTCGGACGTCAACCCGTCATAGAGGGCCAACAAATCGACAAAAGGATGCGAGTGGGAAACAGCGGAGATCTACCGATGAGGACCCAGCAGGAAGAATTCCGCAGGGTGGTAACCAAGCCGACAAAGCAGCGTCAAACACAGGAGAAAATTCGACTCGGACGTCAGCGTCAAAGAAAACAAGTCGAGAAACCGAAAGCTGGGCGCCTTGGGCGGTTGTGTGCATTTCTTTTATAAAGACATTTTGCATTTGTCCAATTAGTACTTAGCACGTAATATTTGCATATAATATGTGAGAATATCCACTTTCAAGTGATATTGACATTCAAATTCTTGAATTTTCAACGTAGTGACAACTTTGACCTATTACAATTTAGGTAGTAATATTGCGATTCCCACCAATCTTGGTACATTGGATCATGCTTTATATTATAGCCTACATTTCCGCGAAATTTCGTAATTCTAGGATGAACTGCGGACAATTACTGAAAATCATAGTAATATACTATTATTAACTTTATTTGAACAGATATCGGTATGGAAGGTATTTCGGAGCCTAGGTACCATGTAGTTGCAGCCTCCTGATTTTTTTCAGATTTTTCGGGTAGGTAGTTTCTGAGAATTGGTCCGCTAGAAGAAATTATCATTTTTGACCCCTTCCCCCCCGCACTCCCAACCTTCCCAACAAATGTCAGCATTAAGACCGGATTCGGAAGGTACTAACCGAGACCTATCATCTGATACCCCACATGTGCTTACTATATTTGATATTTGATAAACAAAAAATTACACCACCCTTTTGCATGTATGGGGACTCCCCCTTAAATTAAATGTAAAAGGGTGTAACTCACTGTATGCGTGAACGTTCACGGTTCCCACATTTCGACCAAATATGGTGTCAATAGCTATAATTGTCAGACAGACAGACCGAGTGACACTAAACCGATGGAATATTGCCTTGGAAGATATTTTTCCGTTTTGTTGGCTAAAAATATCTAATTTCAACAAATAGGTATTTCGGGGACCAACTGCCCCCTTCTACAATGTCATTATTTTCTTGAAGATAATCTTCTTGAACCACTCAAGAAAGGGACAGTTGGTTCCTGAAATACGTATTTCTTTAAACCTTCAACAAGATAATAACACTGAAGAAGGGGACAGTTGGTCCCCGAAATAAGTGTTTGTTTAATTTAGATACTTTTAGCCAATAAAACGGGAAAATATCTTCCAAGGCAATCTTTCATTTTAAAACTTTGGCTAACAAAATACCTCCTAATCCAAACCACTAAACCGATTTTGATAACCATCTAATTTACAGTTAACATTGAAATTGAGTAAGAAATGCAAATATTTATTCAGCAACTTGAATTGAACACTTTCTAATTTTTCAGAGGATATCGTCGCACATAGAGATATTTTGCCGATCTAGCCGGGCAAAATTATTTATTCAGTTTATATTATTTATTATAACTCCTTGATTGATTTTATGTTGAAACTGTTTTTCAATGAACAGGAAAGATGCGGACAAGACGGGGTACTCGGCCTTTTAAGTACTTCTAATCGGATAATCACTTTTTCTTTTAGGTGGTTACGTGTGTATGCCGCCGCGGTTTGGAACAGAAGAGACCGACTTATTTCCATGCGGTCCTTACTGTCCCAAACAACGGCATTTTTCCACCGCTAATTCTCCACTCCCCCGGTGCGTTCAGAAAATGAGTGAGTGGAGAGTTCCGCGCCATCTACCCGTCGGCATCCGCAACATTCGAAATAAATTTCGAATGCTGCAGATCCTGCCGCGCCACATCACTCCGCCCCCAGACGAAACCTAGGGGGTTTCGGCGACGGATCCCCGAACTGCGTTCGCCGTTAATCCACAAAGCGGACACGACGCTGCTTCGGGGCGCACACGGGTTTCAGCCTGCACAAAGAGACCGCCTTTTTGTGACCACCGATCTCGAGCTGGAAGAAATGTTCTCCCCTCTCGAGAACGCGGTACGGGCCCTCATATGGAGGCTGCAGCGGCTTCCGGACGGCATCCGTCCTGATCAGCACGTGCGTGCATGTGTCCAGTTCCTTGGGCGAACAAGCAGGTATGGACGAGTGACGAGTGGGTGGTGGCGCTTTGATGCGTCGGAGATTGTCCCTCAGCAGACGCACCAACCCCGACTCCGTGAGACCCGATCTCTTGTCGAAGACCGGATCGCTTGGCAGTCTTGGGTTCTCCCCGTATACCAGCTCCGCGGGGCTGGCAGCAAATTCCTCTCGGCGGGTTGTACGAAGGCCGAGTAGGACGAGAGGCAAGACTTGAGTCCAGGACGGGTCGTCGCGTGCCATAATGGCGGCTTTCAGCGTCCGGTGCCAACGTTCCAGCATCCCATTGGATTGCGGGTGGTATGCAGTAGCCCGCTGGCGTTCAAAACCCAGGAATTTGCCTAACTCCGAGAAAAGAGTGGACTCAAATTGCATTCCCTGGTCAGTGATGACCACTGCAGGGACGCCAAAGCGAGGTATCCACTCTCGGCAGAGGGCTTCGGCACAAGATTGCGCCGTAATGTCTTTCAGAGGTATTGCCTCAGGCCACCGCGTGAACCTGTCGATGATTGTGAGGCAATACTTGTAACCGTGCGAGTCTCGCAAAGGCCCTATTATGTCGAGGTGTATGGTGTGGAAACGCTTGGTAGTGCGGGGGAATGAGCCCACTTCTTTCCTTACATGCCTGGAGACTTTACACTTCTGGCATGCGATGCACTCTCTGGCCCAGGAATTGATATCCTTGTTCATGGAGGGCCAGAAGTATTTTCCGGTGACTAACCGGTTTGTTGTCCTGATGCCGGGGTGCGCCAAGTCGTGAACTGCGTGGAACACTTCCTTGCGAAATGTGGCCGGAATGTTAGGCCGAGGTCCCTTTTCCGAGTCTTCGCAGCAGAGAGAGAGGTTTGAGCCGAAGATGGGCAACTCCCGAAATTTGTATTTGGGGTTGGACTTTAGGTTCTGAAGTGCTGCGTCATCCACCTGCGCCTTGGCAATAGCCGAGAAATCGAGTGAGGCGGGGATGTTAACTTCGGAGACACGAGACAAAGCGTCAGCAACTATGTTGTCCTTGCCGGACACGTGCTGGATGTCTGACGTGAACTGGCTTATGAAGCTCAGGTGTCGAAGCTGACGAGGGGACGCTTTGTCGGGCTTTTGTTTCAAAGCATAAGTGAGAGGCTTATGGTCCATGAACACTGTGAACGGCCTGCCGTCTAAGGAGAAACGGAAGTATTTGATGGACAAGTACGCGGCAAGCAGTTCGCGATCGTAGGTATTGTAGTTCCGTTCAGCGGGATTCAACTGTTTCGAGGAAAAACTCAACGGCTGCCAAACTTGATCCACCTTTTGGTGAAGGGCAGCACCTACTGCGATATCAGAGGCATCAACAAAAACGGCTAGGGGTGCATCTTGCTGAGGAAATGCCAAAAGTGTAGCATCGGCCAGTTACTGTCGGGATTTGTTGAACGCGCGGACAGCCTCTTCAGACCACACAATCTCTCGTGCGTCTTTTGTTTTGGGGCCAGACAAGTACGCGTTCAAAACGGACTGGTGATGGGCGGCCTTGGGCAGGAAACGACGGTAAAAGTTTAGCATGTCCAAGAACCTCCTCAACTCCCTCACTGTTTTTGGACGCGGGAAGCTTGTGATTGCTTGCACCTTGTCTGGGTCGGGCTGTATTCCTTCAGAGGAAATGGAGTGGCCAAGGAATCTCACCTGTTGTTGAAGGAATTTGCATTTCTCAACGTTTAGGACTAAACCGGCCTCAAGGAGACGTTGAAAAATGCACTCGAGATGGGCTAAGTGCTCAGACTCAGTGGAAGAAGCGACCAAAACATCATCCAAATAGACGAAACAGAAATCAAGGTTTCGCAGGACTGAGTGGATGAACCTTTGAAAGGTTTGCGCCGCATTGCACAATCCGAAAGTCATTCGGGTGAACTCGAAGAGTCCAAAGGGTGTGCATATTGCCGTCTTTGGAATGTCTTCAGGAGCTACTGGGATTTGGTGGTATGCCTTGGCTAAGTCCAAGGTCGAAAAGATGCGGCAATTCGCGAGGTGATGCGCAAAGTCGTGGATGAGTGGAATCGGATATCGGTCAGGAACAGTCTGTGCGTTTAGCCTTCTGTAATCCCCACAGGGACGCCATTCGCCATTTGGCTTAGGGACCATATGTAAAGGGGAAGACCAATAGCTAACGCCACAAAGGTTTTGTTTTGCACAAAATTTTAAAACGAGGGAGCAAAGCAGGGTTAGAGGCTTTCGGGGAAGTTCTTCGAGAAGTCCACAACAAAGCAGCAGAAGAAGCTGGGGTAGATGTTCAATCTATTCGGCGGTCTTGAACTGGCATATAGCCAGTAGAGCTTGGGCCTAAGAGCGAAAAGGAGAGTACTTTCCTCGAGACAGTTCAGAGCATTCTAGATTTGAAGGCAGTGGTTCCCAGCCTAGAAGCCATGTACACTCTTGAAATAAGGGATCTGGATTGTCTCATTAATACGGAAAAGGTGGAAGAGGTCATTAAACGGGATCATGCAGATGTGGGCAACCGTAAGGTGGGAGTTACGTCTGTTAACTCTAGAGAACAAAAATTGACGAGGATGGAAGGTATTGGAAAATTTCACGGCCAGCGATCAGCAGTACATTTTCTGCCGTCCGTCAAACACCTATTGAGTGGAATATCGTGAAAATCGACGTTGCCAAATTTATCGAAGCTCTCCTAAGAGGGGTAAAATCGGGGACGAGACCCAGCCGCAGACAAAAGAACTGTAACTGAATCACTAGTTCCTTCATCAATGATCCTTATTACCGCAGACTGTAATGCATTGGCCCCCAAAAGAATACTGCGCCCCGGAAAATTATCCGTGTACTGGTGGACGGCTGAAATTGCACTGAATTATTTCAGACTTCGGCGGACTGATTCATCATCATCAACGGGGTAACAACCGGTATCCGGTCTAGGCGTGCCTTAATAAGGAACTCCAGGCATTCCGGTTTTGCGCCGAGGCATATCCCTAAAAGCTGTCTGGCATCCTGACCTACGCCATCACTCCATCTTAGGCAGGGTCTGCCTCGTCTTCTTTTTCTACCATAGATATTGTCCTTATAGACTTTCCGGGTGGGATCATCCTCATCCATACGGATTAAGTGACCCGCCCACCGTAACCTATTGAGCCGGATTTTATCCACAACCGGACGGTCATGGTATCGCTCATAGATTTCATCATTATGTAGGCTACGGAATCGTCCATCCTCATGTAGGGGGCCAAAAATTCTTCGGAGGATTCTCCTCTCGAACGCGGCCAAGAGTTCGCAATTTTTCTTGCTAAGAACCCAAGTTTCCGAGGAATACATGAGGACTGGCAAGATCATAGTCTTGTACAGTAAGAGCTTTGACCCTATGGTGAGACGTTTCGAGCGGAACAGTCTTTGTAAGCTGAAATAGGTTCCCTTGGCTGACAACAACCGTGGGTGGATTTCATCGTTGCAGCTGTTATCGGTTGTGATTTTCGACCCTAGATAGGAGAAATTATCAACGGTCTCAAAGTTGTAATCTCCTATCTTTATTCTTGCCGTTTGATCAGTGCGGTTTGATGTTGTTGGTTGGTTCGTGTTCGGTGCTGACGTTGCCACCTTATATTTTGTCTTGCCTTCATTGATGTGCAGGCCAACATCTCGCGGGGCCTGCTTGATTTGTACGTCTCGGGTGGCTCTTCCCATAATGTCGATATCGTCAGTATAGGCCAGTAATTGCGTGGACTTTAAGAGGATCGTAACTCTTGCATTTACCTCAGCATCACTGATGATTTTCTCCAGGGTCAGGTTAAAGAGGGCGCATGATAGAGCATCCCCTTGTCGAAGAGCGTTGTTGATGTCGAATGGTCTTGAGAGTGATCCTCCTGCTTTTATCTGGCCTCGCGCATTGGTCAGGGTCAACCTAGTCAGTCTTATCAATTTCGTCGGGATACCGAATTCCATCATGGCCGTGTACAGTTTTACGCTGGCTATCATAGGCGGCTTTAAAGTCGATGAGTAGATGGTACAACTGGTGTCCATATTCCAACAGTTTTTCCATCGCTTGCCGCAGAGAGAAAATCTGATCTGTTGCTGATTTGCTTGGAGTAAAGCCTCTTTGGTATGGGTCAATGATGTTGTGGGCGTATGGGGCTATCCGGCCTAGCAAGATAGCGGAGAATATTTTATAGATGGTACTCAGCAACGTGATACCTCTCTAATTGCTGCACTGTGTGATATCTCCCTTTTTATGTATGAGACAGATAATGCTTCGTTGCCAATCGTCAGGCATTGATTTACTGTCCCATACCTGGAGCATCAGTTGATGACCCACTTGGTGTAATTGGTCGCCTCCATATTTAACCAATTCGGCTGTAATTCCATCGGCTCCTGGCGTCTTATGATTTTCTAGCCGATGAATTGCCGGACTGTTTCTCCTAAACTTGGTGGTGGCAGTATTTGTCCGTCGTTTTCAGTTGGTGGGACCTCCTACTCGCCGATGTTGTGGTTGTTCAGTAGCTCATCACAGTACTCAACCCATTGCTCCAATATGCCCATTCTGTCCGAAATCAGATTTCCCTCTTTGTCTCGGCAGGATGAACATCGAGTGTGTATAAGGCTTCATCCCGCTGACTTGGTGGTAAAACTTCCGCACCTGGTGCGGTTTCAAGTTCACAGACTTGTTGGTTCTCCCAGACTTCCTTTTTCCGTCTGTGAAGTCGCTGCTCCGCTCGACGGAGTTCGTGATAAATATCTGCGCATGCCGGCGATCTTTGAGAATGCAACATTACTCGTTATGCCAACCAACCTGGAGGACCAGTTGGTACAATTTGTCCCGTTTTTAGGCGCGGGAGACTCGCCTTCATCCTTCTCCATTTGCAGCTTTTCGTTAAAAAGACCTCTCAGCGGTCACTACATGGAGGTGGAGATAGGATTTGGTAGTAGGGCTGTTGGTGTTGGTTCAGCAGCTCCAGCTTTATGCTCCATCGTGTGTACCAATCCACGTTTCGCCCTGGGACCTACACTACCCTTTGGCCACCGGCGGATTGATTAGCGTGCAATATATCAAGACGAGGTGATGCTTAGAACCGCAGACTATCAGAGTGGGCAAAGCGACTCTGCCACGCAGGAACTAATTAACGATGCTAACGACGCTCGCGAAAATGGGAAGCTGTATAGCCCATTTTCTGATTTGATTACTGAGGAATGCGCACTCTTCACTGCAAAGGGACTAGAGGAGGCGGTCTTGTCCGTGAAGGACAAAAACCACCAGGACCGGATGGTATTCACAGTGAAGTGTTGAAACTCGTATGTAAATACAAGCTGGACTTGTTACTCAGCGCATTCCGTGCATGTTTAACAGCGGGTGTTTTTTCTTCCCGCTGGGAGGTTGCGAGGCTTGTGCTGATAAGCAAGGGAAAAAGTGACCCAGAGGCGCCGTCAGGATATCGTCCGCTCATTATGTTGGACACAGCGGGGAAGTTGCTTGAGCAGCTCATCAAGCCACGACTGATTGACGCAATATGTGCTGCAGGAGAGTACTTACCAGCACAATATCGTTTCAAAGCGGGGCGATCCACAATTGAGGCGGTGGTGGAAGTGATAAAACTCGCTGAGGCATGCAGTGGCCACTGTCGGTGAGTGGTGCTCCTTGTGACTCCTGACGTAAGAAACGCCTTTAATTCTACGCAGTGGTGTGACATGCTTGAGGCACTGGCAAATCGTTTCCATCCTTTTTAAAGGACCACGCCCTACTCTACGAGACTCGGGAAAGTCAGCGCAGAATGAAGGTAACATCGTAGGCGGCTCAGGCATCTACCTTTGGTCCGGACTTTGGAATGCCTTATAAGACGCTTTCTATGACCCGTGATGCCTGATGAATCGCATCTGGTCGGATACGCGGACGATGTTGCGGTACTGGTTGTCGCATGCACGGTTGAGCAAGCTCAGCGCACACTGTGAATGGTGATATGGCGAGTAAATAGATGGATGGCTAGGCATGGATTCTGCCGGGCTCCAGAGAAAACCGAAGTCGTTATGTTGAGGCTGGTGAAACCAGGGTTTTGTCGAAGCCGGCAGTGAAATATCTGGGCTTCATGATAGACACGAAAAAGAGTTTCTTTAAGCAGATTTGAAACACCGGAGACAAGGCTGCGTCTAGAATGTTTGTGATTTGCGTGATCAGCAGGCGTCACTTGCTGATGAGCGTGATTCAATTCGTCCTCATTTACGGTTTCGAAATGTGGGTTGACCCCCTCAGTAAGGAAATGTACCGTAAGCAGCTAGTACAAGTACGAAGACGGGGAGCACTGCGAGCTGCGTCCGCCTATCGTACCGTCTCGGAGCCAGCTGTAATGGTGATAGCGGGAGTTATTCCGATCGCTGAAGGTGGGGACGTCATAGCCATCACCTTTCGGTGGAAGGGTGCCTTGGGTCCTCGGCCACCATAATTGAGGTCATGCTGCAAAGCGAAGATGCGTGGAGCCGAATGGTACGTTACACTCAAGCAATTCTCAAGACGAAAAAGAGGGAGATGGATAGGAGATGTACCAGGGTAGCTGAGGCTCTCTGAGGTAATGTGTCAAACGGTTCCAGGGGAGAGCCCTGGAGGCTCTAGGGGGTATTTTAGTCGGCTATTAAGCTTTATCTTAACAGCGGATATTGTTAAGATATAGCAAATAGGATTAGCTTTAGTTTAATTAATTAATTAATTTAATTAATTTCAACAGGAATATATTTTAATTCATACATGAAAAAACTTGACTGCAAATAGGCAAGGTGTGCTATTAACCGGTAAATATACGAAAGAAAATGTGATACTTCGGAAATCACAAGTTATCGTAACCCCGTAACAATTAGTGAAACCCGATATGCAATGAATGTATAAATACCTGGTAAAGTATGTAGTAATAAGTTTCAGAGGGAAAATAAACATCGACACGATAAAATCGTAATGAATTTTTTTTCTCAAACCTTCCCCACAGATAATAGTCTCTACTACCATTGGGGTTATTATTTTCCTATTTTTTCGATCAAGTAAAAGAGTCTGGAGGGAACCCACCTACTGATCAATTCTCCATATGGTCCGTCGAGCCTAGAAACTTTAAAATCAACTCTCCTTTTCCACTTTTTCATCTACCAAAGTCTCCAACTTTCCGAGCCGCTTCACAGAAGCAGATCTTTCTCAGACCTAGAATTGCCTAAAAAGGAAAAGATTCGAGGATAGAAATTAATCATGGCCGGGACTCTACTAGAGGAACAGGCAAACATAATTAAGGAGGTAGAGACGTTGGAGAAAAATTACCGAAAGGACGGTATAGGGCGTAAGACACCCGAATATTTCGAAAGGAAGATCGGAAGATTGGAGGAACTGACGAATGAATACTACGTCATCTATCAGAAGCTTACCCGATTCAGGAAGCAAAGGACCCCTATTTTACCATCCACCTAGAATCGGAGGCAAAATTAGCAGCGGTACAAGCCTTGTTCCTAAAGGATCAGCAACATATCACTGGTCGTGCCTTGTTCCTGGAAGCAGCGGGGCCGACAGGTATCGAAACAAGCGGTATGGCTAGGATAACTGGCGAACACGATGACTCACAGGTGTACACACCTCAGGAGCTACGAAGGTTGCCATTCATACGGTATTCACAAGGCACAGCGAGGAATGGAGCCAGTTCATAGAAATGTTTAAAGCGGCCATTCATTCCAACCGTGCGCTAAGGAATATACAAAAAATGCAAAAGTTACTCGGGTACTTGCAAGGCGCTGCAAAGGAGGCGGTGTCACATCTGCAGTTAACCAGCAGCAACTGTGAAGCTGCGCTAGCTATCCTAGAAGAACGGTTCGTAAATACCCGGCAAGCGGCAACGGAATACATGGACTCCATCTTCGACATGAAGAAGTTGGACTACAGGTCCGCAGTCGACACTATGGCCATGTAATTATGTTGCGTATTCTCGCGAGTGGGAAAAAAACAACAAAGTCAGAGAAGATAATCTTTATTCGTTGGTTGCGTTGTCAAAGTTTCCTCTAGAACTAACTTACCTTTTGAACAATTCTTCTTAACAAAGGGCACAAACTGCTGATCTTGTGATCTTTCCTTATCTGATTCTTCCCAGTGACTCATTTTATATTCCTTCGTCTTTGAAAGTGTTTATGTTATTTGATAACGACTTCTTGTTTATGCTTCAAGTGTTGGATACTCAAGCTTATCTTATTACGAGTTTTGATGTTTATTTTATAGGGTAAGCGTTACTTGAAACCCCCCCCCCCCGCCCCCTCCTTTGATTGGACTTCGTCCTCGAAGGATGCAGATTCTACATCTTTATTGGATTTTATTGGCTGATTTTTACTTTTAGGTATTATGTTTCTGATGTTGATTTGTTTCTTGTTTAATTTACAGTAGCAATAGAATGTAAGTGTGATCATTATTATGATTATAAAAAGTATAATCGGAGTTGAAATTATTGTTTTCTTTCCTGTATATTGAGTTTCTGTTATTTTTTCTAAGTTTTCTATTTGAAATTCGTTAATTTGTTCCCAAGTGGGTTGATGATAATATTTTGAGGTATTAATAATCGTTGGTATGATGATTCTAGATTTATATTCAGGTATGTGGTTATTAAAAGTTATTTTATTTATATTTATTGAACACTTATCAAAATTAAATAGGAAATTACCCGAATCTTTTTGTTTTCTCTCGTCGCAATTACTATGACAATCAATTTTTTCTTGTACTGTGATTATAAGTCCTGTTTCTATTTCTGTAATATATCCTTCTGTTCTTTTAATTTTGGTACATGTTTCGTTTAAATGGAAGCATAATCTGCTTTGTTTTAGGTCCTTTACATAATCTTCGTTTTTATAATGGTAGGATTTGTTTTTATATTTTACAATATTACTGGGTTCAAATTTTATTTCATATTTTGTTTTATCAGGTATCGGTATTACAATGGATTTATAAAGAGTTACAATATTATTGGGAATTTTAATTATAAATAGTAATTCTATTGGCTTAATTTTATTTGAAGCTAGTGCCAATTTCACATATTTAAGTTTGTTTATATCAATACTAAAATCAAGGATTTCTTCTTTCGTTAACATGTTTCTGCTCATTAATCCTATTCTAGCTGACATTAAATTATCCTGCAGTATTTCTATTTCGTTTTGCAGTATTTGTATATTTATTAGTGTTGATAAGTAATGGGTTTCCAATTGGCAGTTTTCTGAATTTTCTTTTAATTTTTGTTCAATGAGTGTTCGATCTTCTTTTACCGTATTTATTAGTTTTTGAATTTGTGTTTCGATTCTGTTGTTGATTGAAATTTGTTGATTTGATGATTATTTTTGTCAATTATGTCCATGTGTCTTTCTATATTTTGTCTGTCGTCTGCGTCCATTAGGCCAAAGATCCAATTATAAATTGTTCCAACAGGATTTAATATGCCACGTTTAGCTCGATTATACTGTTTGCATTTTCTTTTCGCTTCATAATAGGATTCAAGGGTAAAGAAATGTTGGTTGTGAATGTTGTCGCAAAATGTTTTATGCTGTTTTTCTAATCTTTCCTTTTCCTTTTTCTCACATTCTTTTAGATAAAGTTGCCTGAATGATGAATCGCAAAGGGAATCTGTTTTGTCAGTTGTTAGTGTAGGGGTACTGGAAGTTTGAATATTTGGTATAAATTTTTAAGGGTTCTTGTTTGTAAAACAAAACCTTATTAAAATCGGTTTGCTGTCTGTCTGTCTGTCCGTCACACGCATTTTTCTCGGAGACGGTTGTAGCGATTAACACCAAATTTGGTAAAAAGGTGGGAACTGTGAACGCTCACGCATATAGTGAGTTACATCCTCTTACGACGAATTTAGGGGGGGGGGGGTCCCCATACATATAAAAGGGGGGTGTCAATTTTTTTTTCATCAAATATAGTCATGTGGGGTATCAAATTAAAGGTCTCGGTTAGTACTTTTCGAAGCCGGTATTAGTTTTGACTTTTGCTGAAAAGGTGGGGAGTGCGGGGGGTTGAAAGTGGTCATTTTTTTAACGAACCCATTCTCAGGAACTACCCAACCGAAAAATCTGGAAAAAATCAGAGGCTGCCACTATATGGTGCCTAGGCTCCGAAATACCCTCCATACCGATACCTGTTCAAATAAAGTTAATAATAGTATATTACTATAATTTTTAGTAATTGACAGGAAAACCCGCCTTAAGTTCACCCTAAAATCACAAAATTTCGCAGCAATGTAGGCTACAGTATAGATCATGATCCTGCCAAATTTGGTGAAAATCGCACCATTACTAATAAAGTTATACTCCTCTGCAAATTCAAGACTATGAATGTCAATATCACTTGAAAGTGGCTATTTTAACATAATATATGCATATTTTATGTGCTACATGCTAATGGGACAAATGCACACCCAAATCTCTTTATAAAAGAAATACACAAAACCTTTCATACCTGAAGCGTCTAGCTTCCGGTTTCCCGACTTGTTGTTGTATTAAAATGGAGTTGGTGGGTATTGGTTTGATGTCTGTGGCATCTTTGGGGTATAGGGTATAAAGTTGGTGTTCTGAATCCGTTATTACTTGGTTAATTATTTTTTGTCTATGCTGATTTTTTATTAGTTGATTTGACTGGTGTAATTCTGAGATGGCAGTTTGTATATATTTTAGATCAATTTTGTGTATAAGGATTTTATAGTCCTCTACTAGTGGGATATTTTCTCCTCTGATTTCCGCGTATCCTGTTTCGCTTTGAATCCTTTCGACAGTTAGTAGGGATAGGGTTTGTTGAACCGCCCATAGATGAAGTAGTATCAGGAGTTTTATTGTCTGTAATGATGGAGGTCCTCGGTGAATGAAGTTTTATGGTATTTTTTGGTTTAGGATGTTTTGTTTTATTTGTTTTCTGAACAGGGGTATGTTATTCTGTGTGAATGCTAATCGTTTATTCTGGGCTATTAGTTCTGCAAATTTAAGAGCGTAAATTCCGCAACCATAATTGTTATTTTGTTGTGGAATGTTTATCTCGTTGATGGTAATATAGTTTTCTGTTAGTTCTTGTTTTAATTTGTCAAGGGATTCTGATTTAAGGTAATCTTGTAATTTTAATAGGGTGTGGTTATTGTTGTTTCCTAATGAGTGGTAGTTAGAGATTGTTTTGCTTTTGTTATTTATTACTATCAAAGTCCAGTGGTTGTTTCCTACATAAGTGGGTATTAGGATGAGATTGTATTCAAAAATGTTTTCGTTTTTTGACCATCTTCTGATTGAATTGTATCCATCTTTTATGAGTTTGTTGATGAAAAATGTATTGAAAATTAGAATTTTGGGAGTTTATTCTCTTCATTATGGTTTTTTTATGAGATTTATCGTTTTCGCATAGGGATAGTCCGAATTTTTCTATGGGGTATTTAGGATTAATCTCTTCTCTTTGATGTAGGGAGAATAATTGTTCTTTATCTTACAAGTATTTAGTTTTTCTTTTTATACGATCGAAGTTTATTTTTTTGTTGTCTTTTTGTTGGATTATTTGATTATTTTCGTTTTTGTCTATTTCCTGAAGTTTGTATAATGGGTCATTTTTTCGTCTAATTGTTTGTTTGATGAATAATTGTTTGTTGTTTATGTCTGCTTTGTCTTCTCGTTTCTTGTTGAGTTTATCGATCCATTTGTCTTTTCTGTTTTTCAGTTTTTGTAATTTGTCTTTATTTATACGTCCAAATTGGATTTCTACTGGTTTATGTTCTGTTGTGGAATGGGTTGTGTTGTTATAAGCTTCTGCTGCTTCTAATACTATTAATTCTAAGTCTTTTTGTTTGTTTAGTTCCTGAAGTGTTCTAATTTTTTCTGTAAGGGTGTTATGTAATCTGTTAATATCTGCTGTTCCTGTGTGTGATCCAGGTACTGTAATATGTACGTCGATGTCCTTGTGTTTAAGCCATTGTTGTAAGGTTATTATGTCGAATTCATTATCCATTATAATTTTCTTTGGTTTTCCCATTTTTGTTATGTATTCCTGCATTAATTTCTGTAAGGTTACTGCGTTTTTGTCGAGGGTAAATTTTACATATAAAAATTTAGAAAATTTGTCCATTGCTTTAAAAAAAGTTTTATTTTTATTCATATACAGGTCGATGCATATTATTTCATTTACGTTTTCAGGGGTTTCGGATATCTCAAACTTGGTTTTGTATGGTTTTCTGTCATACTTTGTTTTCCCACATGTTGCACAGTTGTCTATATATTCATTTATCAACTTTTCTAGTTTCGGGAAGTAGTATTTATTTTTTAATTCTAGGTATGTTTTGTTGGTTCCTAGGTGGTTTTTATCGTGCTCGGTCTTAATGATTCTGAGTGTTTACTCTTGATCTAGAAGATCAATTCCTCGCTTGCTGTATTTTATGAATTTCAGCTTTTTATTATTACTGAATAGTTTTATGATCTCTTTCTGCAATTTATTATATTCTGGGTAGTTTAGTTCGCTGTATATACCAATTTTTCCATTTTCTGGTATGTTTCGTTTTAGAATTTCAGTTATTAGGTCTACGTTTTCGAGATCTGTTTAACCAATGAATATATATCTATTCTTGTTAATTATTTTTAGTTATTTTTGCTTTTTTCTTACTATTATAATTTGATTTTTACAGGTGTTTACAATTCTTTCACTAATGGGGATATGATCATTTAATTCCTCTCTGCCTGAATGAATTGTTGCTAAGTCTGAAGGGACGTTGCTTTGGTAGTAGATTTCGTTTCTATTCGTGTTTATGCGGCTTAAGAAATCAGCGACTTGATTTTCTTTACCTTTCAACTAATTTATATCGAAATTATATTCATTAAGCTTGATTTTCCATCTTAAAATTTTTGAATCGGGATCTTTAAGGTTATGAAGCCAGGATATTGAATTTTGTGCCGTACAAGTATGGTCGGAAATATTTTGTTGCCCATACAATGGCCAGAAGTTCTTTTTCTATAGTGCTGTAATTACGTTCATGAACATTAAGTGTTCCTGAAGCATATAAAATGGGGTGTACTTTTGAGAGAGTACTGCTCCAATAGCTTTATTGCTAGCGTCAGTAGTTAAATCGAATTTTTCTGTGAATTTTGGATATTTTAATACTGGGTGATTGATTATATTTTCGTTTTTTAGTGCATCTGTTAGGGGGGTTGCGATTTTAGCATAATTTTGAATGAACTTACGATAGTATCCTGTTATTCCTAGAAATTATCGAATTTGTTTGGGGGTTTTTGGGATTTTCAGGTTTTGGATTGTTTCAATGTTTTTTGTGCTGGGTTTGATTCCGTCCGGAGTCAATATATGTCCTAGAAATTCAGTGGTTTTTGTAAAGAATTAACATTTGTCTATCTGTATTTTCAGGTTGTGTTTTTGGAGTTTTGAAAATATTTTCTGGGTGTTTTGTTCCATTTCGTCCAGGCAAGTAGCGAAGATTAATATATCATCTAGGTATACTACACATATTTTGTTTATATATTCGGCTAAAATTTCGTTTACCATGCGTTGGAAGGTTGCAGGTGCGTTTTTTAGACCGATGGGCATTCTATTGAATTCGAAGTGACCTTGAGGAGTTGAAAACGCCGTTTTATGTCGTGAAATATTGTGCTTTACCAAGTTTGGCAAATAGTGATTCAATATTAGGGATTGGAAATTTGTCTTCTATCGTGATTTCATTAAATTTCCTGTAGTTTATGACTATTCTCCATTTGGGTAAGTTGGAATTGTCTTGTTTTTTGGGTACAATCCAGATTGAGGAATTATAGGGTGAATTAGATTTGCGAATGATTTTTTGTTCAACCATTTCCGTTATTTGTCTATTTACTTCTTTTTCGTGAATGGGTGGAAAACGGTAAATTTTGGTGTAGATAGGTTTTTCGGAAGTTAGGTCTAACTTATGCTTGGTTTGGCAGGAAGCTGTTAATAACTTTCAATCCTTGTATAGGAGTTTGCTGAATTTTTTTAGGATTTTGGTGAGAGACTGTTGTTCCTTAAAAGATAAGTTTTCTTTTAATTATTCGTATTTTTGGTCTTTGATTGGTTCAATGGTTACAACGTTTAGTTCTTCCGGGGTTGCGTAATTGAATTTTAATTTGTTCCCGTTTATGACTCCTGATGGGTCAAGTAGATTTTGACCGATTATTCCCTTAAATGATTTTTCTGAGAAGTTCATTATATTCCATAGAATTTTGTGGTTAGATGGCATGTTGAATTCTTTGGGCATCTCCGTCTTCATTTTAAATTGTACATTGAAATTTCCTTCTAATCCGTTTATTATTATTGGGTTATCTAGTTTTATTCTTTGGAATTGTTGTAAGCAATATTGGTCTAGGCTGGATGTTGTAGCGCCTGTATCTATCAGTATTGGTATCACTTCGTCGTTGATGGAAAGGTTTATTATTGGTAGAGGTATTGTTCCGAGGCTAAGTCCTGAAAATTTTGTTCTGATTGGATGGTTTGGGTATCCATTTTTGAAAAGTGATTTCCGTTTCTGGGGTCTGAATTTGGTCTAGGGGTATGTTCAGATATGTATTTGGGATTAGTTATTTGAGTTCGCATACATGCGTCGGGAGTTTCTGTTATATGGGTTTTGTTTCCTTTCTGGTAATTATTACCATAGTAGCTGGAATTTGTTCTCGTATTTTGGAATGTATGTTGTTTAGGTATGAAATTATTACTTTGGGGTAAGTAATTTCTAGTTTGTTTGTCTACAGTCTTATATGGGTTTTGATAAGTTTTATTGTAGTTGGAGTTATTATAGTTGTTCTTTGGTTTATATTTGTACGGTCTAAAGTCTTGTTTATTGCCGTCGAGTCAATTCTGTCTGCTGTTTCCTTCAAATAATTATAAGCTTCTGTAATATTATTTGGTTTTATTGAGTTCACTGCCCATACTACTGCTTGAAATTTACTAAGGATAATTTTGTCTACGTTTTTATGATTATAGGCAAGAGTTTCTAGTGTGTTGGGATCTTGTTCGTATTTTAAATGAAATGTGTTTTTTATATTTAATAGTCTGTTATAAGTTTCGTATGTAGAGTAATTTTTTTTTGTTTTTCGTTATAACTGGTAGTTTTTGCTAATTTGAGAAGTAAAGAGTCGTATGAGTCTGATACTCCAAATTCCTGTCTAAACCTATCTTTTACAGAATACCAATCTTTATCAGGTAAACTTAAATATAGTTTTTGTGCTGGTCCTTTTATTCGCTGGATGAGGATTCCATATACAAAGTTTCTTTCGTCTCCTATTTCTGCCATTTGTAGAATTTTTTCCACATATGTATTCCACATGTGTAAGGTTTGTTTGCCTCCTTCAAATACTGGCGCATTTTCTGCTCTCCTTATGACTTCTATTATTGGTAATGTGAAGGGTTGAGATTCATTTGTTGTCCCTGAACTTGATGTAGTTGGTTGATATGCCATTTGTAATTTTGTTTGGTGATTTGATTGTATAAGACTATCCGTCTGGTGTTATTATGTTTTATTAGTTCTTCCTCATTTCGGTGTTTTGGGTTGATGAAGGGTCTCGGTTTTTCGTTACCTGGATCTACTAGGTCGAGATCCGCTGGCAACAGTCATGTTCTCGATGAACTGGATTTATGATTCGATTTACTGGACTTCAGTGCTCCCGTAGGCGTACTCGCCCCACCAGGTGCTTTCTGAAGGTAGTAGCACTAATAATCACTATTGGTATTATTGTGTTTATTTTATTTTATTCCAATTCAGTTTTTTCTAACCTGGTTGGCAGGGAATATTCGGAATATTCGCCTGCGGCAATGCTAGCCCTATTTTTATTAACTGATTTGTAGTTATTTTTATTTTTGGGTAGGTTGCCCGATTATTACGGTTGTGTGTTTGTTAATTAGTTTTGCGCTCCTGTAGACGTACGCGTCCCACCAGGTGCTGTACCAAAACTAATATCACTACCGAATTTTGTCACTATTGGTTCGTTTCGCGTTCGCGTTTGTTACCTTGCTTTTTGCTTAGTGGTAACCGGAACCGAAAACCGCACGACTGCGCCAATTATGTTGCCTATTCCCGCGAGTGGGAAAAAAACAACAGAGTAAGAGAAGATAATCTTTATTCGTTGGTTGCGTTGTCAAAGTTTCCTCTAGAACTAGCTTATCTTTTGAACAATTCTTGCTTAAATACTATTTCTTAACAAAGGGCACAAACTGCTGATCTTGTGATCTTTCCTTATCTGATTTTTCCCAGTAACTCTATTCTTTCAATAACTCATAGCTGAATATGCATTTTATATTCCTTCGTCTCTCAAAGTGTTTATGTTATTTGATAACGACTTCTTGTTTGCTTCAAGTGTTGGATACTCAGGCTTATCTTATTATGAGTTATTGATGTTTGTTTTATAGGGTAAGTGTTACATGTAACCATGTATGTAAAACGTTCGCGTCGATAACGGGAATCGGTGGTGTACATGCGGCAACCATCCGCGAGGCGGTCAGTTTAAGGATTGCCCCAAACTTTGGATCCATATTCCAGTTGAGCGTAGAAGCATATGTGCTGGATTCTCTAGCAACTTTTCTGTCAAAAGAAGATTCTATGGTCGACAACCCTGAATGGACGAATAAACTGCGACTCGCTGATCCCGCATTTAATACGAAAGCAGGCATTGATTTGATACTAGGCGCCGAGAGATCATCAGAGACGCATGAGAAAATGGAATCCGCTAATGGAGCAAGAAACAAAGTTAGGTTGGATACTATCAAGCAAAGCGCTCGCTAAAGAGAATCAAGTGAAGACTGTGTTATCAAACATATCCACCATCGAATTCAGATGCGCTCTGCAACAATTCTTTGGCTCAGACAGTCCCCCGGAGGACATATCAGCAAACATCGAGTGCGAAATAATGTACCGAAGTTCTGTGTTCTGACAGGCTGACGGAAGATACGCAGTGACTCTACCCTTCAAAGAGGATAAAACTATCGCCCCATTAGGAAACTCCAGAAACAGGGCGTTTGTTTAAGTTGTTTAAGCAACTGAAGACACGCCTAGACAGGGATCCTCAGCTAAATGAGGAATATCACAAGGCCTTCAGCGAGTATATTAAGTTAAGGCATATGAAGCAAGCGATCCCTTTCATTGGATAGGATAGGGACGTCTATTACCTTCGCCAAGTATGCCCGGTTTTTAATGCGTCAGCGAAGACAACGACCGGGGTAAGTCTAAATGACAAACTGCATACTGGACCTAAGCTGCAGGAAAATTTGGCGCAGATCTTACTAAAATGGAGGAAATGGGAGTTCGTGATCTCAGCAGATATCGAAAAAATGTTCCGGATGGTAAAAATGCAGCCCTGTAACAGGAATTTTCAACGGGTTCTGTACAGGCCTTCCAGAGACGTACCGATTCAGGAATACGTTCTCACGACTGTGTCATTTGGGGAGATTCCAGCTTCATACTTGTTGGTCAGAACATTATATCAGTTGGCGGACAATGAGAAAGTCAGTTATCCTGTGACAGCAAAACACGTAAAGAAGGATTACTATGTAGATGACTTACTAAACGGTGCGGAATCAAGGAAAGCAGCAATGAACCTGATCAAGCAGATGACGCCGTTGTTAAGGTCAGGCGGTTTCAATCTGCGAAAATGGGCTTCCAACGACCCGAGCCTGTTGGGCGGGATCCCAGACGACGTCAAAGAATCAGGTCTGTTCGAGATCATGCAGGAGTCCACAATTACAACACTAGGACTAATGTGGGACCCGACCAATGACCATTTTCGCCTGAGATTGATAAAATACGATCCAGGGAAGAAGTTTACGAAACGCCAGGTACTATCGAATATTGCTGGCATTTTCGATCCTCTGCAATAGTGGCACCAGTGACCATAGGTGCGAAGATTTTAATGCAGAAGATCTGGCAAACGGGAATCGGATGGGATCTCCCGGAGGAAATTGTAACTGCCTGGAAACGTATCGAGACCGAGCTACCACAATTGGAAGATTGCCGCGTACCTCGCTGGATTGGTTATCCACTTTGCAACTGCACCCGTGTACTGTTGGAGTGACATATATCACTCGATTCTCCTCACGATTAAAAGGACCGATCACCGCAGCCGAATACGAGCAAAGTCGGCGAAGAGTTCTACGGCTTTTCCAACAATCAGCTTTGACGGAAGAAATTAATGCAGTTAAGAAAAATGACCCACTGCAGAAAAGACTGAGACAATTACATCCATTGGTCGATCAGCAGGACCTGCTGAGAGTCGGAGGTAGTCTTCGAAACGCAAATATCGCCGAAGATCATAGAAGATTCTACTACCTCAGGAGAAGCACACATGCACACTTTTCATGGTAGCTCCACGGCAGTCCCCAATCTGTTAAGGATGCGCTACTGAATTCTAAATGATCAGAAAGTGATATGCGACGAAACATATCGGTGTATTACCTGCATAAAGTACACAAATCAACGGAAGCAGCAGCTAATGGGCGAGCTACCAGCAGTCTGGATCACACCAAGCTCGCCATTCTTGCATTGTGGCGTGGACTACGCCGGGCCGTTCAGGACAAGAATGTCAAAGGGTCGATCAACAGCCACGTTGAAGGGGTATGTATGCGTTTTCGTCTGTATGGTGACGAAGGTGGTACACTTAGAACTGGTGAATGATTTAACGACAGAAGTCTTCCTAGCTGCTTTTAAAAGATTTACGGCGAGGCGTGGACTATGTGTTGAGATCTACAGCGATCATGGTACCAATTTTGCTGGACCTGATAATCAAATGAACAAGGAGATACAGCAGACGATAATATCCGCGTCAGAGAAGGTCGCGACAATATCAGCAAAGGACGGAGTTATCTGATGATTTATCTCAGTCGCTACACCACATTTTGGTGGATTGTGGGAGGCAGCTGTGAATTCGGCAAAACGACAGCTAAAATGCGTTTTCGATGAAGCACGATTGGTACCAACCTTCGAAGAATTTACAGCAATATTGTGTCAGGGGGAAGTATGTTTAAATTCAAGACCGCTAGTACCCCTCTCAAATAATCCCCACCATTTGGAAGCATTGACACCTGGTCATTTTTTGGTTCAGCGTCCATTGAAAGCCATACCATAGGTCGACAGGACCCAACGCGACCTGTATGAACCATGGCAGCATATAAAGGTGTTACATCAGCTGTTCTGGAAGGGATGGATTCGGAAGTATCTGCACTACTTGCAAACCCGAGCCAGATGGGACTAAGAGACTCCCAACTTGAAGCTGGGTCAGCTAGTTCTCATTAAGAAAAGAGAAATGCTGCCGGCGAAATGACCTTTGACTCGCATCAGTGCCATTCACCCTGGGGGCGATGAAAAATAAGAGCCATCACAGTCCGATACCATGGATCACTGGAAAAGCAGGTTGGCATCTATGCCCGCTGCCACTCGGTTTACCCGGTAGAGAATTCTGCCCCTTCATGTAAGACTAATGGCAGGACGTCAACTGGAAAGCAAATAGCAGTAAAAAGAAGATACTCATTGCCGCCGACGATTCCGAATCTCGTGAGGCCAAAAAAATGCGACAACGGCATACGTCGAAAAGTGGTAAAGCGTACCAAGAAACGACGAGTGGCACCATGTACCTGGGCATGGTCATTACTCAACATAACGACATTATTCCTATCATTCGGGATGCTGTTCGCAAAGAACATTTCGACCGAGGACTATAAGATATGGAAGCCGGACGCTGGATACCACGTCGAGAAGCTAGGACGCTCTAAGCTCATTCGAGGAGAGTTAAGAATGGAGGTACATTTTCAGATTCGAGAAATGATAACGGATCGTCAGAATATGAATGGCGTCCTGAGCCAATCGAAGGCAATGCGTAGGAAAACCACTACCCATTGTGACGTACTGATAAGGCATCTAAATTTTAAATGCAAGGATACGACCCGTAGGATCGATGAGTTGTTTGAGCTTCCAGCCTGCAAAAGAAGAGGGAGAGGTCTACTAGGCAAGGTACTAATCGCAGTTTTTGAAGTTAACGAGGAGATTTACAATGACATTGAAGACCTCCACCAAGGACAACTTACCAAGTTGCAGTCGATGACCCAGCAGAACATTTTGATAAATACGCGGGTAGCAGCTTGCAACACCGCAGTATCTCATCGATTGAGAGAGTTCACCCATAAATTGAACATGGTCATAGAATCAGTGAACAAAATGAACGGATGCGGGCATTCGGAATCTGCACGAGTTAGAGACGAAATATAGTCGAAACGTGTCCGCATTCTACGGCCACGGTGATTTATTGGGTCTCGTAGACGGAGATGCACTAACAACCGTGATCACGGATGTCCTGACCGAGATGGGCCCGCTGTACGGAATCCAGAGAATTCCACAAGAACGAATGTCGTTACAAAAGGACGGAGAACAAATTCGAGTGTTCGGCTATTTTTGCATAATCAGCAAACACAAATACGAACTGCTACATGTAGCAGCCGTCCCTCGGGCCTTAGGAGGGGGCGAGTATCTGGTGCCTCAGTACGACGTCAGTACGCTCGCAGTCGACTTCAATCAAGGCAACTACTTCCAAGAGATTACATACATATTGTCTTCTATTTGTAGTCTAACCTAAAATTAGCTAGCTATCTTATTATTATTTATTATTATTCTGTTAAAGGAAAGTTGCTCCGCGTCCTTGAAGAACTATTGTGCCCCTTTTACTGGGTATAGTGTACCTATTGATCAAAGTATCTCAAGCAGGCCTATAACCGTTAGGAACTTTAGTATGTTCCCTACTTCCAGATCTTTCAGCTCTGCATCTGGTATTAAGTGTTCTCCCAGATGCCTCGACCTACTTTGCACAAGTGCCGGACACTGTCCCAGGACATGTATAGAGGTTTCGTCATCTTCCTCACAAAACCTGCAGGCAGTGTCCGTAGATATCCCTAGCTTCCCTAGGGGATAGTTCAGCCGACAATGACCAGTGAGAATTGCAACTATGATTCGAAGGTTCTTTTTGGTGAGGTTTAAGTAATCCTTTGTGCGTATGGGTTCGTATCCCCCAATAAGCACCCTGGACTGCTCCATCCCCGGTAGGCCCGCCCAGTATAGTTCTCCCAACCGTTCCTCTTCATTTCTTACATTCATAGTCATGAAACCGTTTCCGATTCAACAGAAGGGTTCTGGCTCGTGTAAAGGCGTCCCAGCTCCCTTCTTGGCTAGTTCGTCCGCTGCCTCGTTGCCTTCCAACCCAGCATGGCCTGGAACCCAAAGTATCCAGACCTTCTTGGGCGAGCCGAGTGTATTCAATCTCTCAAGGCATTCCCATACCAGTTTAGAGTTCACTTGGTTGGACCTAAGTGCCTTGATCGCTGTTTGGCTATCGGTGAGAATAGCTGTGTTCTGCCCCCTGTAGTTCCTTTCCAGATTAAAGGAGGCACATTTGTCTATGGCGTATGTTCCCGCCTGGAATATGCTAGTGTACCTGCCCATTGGCTCAAAGCACGTTTTCCTTGGACCAATGTCACCGGCACCCGCTCCCTCTACTGCAAGAGATCCGTCAGTGTACTAGACAGTCAGTTGCTGGTTTAAGCCGTATGTCGCAACCACGCTCTCCCAGTTTGCCTTGTTACTCCGACGTGTTTCAAACTTCTTATTTCCTCCCGGCCTCACTGATACTACCGGCCATACTGAATATTGATGTAATGTTATAGCTCTCAGGTGATCAAGCTTACGCCTCCTAGTGAATGGTACTATGGCGGTTTTGGGTGGTTTGATCCGCAGTCCCACCTTCGTGCACCAGGCACTAATAACCCTTAGTCCAGTTTGGATTCTATCACATAGGGTATCTTCATATTTGCCTCTACAGATTAAAACAATGTCGTCCTGGACTTGTATTCCAGTATTTGTTAACACGTCCAGGAGTTCATCCACTACCATACTCCCTGTAGACAGCCTCGAGTGGTGTTCATGATAATAGAATTTGTACCTGTCGGTACCTCCATTTGCCTGTTGTCTAGCATTTTGCCCATCCAGAATGCCAGGGTGTTTCCACTCTTGTGCGGCTCAGGGCATGGTGTATCTGTGTGTGTCATGTGTTGTCGAATCATCATCAACGGCGCAACAGCCGGTATCCGGTCTAGGCGTGCCTTAATAAAGAACTCCAGACATCCCGGTTTCGCGCCGAGGTCCACCAATTCGATATCCCTAAAAGTTGTCTGGCGTCTTGGCCTACGCCATCGCTCCATTTTAGGCAGAGTCTGCCTCGTCTTCTTTTTTTACCATAGATATTGCCCTTATAGACTTTCCGGGTGGGATCATCCTCATCCATACGGATTAAATAACCTGCCCACCGTAACATATTGAGCCGGAGTTCATCCACAACCGGAGGGTCATGGTATCGCTCATAGATTTCATCGTTATGTAGGCTACGGAATCGTCCATCCTCATGTAGGGGGTCAAAAATTCTTTGGAGGATTCTTCTCTCGAACACGGCCAAGAGTTCGCGATTTTTCTTGCTAAGAACCTAAGTTTCCGAGGAATACATAAGGACTGGCAAGATTATAGTCTTGTACATTAAGAGCTTTGACCCTATGGTGAGACGTTTCGAGCGGGACAGTTTTGTAAGCTGAAATAAGCTCTGTTGGCTGACAACAACCGTGCGCGGATTTCGTCATCGTAACTGTTATCGATTGTGATTTTCGACCCTAGATAGGAGAAATTGTCAACGGTCTCAAAGTTGTGGTCTCCTATCTTTATTCTTCCCGTTTGGCCAGTGCGGTTTGATGTTGTTGGTTGGTTTGTCTTCGGTGCTGACGTTGCCACTACATATTTTGTTTTGCCTTCATTGATGTGCAGCCCAAGATCTCGTGTCGCCTGCTTGATCTGGATTAACGCAGTTTGTACGTATCGGGTGGTTCTTCCCAAGATGTCTATATCGTCAGCATAGGCCAGTAGTTGGGTGGACTTAAAGAGGATCGTACCTCTTGCATTTACCTCAGCATCACGAATCACTTTCTCGAGGGCGTAGTCAGTCTTATTAATTTCGTCGGGATACCGAGTTCTCTCATGGCCGTGTACAGTTTTACGCTGGCTATGCTATCATAGGAGGCTTTAAAGTCGATGAATAGATGGTGCAACTGTTGTCCATATTCCAACAGTTTTTCCATCGCTTGCCGCACAGAGATCTGTTGCTCATTTGCCTAGAGTGAAGCCTCTTTGGTATCGGTCAATAATGTTGTGGGCGTATGGGGCTATCCGGCCTATCAAGATAGCGGAGAATATCTTATAGATGGTACTCAGCAACGTGATACCTTTATAATTGCTGCACTTTGTGATATCTGCCTTTTTATGTATGAGACAGATAATGCTTCGTTGGCAATCGTCAGGCATTGTTTCGCTGTCCCATACCTTGAGCACAAATTTATGAACCACCTGGTGTAACTGGTCGCCTCCATATTTAACCAATTCGAGTGTAATTCTATCGGCTCCTGGCGACTTATGATTTTTTAGCCGATGAATTGCACGAACTGTTTCTTCTAAACTTGGTGGTGGCAGTATTTGTCCGTCGTCTTCAGTTGGCGGGACCTCCAACTGGCCGATGTTGTGACTCAACCCATCGCTCCAATATGCCCATTCTGTCCGATTTCCCTCTTTGTCTCGGCAGGATGAGCATCGAGGTGTATAAGGTTTCATCCTGCCGACTTGCTGGTAAAACTTCCGCGCCTGGTGCGGTTGCCCCCTGTACTTTTTGACTTGTTGGCTTTCCCAGGCTTCCTTTTTCCGTCTGTGAAGTGGCTTCTCCGCTCGACGGAGTTCGTGATAAGTCTCTGCGCGTGCCCCCGTTCTTTGAGAATGCAACATTACTCGGTATGCGGCATTCTTCCGTTCCGACTCCTTTTGCGGACCAAGTATGTTTGTGGCCGTATCCATGATAACGTTCTTCAGGTGGTTGTGAAGATCATTTGTTGATCCTTCATCTCCAGGTCCTCTGTTGACTGCGGTTATTTTGGCATCCATTTCCCCTTATAGGTGTCGCGGAGGGCTGTGTTATGGATGGCTTCAGTGTTAACTGCCACCTGATTGTCAAAGGGGATTCTAGGTGGTATTGTTATTCGAGCTCGGAGTACCATGCCAACGAGATAGTGATCCGAGTCTATATTGGCCCCCCTATATGTTCTGACATTCATCAAGGCTGAGAGGTGGCGGCGTTCGATCAACACGTGGTCAATTTGGTTGAAAGTGGTCCCGTCTGGAGAGACCCACGTATGTTTGTGGATCGCTTTCCGCGCAAACCAGGTACTTCCAACAACCATTTCGTGTGACCTTGCTAGTTGAATAATCTGCAGTCCGTTATCATTTGTATTTTCGTGTAAACTATGGGAGCCAACGTATCGCCTGAATAGGGGCTCTGTCCCTACTTGGCTATTAAAATCCCCAAGTATGATTTTGATATCATATCTGGGACAGGCTTCGAGGGTTCGTTCTACTGCCCCGTAGAAGGTATCCTTCTCCGACTCTGCAGTCTCCTCTGTAGGGGCGTGAACGTTAATGAGATAACAGCAGGTTTCATTTCTTGGCTTATTAAGAACCCTACTCCGAGCACATGGTTTACTGGATGACTACTATAATATATGGTGTAGCGGCTCTTCTCCAGGAAACCGGTCCGTGTCCAGCGCATCTCCTGTAACGCTGTTACATCAGCCCTATATTGGGACAGGGTATCGGCTAGCTGTTTATCAGCTTCATCTCTGTACAGGGAGCGCACGTTCCATGAGAAACGGATGTGTTGTCGAATGCTCCTTTGATATCCAAAAACGCACAGTGCAATTTCTTTTGTTTCTTTGTCAGCTGATACAGAGCAGTTTCAGTTGAGCGTCCTACCCGGTAAGCGTGTTGACACTGATGTATCAGTTCTAATATGGTTGTCTGTAACCTTCTCCACCGTTTTGAGTACGAACGATGTTAGGCAAATTGGTCTGAAAGATTTAGGGTGAAAAGGATCCTTACCCGCTTTCGGAATAAAGACCACTTTTGCCCGTCTCCATGCCCTTGGTATGTACCCCAGGGCTATGCTCCCCCTTGCCGCCCTCAGAAGTGACTCTAAGATAATTCTCAGGCCTCTCTGGATAAGTGCTGGGAAAATGCCATCTACTCCGGGAGATTTCAGTGGTTTAAAAATTCCCACTGCCAATCTTAGCCTAGCTTCTGAGCATACCTCTTTTGCTAGTTTCCAGGTCTCCTTCCTTCCCCTTTTATTCGTTGTTGGGGTGTCAGGCGGAATGTTGTCGCCTGCCACCGTGGGGTAGGACCCCGGGAAATAAGTTCTGAGGAGCAGGTGTACCCTGTCCTCCTCATTCTCGGTAAATGTCCCATCTTCCTTTTTCAAGCAGACAGAGGATATTCCCCCATCTTTGGCTACAGCCTTGTACAGCCTGATTGCTTCAGTGATCTGATCGATATCTTCACAGAATTCCCTGAAGCTGTTCCATTTCGCTTCCCTTATCGCATTGTTATACGCAGTCAGTGCATTTTTATACCTCTGCCCGTCCCCGATTTGTTTTGTCCGGTTGAAGAGTTTTCGTGCCTCTGTTCTCATTCTGGCCAGGTTCTTGTTCCACCATGGTACATCCCTTGATGAGTTGACTGTCTTAGCCGGACAGCTATATGCGTCAATGACGATTGTGTTGAGGTTTTCCACCACGGTTTCTAATTCCAGTTCACTCCTGATGTCACCGCTCCCTTGAAGGTGTGCAATGTTATTGCTCAAGTGCATTGCTTAGGATTCCCAATCTGTTCTCCTGGTGTAGTGATATCATTCCAAACGATAAATTTAATTCATTAATAATACGAAACCCAAAAGACAACTTACCCGACCTCACACAAATTTTCAATTAAAGTTACGTAAACAATAGCAATCAGTCATTAACCGACCCATATTTCCTCATAAGTCACTAGAGTTCACTTTGTATCTACCGCCGAACAAAACACATGAAATAAGACCCACTTGAGTCACAACGTGCCGTGCATACATCACCCATCTACATAGCTACATGACTATGCATAAGAAATGCATGCAGGCATATGACCAGCACGACCCGTATGTTTCTAGATTTGTAAATTGAAAGAAAGAGAAAGTTATGCCGTCACAATCATAGTAGAGAAATATTGTTATGTACAGAACAATTTTTGGTCAAGAAAATTGTAAGTAAGAAATTAAAGGAATTTGATTGGTTAGAAAATGTAAGCGCATAGAAAATAAGAAATTTACATATGTTAGAATGTAAGTAAGAATTGTATAAAAGAACTAGAGCCCCAAGGCTTGACGGACTTGATTAGTTGCTTTCAATAAGGATAGATAATTGCTATACAGTGATATCTATCCTAAGCTCTTCCTGTGTCGATTAGACCAACGGCAGACTGCTGCTGATTGTAGCTTCCGCAGATTGTTGCGGAGTTAGGAATCCTCGAAAAGGTTTTAAATTTTTAATAAAATTTATATTTCAAAAGTAACTTATATAGCTCTTCTTATTTCACTATCTGGATAATTTCACGATGTCGACTTCACTTCCCTACACTGGGATTCCTTATTTCGGAGTTACCCTCAATGTCGAATCTGATTATTCTGTGATCAGACATAGAGGGTTTATTGGACACCCTCCAATTTCTGACCATTCCGTTCATTATGGTATTTCCTATAGTTATATCTAGTACCTCCTGGCTGTTGGAGTGTTCCCTACGTTGTATATTTCTAACTTATTGCTAAGAATAAATTCAAGAAGGTACTCTACTATTGGTGTCGCTGCTTCCCCAGATAGGTTGATCCAGTCATTTTCCGCCTCTATGACCTTCGATAGTTCTTCGGGGACCTCGGTATGTTTTTCACCCGGTGCCTCCTCCGAGGTATCTTTCCTCGGCTTTTCCCTGTGGACATGCACGGGTATGTTGCCAAATCGGTAGTTGATATGGCAACTCCGACGTTTAATTGCCTCCAGGGATCGGTCATCTACCCCGATAATCGGGTATGGAGATCTTCATTCTGAGCGATTAGGAGGCTTATAGGGACTTCGCTTCTATTGCTGCGGCTTTTGGCAGAAAAACTCTCACCATGTCGGCTCCCATCTCCAGCACATCTTGATAGTTCCACCGCTTCTCAGTCTGGCACTCTAGGAACTATGGTTCTAACCGTCGCGGAGTCCACCAGTATAAGTGGTCGAAAGCGTATCCCGGTGAACACCAATTTCGAAGTCTATCCCTTGCTTCTTGCTCACGAGTGAGTATTTGCTTGGGAAACATTTTTGGCAGTATGGTCAGTTGAATGCCCTTGACCGCACTAGCATAGCTAATGGTGGGCTTCCTGGGTCCTGCTTTCACTCCTGACCTACCTGGGTTTTCTCCCCCCCTTGGGTTCAGGTTTGGATTTTTTGGGAGCATTCCCTTCATGCGAGCTGATCTCTGCTGGTGCCCGCTTTCTCGGCTCCGGTAGAGATGGCTTAGGTATGTCCTGAGCCTTGTAAGGGGCCTCTTCTGGTTTCAGGCCGTTCTTCAGATAGCGCAGATACCATTTAACACCGGCGCCATTGCGACCTGTCTCCTTGCTGACGTCTGTTACATTTATCTCAGACGTGCTTTTGCTGGTCCCTGCTCTTTGAGCGGTGGTATTCGTTGGCTGTGGTCCACGCAGTATATCAATGTTAACTTTGGATCCACTGCTTGACGTCCCAACTTCTCCCTTGTTGGATGTAATCACCTGGCTCTCAGTAATTCGTAGAGGTGCCTCCGCCTAATTAACCAGTTTTTGTGCGATACGGGGCCCCGTTTGTTTGGTTTTCGTTTTATTTCCTTTTTTTGTACTCAATTGATTCCCACGAGTATGGGGGTTAAGAGGTTCACCGTGCCATAGCCCCCTGTAGCACAGTAAGGTCTAACTTATTCACTGAGGCGACCAGGTATCAGTGAGACTCCTTTCGGATACAGTCAGTTACTCCCAACTGCAAACTATCCAATGAGCACGGATCGCATAACACCCTGGATGGGGGGAGGTGTTTTTCGACTCTCCAGTCTAGATCCGTGGCGTTTTGTTAATACTAGGGTCACCTCGTACCGGGTGTGGCTATCACCTCTCACTAACGGTCTTGGTAGACGAGAGGCCTGGCCCCTGAAAAGCTATGCACCGTCCCAGAGGAGAGACAGCTCATCTTCAGAGAGATATGTGCTTCAGGGAGCTATGTTCCGCATTAGTATATCCTGCAGTGCACTGCTTGACCCCTACCTAGCTTACTCCAAACTCCAATTTTTATTGTGTAGATATATATTTCGGGAGTAATTTACCCCCTTCCTCAGTTAATTGCCATTCTACCGTTCTTTTATACTTAATCACTGATTATTTAAATCACTTAAAACAAAAAATTAAAATATTAACCTAATTACTTATTAATTACCGCGGTGAGTCTTATTATTTTTGAAGGGCAATTACTTGAATCTATGTTTAATAACTGCATCGCGTTTTCACTCAAAATTTCTAGACTTTCCAAGGGTCTAAAGTTGTCGTTCGATTTATATGATACAAGAGTTGAAGATTTTCCTGTTGAATGGTATGGGCTTCTTCGACTATGTGCACTGCCACTGATGATCACTTTTGTTTCGAACACTTCTTACCGCTTTCTTGATGTGTTCATTAAATCTGGTCGTTATCAGGCGTTTAGTCTATTCTATATTTTATTACAGTCGCTGTACGTTATTCTGTAGACTCTGCTTTTTTCCTCCGCTGCCAAAGGATCTTTGATGCTTCCCAGTTAATTTTGCAAGGTGGACGATCGACTCAAACCTACGACTCCATGCAACCATATGTTGCAACGGGCAGAGGCACGAGGTGCCTCTGAACGACGTGGGGATAGTGCATACTAACAACGACTGCACTATCTACGAGAACGGCATGGTCCTTCGATCAACAAGGTCGGAAACAAGGAGGGTAGTGTAAACCTTCTCCAAAATAAATCACAATGTGAACTTGACAGTAAGCCAGACGAATGTTATGGCTACGTTTTACTCCGATCTCCAAAATGGACGACCAGTTATTTAATTCACTTACCCCTGAAGTTAGGTCCCCAACACCTACAGAAGAACATCATCACCATTGGATTAGCATTGCAACAAATTTGGTGCTCAGTACAACGTTCATCCCAATGGGCCTGCTGGCAATTACTTGTCGAAATTGTATCCTCATCTGCTGTCGAATTCTTTCAGATCGACCGCCAAGGTCGACTTCTGGGAATTCAAATCAATCAGACGGAGGGATGTGATTATATTTTTTACTTTTACAACACTTCTTTATTATTTGCTTAAAACAATGGAAATGACAACTTCAAAATAACTTTTTACATAACCCTTTCACTATTTCTACCACAACTGTCGCTCGTTATTTTTTTATATATCTCGCCTTGTTTCTTTTTTTTGAATCGTGTTTTTTTACTGTGACATCTGACATTTTGTAATAGTAAAGGTGTGGATAGGAAGATCAGGTCGATCATTTGTAATGGTAAAAGTGTATAGGAAGAGCAGGTCTTTCATCCTAAGTGGCCGACAACGACCTGGAGGGCAGAGCTATCCCAGAAATCTAAACAAATCGGCTAAGTTGACCGTGAAGGTCCGCCCGCAAAGATTTAAGCTCCATCAAAGAGCTCGGTCGACACGTTCTTTCACGCCTCTGTGGGGGTGGGTGTCTTTTGAGCGCTTTGAAAAAAAAAATAATTAAATTGAATTCAAGAATTATAGAAAAAACTAAAGGAGAAAACAAAAAAAATATGTATCGAAAACAAAAAGAAATTAAAAAAAATAGAAAGAAACTTACCCCCCCTTCATTCTCAAAACGAATTACCCAGGTCGTCACTCTGAGCTCGGGATGATTCTGGTGTACAAATTCTCAAATATTTTATAAAAACAATTATAAAAAAATTAATTCATCTGTATCTATTTATGTTATTCTAACTTGACGACTCCTTCTCGAGCAAAATATGAAATACTTGACACCAAGTATTGCTTAAATTTTTACAGAAACGATTAATATAGTATGCTAAAATCCACACGTTCCTTAGCTGTTCAAAATCTGTCGTTTCCTACGAACGACAATTTTTCCCGAATTTCTATCAACGTTCGAAACTTCCAACACTCCCGTTTCTTCTCTGTTTCAAAACTATAGTTCTCTACCAACGACAATTTTTCCCGAATTTCTATCAAAGTTCGAAACTTCCAATCACTCTCGTTTCTTCTCTGTTCCCTAAACTCTAGTCCTCTACCAACGACAATTTTTCCCGAATTTCTATCAACGTTCGAAATCACTCCTTTGCTTCTCTCGCCCATAGTTCACAAGCCAAAAAGAAACTCAACTCCTCCTTCTCTCGCCCACAGTTCACAAGCCAAAAAGAAACTCAACTCCTTCTTCTCTCGCCCACAATTCTCCAGCCAAAAAGAAACTCAACTCCTTCTTCTCTCGCCCACAGTTCTCCAGCCAAAAAGAAACTCCACTCCTTCTTCTCTCGCCCACCGTTCACCAGCCAAAAAGAAAACTCAAGTCCTTCTTCTCTTGCTCACCGTTCACCAGCCAAAAAGAAACTCCACTCCCGGCCCTCGACCTTCCGTTTTCTTCTTCTGTCTGTCCGTCTTCGCCTCCTCTTTGTTACTCAGCACCGATTCATTTCCCACTATACAGCCTTCAACTCTCTCTAGGCAATGTTGCGGCAACATGCGCATGCGCCTTCGGATGCGGCAAAGTATTCGCCTCTTGTCAAGATCAATTCGCCCGAATGCATTCAATAATGTGCAATCTGCGGCGAACATTAGGGCAATTGCACATTATTAAATGCATTGTTAAAGCAAAATTAATTAAGAAAGAGCCGAATGAGATTCCGCTCCCGTGGTGCAGCCGCGGTCACGACAATTTCTTTTCGTCACCTACTCTGCTCTTCACTCTTGTAGCGAGGTCTGAACTGAGTGTAGAGCGCCGGTGACGTCATCCGCCCGCTGGTATTCGCAACATTCGAAATAAATTTAAATATCATCAGTTACGAAATTTGACTAGGACTTCAGACGAATGTACTACAGTAAACGCTCCCGCAGCCTGTTAAGATTTATCTTAACAGCCGACATTGCTAAGATATAGCAAATAGGATCAGCTTTAGTTTAGTTAGGATACCTTCATGTCAGGCGATGACGGCTTTATGGTTTCTTACCCGGGCAGAGGCAAATCGGCAGACGCTGCCTCACCCCTGCCCTAGGAGCAGCGTGACCGAAGCAGCTCGCAGATGTTGAATGCTTCTTTATATCATTTGCAGAACATGACATGACTACGAATTAGATTGAACGCAAATCCGCCTTATTGACCAGAGCTAGAGCTGAAAATATTTTTTTAAAAATTGTGAGGTCGTAAGTCCGCATCAGCTTAATGCTGGACCCCACCAGCATTAAGTTGATGTGGACTTAGGACCCCACAATTCTCAAAAAAATACCTTCGTGTAATTAAAAAACTCAATAAATTTCACCAGGAATATCATTAGTCACATAGAATATTTTAATTCATGCATGAACAAACTTTCCCATGACGGACCATAGGCAGCGTGTGCTACTGACCGGTAAATATAATAAAAAAAATGTGATACATCGAAAATCTCAATTTATCGTAACCCATTAACAATTAGTGAAACCCGATATGCATAGATTTTTTGTGAAAATTTGCTTCGAGTACTTATGCGAGTTTTCTCTAGCAGAAGCACACAAGTTAAATCCGATATGCATGGGGTTTCTATGAAAAGGTTCATTCGTGAAACACACCAACTGATATGAAAAAATATGTCTTGACTCGCGTAAAAAGATTATTGATATATTTTGCAATATTGAAAATATGTACTTTTAATTCCCATGCACTAATTTGTAAAATATTCATATTTTGATTCCCATGCACTAATTTTAGGAGTAAAATTGAATGTTGTGAGAGAAAATAAACATCGATACAATAAAATCGTAATTTATTTTTTCCTTAAACCTTTCCCAGAGATAATAATCCTTACTATCTCTTCTCTCCTCTTCCTATTTTTTTTGATTAAGTAAAAGGAGCGGACCCACCTACTGATCAAATCTCCACCGGTAGTCTGTCTAATAGCGCCCACAAACGACGAATCAAGTTGGTAAACAAGTTACGGTTCGTTTGCCACATACGCAGCAACCGACCCTGCAACTTCATTTCGTTGGGAGATCTTGAGGAGTGCACATCGTCGCGTCGTAAGGGTGATTGCGAAAAGTGCACATCGTTGCGTCGTGAGCTTCAGTTACGTCATCCTCATCCATCCGCCTACACATGTCGGCATCGTCAAAGAACAATGCCTAAATAAATACTCGCTAGCAAGTAAGTTAGTTTCATTGCACTAGACCTAAGTAAATACATAATTGTTAGGAAGTAAGAATAAGGAAAAGATGTGTATTTTATTGCTTGCATTGTGACCCTTTAAAAGGACATGTAACTGCAAGCAATGGGTGCACTCTTATTCAAGACATTAAAGTGTAGAGTTACATTTGAAATTATTTGTTTTGCAAAGGCGGATCATGGTCGGAAACTCGTGATCATAATTCTTTGCTATGTTGTGTGCTCTCTTTTAGTGTGGCGTTGAATTACAATTCCAACGAAAAAGTCACAAATCTAATGTGAGAGATTTAACTAGTCTAAGCTAATATGTAAATCTTACCAACAGCGATCCTTTTTTCCAAGTCATGCATTCTTATTGGAATTCGGGATTAGTTTATTGGTACTGATATGTTACATTATTTGTGCATTTCAACCTCTTATTTACTAAATCTTAATGAGTGTTCGTGTTGGTTTGCATAGGCCGATGTGACACTATGGCGTCATGAGCATGTAAATGCAAGTTTTGTAAATAAACTTAATATTATATATTTCGTATTTGGAAGTTATTTACTAAATAATAAAAAATTTCACTTTTCGATATCTTGCGTTAGGTTACACTTTTACAAATTACCACACTTCATGCATTTTCTAGCTTAAGCGTAAATATGCTTCCGGTTTTTAAGGTTTCGTGTAAAACAAAATTTCTAATTGCCAACATACCTCGGGTCATCATTAGCAGTTGCTATAGCACCGTTGTTTTTGATACCAAATGCTTGCAATGCAAGCATACCCAAACGGAGTATTTAGCTTTCGTTAATACAGAACAAAATTCTTAATTACGAGGCATGTACTACATTGGAATTCCACCTACACAGACATGCGTCGCCTACTTGCTATTAAACAACCTAATAAAAGGATTAAGGTAGGCCAGAGGGATCAGGGTTCTTTCAAGTGAAATTCCTTTATCATTAAGGAAGGATTAACGTAAATGTGTATTTACGTAAACATCCTTTCTTTAAGAGTTAATATAAACATGTACAACTCCCTCTCTTTTATAAGAAAGTACATCCAGTATAAACCGGCTACTGTTGCTCGACTCATAGAATCTAATTCTAGAACAAATAAACAAATAGCCACATACTTCCCCGAAACCGAGAACAAACGCTTTGAAATGTCCTTCTAAGTTTTGAATAAACGATAGTGGATCCTAATGGGATGCTGTCAATTCTCACATCTAAATTCAAATATATGTAGTTATGTCGTCATATTCTAATGTGGGCTTCACTACCCCAAACACGAGAATTATAAACCATTCAACTCAACGATAAGGAATTCAAAGGGCGTCCAAAGCGTCATAAACCAATAATAAAATGAACGAAATATCGAATGCATCCAGGATAAGGAACATCATAAGATATCACAGTACATGTATTTACATTCAAAATAAGATAAATGCATTTTAAGAAAAGAATATGAGCGAACAAGAAAGAAGAAAACTAACACATTATGGTAATGTACTTGTAGCGACCGGATAATTTAAAGTTTTCCACTTTAATTTTACTTAGTGGCAAGATCTAATAATCACATATCATATCAACAGTCCTCCATTTCCAATCCTACCCATAAACCACCCAAACAACACCCCATACAATATACGACGATACCACAACAATAGGTTTCTCGATAACGATAATGATATCAATAAGAACTGGAAGAATTATTGCCAATGTATAATAATTAAGAAATAACCGAACGCACATTTGCACTTAAGAAAAATGCATTAACTGCACTAATTTATAAGAGTACAGCCTAAAGCAAGATATTGTTAATAGGTGTTTCGGCGACATCCTAAACGGCCTCTTCCAGTGGGCTACCCTGCTTGGGCGTTGACCAAGCTCGCGCACTAGCTCCTCGATTTTTAGTTAGAGGACCGTGGTTGCTCTCGTTCCGGGCTGCCGAAACTTAACTTCGGAACGATGGGGTAATCAAAAACTACTGGAAGAGAAAAGGCTAAAAGGTTAGGAATTATACTTACGTTTCCACTTCAACAAACCTGTTATTACTAAACACAATATTCTACTTTTTTCTTTTTACCAATTTCACTAATTAATTCTATAAGTGAGTTAAAGAAATTACCGCGCGAAATATTCTGTTCAGAGGATTTTTGACTACTAAAAATTAAAAGTAATGCTATTCTTTAAGTCACCTATGTTTGACCCTTCCTTGTTTACACATTGGTTTGAAAGTGTTCTTGTACACAACACAATAACACCTGTTTATTATTATAAATTTTCTTGCTGGCGGCAAATCGACACCTGCTGTTGCGCTGCGAATTGATGACACGGAAGAAAGCCATGTCGAGGCCAAATATACCATTTGGTAAGTAACATGCTGATGCAATGGCGGAAAAGAATCTCGCGATGTCCAAACAGGCCATTTGCATAGCATGTGATGTAACGACGGAAGAGGTTAAATGCGCAGGCAGACTGGGTTTCATGGGGCTAGCTCCAAAGATGCGGCTGCTGGAGAAAATCCGGCGAAATCGCTTAAACATCCTCCCGCGCAAAAAAAGTGCAATTGGCTTTGACCTGGACTGTTATCTGTTGGCAAACGGTCCCAAGTGTCTGGATATGAAAACCCTTGTATTGGTGTCACTCGCTGCCAGCTTGCATTCTAAGGGTGTAAGGCCATCCTTCTACCTCTAACGATCGAAATGATGGCGCCCAAATCGAAAACCCCTAAGTGGTGCGTAGCGCCTTAATAACCCCTTCCATCAATAGTCTCCCCTGGTAGATCTCCGATCGATGCAGAATTGCCTTCCGGGTATTGATGTGTTGTTTTTTTTCCGATGAAGTCGATTGCCTTGTTAGTACATATCAAAGCTTATACCTAACTTTCTTTTTGCGGAAGAGTCCACAATTTTGTTTTTTCTTAAATGTATCGTTTTTATTTTCTTCATTGTGTTCATCATTCTTTTATAATCGAATCTGCTCTTTAAACATTATAATAAAGAAGGCTATTTAACCCTAGAACTTTGTTACAAGAGGAAGGAAATGAAGAATGTAATAATTACACAAATATAAATACTTGGGGTCGTTTTTATAAACGCCTTGAAAACTTGAATCGTTTAATTGGATGCTATTTTACTTGTATATGATGTAGTTATCATTATGTTCATATGCATTTTGTGTTTATAGTTAATTTTAGTGTTGATTTAGAAAATATTCATACTTCACAAGATCACCACATTTCGTTTTATGCTTACTATTTCTGCAATATTTTTACTCTCAATTAATTGTTCTCAGATTACTTATATTTCGTTTTTTTTTTTCATTGTGCACTTAAGTGTGGTACCTATTAGTAGTAATTAAATTACACGCGTAGTAATTAAATTACTCGAAAGCGATTCAATGCCTAGGGAATACGTCATCAGCTCAATTTCACGATGACGTACCACGGAAAAGAAATGTGATCCATCAGGCATTGACTTTGCATATTTGAAAACAGAGCGCCGGCTGCCCCAGACATTGAATTACTTTTGCACGGGTCTGCATTTATTTTTACTTGCACTCATGCTACCAACAACAACACAAACCAACATATCAAGCGATCGTCACCCAACATAACAAAAAACAAAAACAATCAAAACAAATCTGATACCCTGAAACCATGCTACTGTTCTTGACCGTGACTTTCTGCCGTCGGTCTGTTGTTAATTTGGATTAGTCACTTATTTGCAAGCCATTTATACACAAGGATTTTACGTGGGTTAGTGATTATTATTTAATATCATTTATTTACAATACAATTTCGGATCCAACTACGGGTTTGTTTTTTACATGGGAATATATACACAAGAATTCTAGACTGAGGAATTTGCGGGTGACACGGTACCTATAGGGTTTGTCGATTCTTGACCCCATCTCCCGTGCTGCCGATCCGCTGATTTATCTGGTTCTCCACCTGATGGTACTCTAGGTCCGTGATGTTTAACGTTAACGCTGCGATTTTTGTCTGTTGATGTCTAACAGCTTTCACTTCCTCGCGAATAGCTATGTCTCGATAACTAAGGTAAGCTACTGTCTCCGCCGCTAAGAGACCTGGGATATATTCGGCACCTGTTTTCAATAAACTACTTGATATAAGGGGGACTATACCAAAGGCCCGCCTAACTCGGTTGACCTTATAGGAAGCGGTCAACCGTCGATTAACATCAGCGACTTGCAGTTCGCTTGCAAGTTTCAGCTCGTTGCAATGTTCTTGGACTTCCTCCACCATCTGCCGCTCACATATCCTATGGAACTTTTCCAACTGTTGCGACATTATGTCGAGATCACGCGTGAGGTTTACTGAGGTTGCAATAGTGTATTTTAGGTCAAATGCCTTTACCTGCACTAATCCCAATTCCAAAATTCTGGTTTCCAAGACCGGGTCCACTGCCCAGGACACCACTGTGGCGGGCATTAGGCACATACAGAGCAGAGTAGCCATTTGCGCCAGAGACCACGGCTTCCAGCCTTTTCCGCTTCGCGTTCGGGAGGGAATGTTAGGTGGAACCTTGTCCGGTTCTAACGCATTATCATCTGCTTCCTGCGCTTGAGAGGGCTCAGCTTCCTCTTCTGGAAGAAGGGGAACGAGCTGATGCACGGCACGATGTATATTGTCCCTACCAGCAGTTTTTAGTTTTACTTGACGGATGGTGCCCTGTAGATCTGGAAAAACTTCTAACACTCGCCCGGTCTTCCAATCTAATGGCCTGTGACCACTTTCTTTGATTAGAACAAGTTCACCTGGCCTCAGTTGCCTACCAGGGGCCTTCCATTTATACCGCTTCTGTAGATACCCCAAATAGTCAGTCTCGAATTTGACCCAGAAATGCTTCTGCAGTTCCTGGATCTGAAGCCATTTTTTGGTTGCTGGGAGACTTTCATTTAGACCTTCCCCAGCCGGAGGCGACAATAGGCTTCTTTGAATGATGAAATGTGCAGGAGTTAGTACCTGTAGGTCATGACTATTATCAGCCAGCGGATACAATGGTCGGCTGTTTAATATTGCTTCCCATGTGCAGACGGCAGTTTGAAAATTTTCATATGTCAGGTTGGAAATTGAAGGCATCCGCTTTATATAGCGTTTTAGACTCCCCACTGCTGCCTCAAACAGCCCACCGTAGTGGCTGGCTCTTGGGGGGTTGTGATGCCATACGATCTGACGCTGAGCCAACCTTTCCTCGCATTCACTGGTCAACTTTCCCCAGGCTTCCCTGAGCACTTTGGAAGCCCCTACTAAATTTGTGCCGTTGTCGGAGCGAATCATTTTCGGCTGGCCTCGCGGGCTTACGAACCTTTGAAACGCAGCCAAAAATGCATTTGTGGTAAGATCCGTACAGAGCTCTAAATGCATCGCTTTAGTAGACATACAGACGAAAACCACTATGTAGACCTTCATAGATTTTGTAGTCCGTAAATTTGATGCTTTTATTTGAAATGGTCCGCACAGATCGGTTCCCACATTTTCAAAAACAGCGGATGACCTGATTCGCTCGGGAGGGAGGTCTGCCATTTTCGGGATTATAGTGGCTCCTCGCATTCGAACGCGCCTAACGCATCCTCTAATCCACTTCTTCACCCTCTGCTACAACGCTGGAATGTAATATCTTTCTCGGATGATAGCCATTATGAGTCCTGTCCCACAATGTTGATGAAACTTATGAGCATGTTGAATTATGAGGTCAGCTAGGTGACACTTCCCAACTCCGCCATGCTATTAACATAGTATGCTGGTCCCAAGCCCAGGTAAAGGAGGAGGGTTTGAGGCAACGTACTCTGTACTATCCTCAGTAAAACAAAAATAAAATGCTGAGATCAGGGAAAGAGATAAATAGAGTATAGTTGGAGTTATTCTACTATGCTAAATCCTACCTGATCTCTCTTGGTGACAGGCCCCGCGACAGGTCGACCAAGAAACTGCGTAGAAGTGTGTGGGTTACCAAAATAAAGAAGTTTGTAGCCATTTTTACCGCGTTCGCGTTCAATGTCGCAGCTTTTGGAACCAGACCATCGGGTTTCGTGCAGAGCGCAGATGTCAATGCACCTTCTCTGAAGGGCTCTTGCGAGTTCCTCGGTCTTTCCAGTTAGGGTACCAACATTTAGCGTGCAGACACGTATTTGTCTCATCTTCCCACATTTTATAGTGGGAACAATAAAACGCAAATCGACTATATTCTTATAAGACGTCAACATTTTACCACTGTCACTGATTGCAAAGTCGTTCCCTATGAGACCATCGCACCTCAACATCGGCCGTTGATTGCTGTCCTGCGAATTAAGCCACCGATAAAACGGCGTGAGGAACGCACTGGCCCGCCGCGCATTAAATGGTGGCGATTTGGTGAGAAGAAAGAAGAAACGGTCTCACTCATACGATTGCCAACCATTACGAATGTGGAAGAATCATGGAACCAAATGAAAGACACGATCCCAAAGCGGCCTCTGCAACCCTCGGGGTCACCAAGCCGGGTAAACGGTACATCAACCGAGATACTTGGCTTTGGAATGATGATGTTGAAATGAAGGTCCGTGAAAAGAAACGCCTCTACCACAAATTTCTCGACGATAAAACGGCTGCCAATTGGCAAATTTATAAGAATGCCAACCGGGAAGCAAAGAAAGCGGTCGCTGTCACCCGAGCGAACCATTTCAAAAATCTTTACGATAAACTGGACACTCGGGATGGCGAGAGAGATCTGTATCGACTTGCTAAAAGCCGTGATGAACGCACACAGGATATCGAACACTTCTGTTGTGTTAATGACAAGAACGGTACTTTGCTTACCAACCATCGAGCCGCAACGGATAGATGCTCATCCTCCACTTCCACAATCATTGCCGACATTTGGAGCAGTTCCACCAGTCAGCACAACTGAAGTCGAGGAGACAATAAAACAAATGAAATCGGGGAAAGCAACAGGACCTGACGACATCGCATCTGAGCTCTGGAAAGCGAAGAGCTGGGACCCAACACTGTGGCTCAGTGAATTCTTTAACCGGGTTATTCAGGAAGGAAGAACACCATCTGACTGGCAAGAAAGTACCACTGTTCCAATATGAAAAAAGAAAGGTAGTCCAGCAGAATGTTTAAATTACCGTCCGATCCGGTTACTTTCCCATACCATGAAGATTTTTTAACGCATTCTTGACAACCGTATTCGCGAAATCGTTGAAATAACCGTGAATCAAGCGGTGTTTGTCAATAACTGCGGAACTACTGACGCAATACACGCTGCGCGGTTACTCATGGAGAAACACCGTGAGAAGCATCGCCCTCTTTACATTGCGTTTCTGGATCTAGAGAAAGCATTTGACCGTGTACCACACGAACTCATCTGGTATGCTTTACGACAACACTTCGTGCCAGAAGAACTTATGCGCTGGATTCAATTGCTCTACCACGATCCGAAAAGTAAAGTTCGAAGTATGGCGGGTGTATCAAAACCGCTTCGTGTCTCTGTTGGAGTTCATCAAGGAAGTGCCCTCTCACCACTCCTCTTTGTCCTTGTTATGGACACCGTCACACGGGATATCCAACGTCCAGCGCCCTGCACACTGCTTTATGCAGATGATGTTTTCCTAGCATCTGATAGCAAAAGTGATCTCGAGCAACTTGTTCAAAAATGGAATGATCGCCTCATGCAACACGGTCTCAGTTTGAATTTAAACAAAACTGAATTTTTGACGACCGATCCCCATGAAACAGGCGCAATCACTGTCAGCGGCAGTGATCTGCCCAGAACTGAGCGATTTAAATACCTCGGGTCAACGCTATCAGCCAATGGAGAGCTGCGTTATGAAATTGCTTCACGCATTAACGCAACCTGGATGAAGTGGCGTTCGACAACTGGTGTCCTTTGTGATCGACGTATCAACGAACGTCTCAAATCTAAAATTTACCGCAATGTCGTCCGTCCAGTCGCTCTCTATGGTTCTGAGTGTTGGCCGACCATAAAAGACATCGTGGAAAAGTTGCGAGAGAGGCGTCTTCGATGGTATGGTTACGCAATTCGTGCAAACGATAATTCACTTGCCAAGATTGGTTTGAACATCGAAGTCGATGGTAAACGACCAAAAGGCAGACCTAAGCAACGGTGGCTTGATACGCTGGATGGGGATTTGAAAGCCTCGAGATTGCACCCAGATCAGGCATTCGATAGAGCCAAATGGCGAAGCCGATCACGACGAGCCGACCCCGCTTGTGAACGGGACAAAGGCTGAAGAAAAAGAAGAAGAAGAAGCTAGGTGACACTTCCCGAGAATTATAGGGTGTTTCTGCTCAAACGGGATGAGCGCTTGCTCTAATCTTCCTCCCACTCGGAGAACCCCAGATACCTGATCGACAAAAGGGTTTAGCGTGGACGGCCAATGGTTTTTCTCGATATTCAATCCCTTCTGAATTCTGAAAATTTGCCTCCTGAAGAGTAGTTTTTGTTGATACCTGACGACTGCCCACTCCGCTTGCTTCAACTTCTGAGCTGAGAATGTACTGGAAGTTCCCGATCTCCATCGACGGCATCTCGCGATTGTGTTTATCAATCGAGGTAAACTTGAGAATCGCTGAATGAAATCTGGATCAGGCGTAGGCTCGGAAGCAACTTCTGCTAGATGAGTCACTGTTTCAGCACCAGAACCGACGACCTCCGTGCGAGGGAGTTCCCCTTGCAAGAATTGCGGTCCATGGAACCACAACTTGTGAGCTACAAATTTCCGGGGACACATGCCCCTAGCTGCACAATCTGCAGGGTTATGGCTTGACCTAACGTGGTGGATATCTGTGGGTGACAAATACTTATGGATCCTTCCGACTCCGAATCCAGCAGAGAGCCTCCTCGGAATCGGTATACGCCGTGAACTTTACTGGGCTAGTCCATAGGTTTTTACGGACGTCGTTGAACAATTCCGTTAATAGTACTACACTTTCCAACTTGAGTTTAGGGATCGTGCATGCTTTGGAACTTATACTCGATCGTGTCTTTAAAGGCGTGACGCGCCCTCGAGCTGCGATCAACCGCACGATGTAACCCGTCTCAATTTTGCGTCGGCTATAGATGACCGCGGCGTAACCATCACCGGATGCATCGCTGAAACCTACTAGCTCCATCTTTTCATCCTTGGAGGTGTGTTCACTCCAATGTGGAACCCGAATTTCATTCACGTATTCTAAGGACGAGAACACATTTTCAAGTTGCCTTCGGGACGGTTCCTGAATAATGTCATCCCAGTCGTAACCTTCCTGCCATAGACGTTGAATTTCTATTCTCAGCTTCATTACAACTGGAAGCAGCCAACCAATAGGATCGAAAATAGAAGCGGCTATACTAAGCACTCTTCGTTTTGTATATCTAACATTTAAAATTGGCTTGATACTGTACAGGAAACAGTCAGCCCTGGGACTATAGTGTAGGCCAAGGATCTTAAGGTCCTTATCTGCCTTATCAACCTTAACATATGAACTAATTCGGTGATATATTTTAGGACTTCAGGGCAATTCGTCGCCCACTTCGTTAGCGGAAGTTTGCCTTTTCCTAGAGTTTCTGTGATTTTACGGATGACCTCTTGAGCTTCTTTTATACTGGACGCCCCGTACAACAGATCATCCATATAGAACGCGTTCTTGATGATCCAGTTGATCTCCTCATCAGGAGCATTGTCGTCTGCCACCTGGTGAAGCGTTCGAATTGCTTGCCAGGGTGCACAGTCTAACCCGTAGGTCACTGTTTTCAAGTAAAACTCTCTTATCGGTTCTTGAGGTTTCGCCCGCCAGAGAATCCTAAGCTTGATCCTCCGGTCTCAAAAGTATCTGCCGATACATCTTAGTAATGTTACTAGAGTATACATACGCAAACCTGCGTATTCTAGTAAGAATGTCGAAAATATGGTTTTGCAACTTTGGACCGGGATGGATCATCTCGTTAAGGCTCACACCATTTGATGTCGGACTGGAAGCATTGAAGACATTCCGTAATTTCGTCGAAGTGGCCTTTTGGCGAACCACGCTTAAATACGGGATATAATATACCTCGCCGCTAGTGTCAGATTGATGACCCTTTGGAACTTCAGCCATGTGGCCCAAATTAAAATATCCTTCCATAAACTCATCCGATTTGAGCTTGTGGTCTTTGTTTTTCAACCACCTTTTCTCCAGACCGAGATAGTGCTGCACAGCCTTGTGGTAGGAGTTTCCTAGTTTAATATTATCTTGTCGCCACGGGGTCGGTACCACGTATCGGCCATCATTCTTTCGGTAATGACCCTTTATGGATAGGTCCTCACAAATTTCGTCATCTATGCGACTAGATTCATCTCTACTTATGGGCATATCCCAAAAAGCCCTTAAGTCCTGTTCCCATTCCTTGATAGTGACATGTGTTGAGGTGAACTTCAATATCGAAGATTCCGCTGGACCAGACACACTCCATCCCAATTTCGTGTTCTGGAGCAGGAAACTATCTACGGTTTCTACTCCATTCACGAAAAGTTGTGGAAGGATACTAGACCCCAATAAAATTGGAACATGAGATGCATGTTCCGTTACGGGGTCCGCCAACTTCTTCCCTTGAAACAACGCCTTTACTTGCGGCGGTACCTGTGGAAGGGAACCTTTAGTTACCCGTCTAACTACTAGCGCTTTAGTGCTGACCTCGGAACCATCGTCCAATTTAAGGGTGAGACACACAACCGCTGACACTTTCCCTGCTGACACACCACCTACCCCTGAAATTTCGATGTTGGTCTTTTTCTTTTTTAACCGAAGTTTCTGTACTAGATCTTCGGTTATATAACTGCTCTGACTGCCTTGATCGATCAAACACCGAACTGGAACGGCATGTCCTTCTCTTGCCTCTAGCTTAACGACAGCTGTTGGAAGAATGGTTCCGGACCATGACAATGCTGTCGAATTTTTGGCATGATGAACAACAGAAGACGTATTATCCCCTTTGCACGGATGTATGGCAGTAAAATGTTGCCCTTTGCATATTTCGCATTGGAGATTCTTGCGTTTATTGCACGCTTTCCCCCTGATATATTTGTGGGAGAGACAGTAAATGCAAACATGATAACGGCGGAGCAGTTTCTCCTTGTCAGCACTTTCAATGAATTGAGGACACTGGGCTGTGAAGTGCTTCCTCATACATAAGAAGCATTTAATCCAATTTCTCTTTTCACCATCCGACTTGGAGAGCAAGGTTATCTCCTTCTGGGTTTTTCTCTTATTCCCAAGATCCTCCGTCTTGGATATCCCACTTAGACCATCCCAACCGGGGGACATGACCACATATCTATTTTCTAGGAATTGGTCGATGTCGTTTATCGTAACGGGCATTTTTGGATCTCGTAACGTTAAGTCAAACTCCGTCCAAGTTGTCATATCCATTTTCCTCGTCAGGACGAACGGAATGAATTTAATACCTTCATCTGCATTGAATCCTGCTTTCCGTAGGTTCTGAACTGCGGAACGCATGGTATCCAATGCTCTTCCCAGCGATCTAGCCTCCCTTTGGTTTATCTGAGGTAAGTCAACTAACGCCTGAATTTCCTTTTCTATTAAGGCCCGACGACTACTGTATCTTCGGTCAAGAAGAACCCATGCTTGTTGGTAATTCTCTCCGTATATCCCTAAATGGTCGATTACACGTTTTGCATCGCCTCTTAACTTGCTCTGAAGCATCATTAGGCGCTCCGCAAAACCGATTTCAGAACCATCGTATACAGAGTTAAAGAGGCTTTTGAATGGTTCGTATTGACTGATATCCCCACTGAATATTGGAATATCTGGGATTGGTGGGGCGGGTCTAAAACGATATCCTGAGTTCCAAGGGGAAAAATGGCTCGAAGGACCAAAATGGTTTGGCCGGGTCTGGCTGGGATCCAAGAAGGATTCTGAGCGGTTTGGTCCAGGAGTCCGCAAATATTCTGGGCGGGGCTGACTAGGGTCTAAGAAATAGTCCGGTCGTAGTTGGGTGGGGAAGGGCCCAAGATTAGATGTACGCGGTTCGGCTCTCCACGTTGGATAATTTTGTCTATCCTTATCACAGGCCCCCCATGCCCCTCCGAACGCAACTTCACACCTGCTTGAACTCCTGGGCAAATCCCTAGCTGTCGCTTCACCTTGGAGTCTGTCGTTGACGTCTAGGCCCAAGTCTCGTTCTAATAACTCTGTTTCAACTTGTCTTGGGACGGCCCCCCTATTCGAACTTCCTTCACCGGGATCTATATAATTTTGAGTCACTGGCGGGAGTTTATGGACTTGTTCCCTAACTGGCCCCAAAGTTAACGGGTCGACCTCTGTTTGTCTCTCCTCAGGAGTAAGAGAGGGATGAACTCTCTCAACGAACTCCTTTGCTTTCAAATAAACTGATTGCATGAGTCCCAGCTTATTGCTCGAAAATATATTAAATCTGCCGAGGAATTCAATAATAGAAGCCGTATGTTCTGCAATCAACTCTAAATAGATCTGTCGGACCTCACTCCACGCGGTTTCAAAGCGTTCCTTAGTTCGCTTCTCCTGTCGCAGTTTGCACAGCGTCTCCCGAACCTCTTCAATTTTCAAAACCCGCTTTTGCTGAGCTTCAATGATCTCCTGGATCTCCATTTTTTGGTTCTATTTCAACTGGTGGTCAATTAATTGATTTAAATATTTCCTTTTGGCACGGACAGTGTGTATGAACGACACACAGATAACGTGGGAGGCGCAACACTATAAGGAACTTTCCTTTGGTCTGGACGCGCCCACGTAACAACAACAATAATTTTTAAAAATTTCCGTTTCGCACGGACAATATATTATGAATGACACACAGAATACGTGGGAGGCGCAACACTATAAGGACCTTTCCTTTGGTCTGAACGCGCCCACGTAACAACAACAATAATTTTTTAAAAATTTCCGTTTCGCACGGACAATATATTATGAACGACACACAGAATACGTGGGAAGCGCAACACTATAAGGGCCTTTCCTTTGGTCTGAACGCGCCCACGTAACAACAACAATAATAAAAATGTACACCAACGATGTAGAGTGTCGTTACAGAAACGTGGGAGGCGCAACACTATAAGGACTTTGTCTTGGGTCTGAAGGCGCCCGCGTATCAACAACACCACAAAAAATTCACACCAACGATGATAGAGTGTCGTTAGAGAAACGTGGGAGGCGCAACGCTATAAGGACTTTGCCTTGGGTTTGAACGCGCCCACGGATCAACAACACCACAAAAATTCACACCAACGATGTTAGAGTGTCGTTAGAGAAACGTGGGAGGCGCAACGCTATAAGGACTTTGCCTTGGGTTTGAACGCGCCCACGGATCAACAGCACCACAAAAATTCACACCAACGATGTTAGAGTGTCGTTAGAGAAACGTGGGAAGCGCAACACTATAAGGACTTTGCTTCGGGTTGAACGCGCCCACGTATCAACAACACGAAAAACAATGCACACCAACGATGACGTTCAAGTACTGTTTTATATTCTGTAGACGAAACACAATCACTATAATTTCCCGCACTTTATATATTTTTTTTTTTTCACAAGAGAAATTATTTTTATAATATGTAAAAACTTACTTTGGATCGTATCCGGCTCGACGGACCAGCTGTTTCGGCGATATCCTAAACGGCCTCTTCCAGTGGGCTACCCTGCTTGGGCGTTGGCCAAACTCGCGCACTAGCTCCTGGATTTTTAATTAGAGGACCGTGGTTGCTCTCGTTCCAGGCTGCCGAAACTTAACTTCGGAATGATTGGGTAATCAAAAACTACTGGAACAGAAAAGGCTAAAAGGTTAAGAATTATACTTACGTAGATTGACTTGGATTTAGTTAAAAAAAACACTCGCGTTTCCACTTCTACAAACCTTTTATTTCTACAACACAATATTCTACTTTTTTCCTTTTTTTACAATTTCACTAATTAATTCTATAAGTGAGAAACGTGGGAGGCGCAACGCTATGAGGACTTTGCCTTGGGTTTGAACGCGCCCACGGATCAACAACACCACAAAAATTCACACCAACGATGTTAGAGTGTCGTTTGAGAAACGTGGGAGGCGCAACACTATAAGGACTTTGCCTTGGGTCTGAACGCGCCCGCGGATCAACAACACCACAAAAATTCACACCAACGATGTTAGAGTGTCGTTAGAGAAACGTGGGAGGCGCAACGCTATAAGGACTTTGCCTTGGGTTTGAACGCGCCCACGGATCAACAACACCACAAAAATTCACACCAACGATGTTAGAGTGTCGTTAGAGAAACGTGGGAGGCGCAACGCCATAAGGACTTTGCCTTGGGCTTGAACGCGCCTACGGATCAACAACACCACAAAAGTTCACACCAACGATGTTAGAGTGTCGTTAGAGAAACGTGGGAAGCGCAACACTATAAGGACTTTGCTTCGGGTTGAACGCGCCCACATATCAACAACACAAAAAACAATGCACACCAACGATGACGTTCAAGTAGTGTTTTATATTGTGTAGACGAAACACAATCACTATAATTTCCCGCACTTTATATATTTTTTTTTTTTTTTTTCACAAGAGAAATTATTTTTATAATATGTAAAAACTTACTTTGGATCGTATCCGGCTCGACGGACCAGCTGTTTCGGCGATATCCTAAACGGCCTCTTCCAGTGGGCTACCCTGCTTGGGCGTTGGCCAAACTCGCGCACTAGCTCCTGGATTTTTAATTAGAGGACCGTGGTTGCTCTCGTTCCAGGCTGCCGAAACTTAACTTCGGAATGATTGGGTAATCAAAAACTACTGGAACAGAAAAGGCTAAAAGGTTAAGAATTATACTTACGTAGATTGACTTGGATTTAGTTAAAAAAAACACTCGCGTTTCCACTTCTACAAACCTTTTATTTCTACAACACAATATTCTACTTTTTTCCTTTTTTTACAATTTCACTAATTAATTCTATAAGTGAGAAACGTGGGAGGCGCAACGCTATGAGGACTTTGCCTTGGGTTTGAACGCGCCCACGGATCAACAACACCACAAAAATTCACACCAACGATGTTAGAGTGTCGTTTGAGAAACGTGGGAGGCGCAACACTATAAGGACTTTGCCTTGGGTCTGAACGCGCCCGCGGATCAACAACACCACAAAAATTCACACCAACGATGTTAGAGTGTCGTTAGAGAAACGTGGGAGGCGCAACGCTATAAGGACTTTGCCTTGGGTTTGAACGCGCCCACGGATCAACAACACCACAAAAATTCACACCAACGATGTTAGAGTGTCGTTAGAGAAACGTGGGAGGCGCAACGCCATAAGGACTTTGCCTTGGGCTTGAACGCGCCTACGGATCAACAACACCACAAAAGTTCACACCAACGATGTTAGAGTGTCGTTAGAGAAACGTGGGAAGCGCAACACTATAAGGACTTTGCTTCGGGTTGAACGCGCCCACATATCAACAACACAAAAAACAATGCACACCAACGATGACGTTCAAGTAGTGTTTTATATTGTGTAGACGAAACACAATCACTATAATTTCCCGCACTTTATATATTTTTTTTTTTTTTTTTCACAAGAGAAATTATTTTTATAATATGTAAAAACTTACTTTGGATCGTATCCGGCTCGACGGACCAGCTGTTTCGGCGATATCCTAAGCGGCCTCTTCCAGTGGGCTACCCTGCTTGGGCGTTGGCCAAACTCGCGCACTAGCTCCTGGATTTTTAATTAGAGGACCGTGGTTGCTCTCGTTCCAGGCTGCCGAAACTTAACTTCGGAATGATGGGGTAATCAAAAACTACTGGAACAGAAAAGGCTAAAAGGTTAAGATTAAGGTAGTTAAAAAAAACACTCGCGTTTCCACTTCTACAAACCTTTTATTTCTACAACACAATATTCTACTTTTTTCCTTTTTTTACAATTTCACTAATTAATTCTATAAGTGAGTTCAAGATATTATCGCGCGAAATAAAGTGTTCCCGGTTAGAACACTTTATTTCTGTTCAGAGGATTTTTGAGTACTAAAAATTAAAAGTAATGCTATTCTTTAAGTCACCTATGTTTGACCCTTCCGTGTTTACACATTGGTTTAAAAGTGTTCTTGTACACAACACAATAACACTTGTTTATTATTATAAATTTTCTTGCTGGCGGCAAATCAACACCTGCTGTTGCGCTTCGAAGTGATGACACGGAAGAAAGTCATGTCGAGGCCAAATATACCATTTGGTAAGTAACATGCTGATTCAATGGCGGAAAAGAATCTCGCGATGTCCAAACACGCCATTTGCATAGCATGTGATGTAACGACGGACGAGGTTAAATGCGCAGGCAGACTGGGTTTCATGGGGCTAGCTCCAAAGATGCGGCTGCTGGAGAAAATCCGGCGAAATCGCTTAAACAATAAACAATTTATATTAATTTTTGGATATATTAGTATAAATTCTGGGTTTATTAAGTTTATTGTGTGTTTAATGAAATTATTATAGATTTTTGTATTTTGGATATTATTTATGGCTTTCACACAAGATTCTAGGTTAATGGTGTGGTTGATTCTATACCAGTTTTTAAGGTTTTGTGTGAAACAAAACCTTATTAGAATCGAGACGGTGTCTGTCTCTCCGTCTGTCCGTCTGTCAGTCTGTCTCTCTGTCTGTCTGTCTGTCACACCCGATTTATGCGGAAACGGCTAGACGGATTGTAACGAAAATTGGTGAGAGTATGTAATCTGGTGTTCCCTTTACATGCAATAAGTGGCGCCATCTTGTGTTAAATTTAAGGGAGGCTCCCCATACAAGTGAAAGGAGGGTCCAATTTTTTTTTCACAGAATGTAGACATGTGGGGTATCAAACGAAAGGTCTCAATTAGTACTTTTCGAAACTAGTTTAATATTTGATATTGGGTGAAACATAAGGGAGTGAGGGCTCAAAATATGACCCTCAAAAAGTGTAGCAGGTCTCGTTCTCAGAACCTATCCAACCCAAAAATCTGAAAAAAAATCACAGTGGTGCATCTCTATAAAATCTAGGCCTCAAAATGTATCCGGTTCCGATATCTGTACAAATAAAGTTAATAATAGTATATTTCCATATTTTAGAAATTTAACCTGCACCCCCCTTATATTCATCCCAGAAGTACAAAATTTGGCATGCGTGTAATCAAGAATATAATGCACGGTTCGGTCAAGTTTGAAGAAAATCCAACCATTATTAGCAAAGTTATAGGGAATGAAACTTCACATTGTTTTGTGAATATCGTGCGCTCTACAACCTGCATGACGTCATCATCACATATCAATTCGTCGATACCAGAACGAAATGAGTTCTTATGAATTGGGTCGCAGAGAATTATTTTGTTTTAGTTTAGTTATTTGTCAGCCAGACATGTGTGTATGTAGGTATATAATATATGCGTGCTAATGAACTTTGGGGGTGGTGCCTAATTCAGATAGATATAAGAAGTAAATCGAAAATATGGGTACGATCAATTTATATACGTGCATATATGTGTACAGTATTCGGAAATAGGCAGTTTGTTTGTTTAGGGTGAGCGTAATATCTATGGCTGTAATATGTACGTATGTCTCGTAGTTTGGAAAAATATGAAGGATTATGTTGGATTTGTAGCTATATACGGACAGAAAAATGTGCGTTGAAGTTTCTTACATAAGATGAACACAAAACCTTTATACACGAAGCGCGAGCTTCCTGTATTCCGACTTGTTTATTAAAGCCGCCGGTTCTCTCTTGGAGATCAAGATTATTCCTAAGTTCGATTTAATTTTTTCGTTTTTGATGTACTGGGCTTCACTAGTTACCATGGATGGAGTAACGTGATACAGTTGATTGGTATCATTTGAAAAAGGAAGTTTTTCAAATTATTTTTCCGTTAAGGATATTTACTTTGATTTGATGTCTAAACAAAGGTGTGTTTGATTGAGTGAATATTAGGGATTTATTTTGAGTTATTAGTTCTGCGAATTTAAGAGTGTAGACTCCGCAATCATAACCATTGATATCTATCTCGTTAATAGTTGTATATTTTCCCGGTAACTCTCTAAGGTTCTGTCTGCTTCTCCGTCACACGTATTTTTCTCGGAAACGATTTTAGCGATTCACACCAAAGTTGGTCGAAAGGTGGGAGCTGTGAACACTCACGCATACAGTGAGTTACATAATTCTATGTGGAATTTAAGGGGGGTTCCCATATATACAAACGGGGGGTGTACAGTTGTCAAATTTTCATTGTCGAAATCTACTTTGTCGATGTAGATATGTCTATTTTTATGAGCCGTTTTGAGTTCTTTTTGCTTTTGCCTTATAATATTATCTGATGTTTGCAGGTGTTTACTATTCCTTCTCAGAAGTGAATGCAGTCGTTCAATTTCTCTTTTCCTTTGTGAATTACTGCTATTTCTAGTGGTATTTTATTTTGGTTGTTAATTTCATTTATCAAGCAGGTTTTCTATGTTTGGAATCAGAAATTTGTCTTCGATAGTTATTTCGTTTAATTTGCGACAATCGATTACAATTAGCCATTTTTGTCTCCCCGAATTATCATGTTTCTTTTTGACCATCCAAATTGGACTATTGTAAGGTGATTGACTTTTTCTGATAACGTCTCGTTCTAGTGTTTCGGTTATTTGTCTGTTCACATCCTGCTCATGGACAGGTGGGAATCTATAAATTCAAGTCCAATTTGTGACGCATTTGGCAGGTTGCTGTTAGTAAATCTCCATCTTTATATATTAAACTTTTGATTTTTTAAGGTTTTATGTAAACGGCTGTCTGTCTGCTTGTCCGTCACACGCATTTTTCTCTGAGACGGTTATAGCGATTGACACCAAATTTGGTAGAAAGCTGGGAACTCTGGACGCTGTCGCATACGGTGAGTTTCATCGTTTTACAACGAATTTAAGGGGGGCCCCATACATGCAAAAGGTGGGTGTAAATTTTTTTTTCATCAAATGTTGTCGCGTGGGGTATAAAATTAAAGGTCTCGGTTAGCACTTTTCGAAACCGGTCTTAGATTTGGCATTTGTTGCAAAAATGAGGAGTACAGGCGGTTAAAAGTGATGCTTGCTTTTAGGGGCCATTCTCTCAAACTACTTAACCGAAAAATCTGAAAAAATCACGAGGCTGCCACTGTATGGTGCCTGGGCTCCGAAATAGCTTCCCTATTGATATCTGTACAAATAAAGTTAATAATGGTATATTACTATAATTGTCAGTAATTGGCTGCAAACCCCCCTTAAGTTCATGCTAGCACCACGAAATATAGGGTCTGACATAGAGCGTGATCTTACCAAGTTTAGTGGAGATAGCACTATTACTAACAACTGTCGCTTCTTTGCAAATTCAAGACTATGAATGTCAATATCATCCGAAAGTGCATATTCTCACATAACATATGCATATATTACGTGTGGCGTACTAAGGAATACACAAAACTTTTTGTACTTGAAGCGTCCAGCTTCCGGTTTCCCGTCTTGTTTTAGGATTCCGGTGAGAGACTGTTGTTCCACGCTGTCAATGGATTCTTTCAAGTAGTTGTAAATCCCAGTTAAATTAGTTGGCTTTTCTCGCGCCTAGGGCCCAAAATTCAGTCTAGGCAAAAGCGCTAGACGCTTTTGTTAGAATTTTTGTGATTATAGATGGTAGAGTCGAGTTGCTTAGGATCCTGTTCATATTTAAGAGAAAACAGATTTTTGATTTCTAAGAGTTTCTGATATAATTCATATATTGTATGATTTCTATTTAACTTTTGGTTAAAATTAGTTATTCTATGTAGGCTTGCGATGATTGAGTCTTAAGATTCTGATAGGCCGAATTCGTTCTTGAGTGCTGCTGCAACGGAGTGTCATCCTTTGTTGAAATATGCTTCTAAAGCTCTGCTTTTAATTCGTTAAATTGTTATGTCATAGATGAACATTCATTCTTCGCCAAAGGGTATTGAAGCTAAGATATTGTTGACGTGTGATATCCATATATTTAACATTTGTTTTTCGCCATCAAATATTGGTACATTTTCCGCTCGTCGAAGGACTTCGTTATACAGATTGGTGAAGGGCTGGACTTCTGGTCTACTTGTTGTGAAGCCATTTTGCTGGTTGGTCTATTTGTTAGTTTCAAAGGTTTTACCTAAAGCTTCTGGTTCCTTAGTTATTTACTTTGCCAAACACCGCAACTCGTATTCACACAGTTGGAATACCTATATGAAATAGGTAATGAACTATAGATGTTCTGGATTTATAGGAGAGCTGATTGTAGTGCTTCCGTAGGTGTACTCACGGGTAGCGTGCTATTATCAGTTATTTTCACGATCTGATGTTGACTTTATAATATATCACTTTCACTAGTTATGCTACTGGTTTTGTATTAGCCAACTCAGTTTGTCCTAGTTGGAGGAGAATTCTTTGAAAATTCGCCCTTCGAGGCGATGCTAGCCTCTTTATTAAATTGATTTCACCCGAATCCTTCTAAAATTCTTGAGTTTGGGTATTGCAACACCCTTGTACTATATTTATATGTTGACCGAAATCATTAACTGGTGTTACGGTGACCGTTTGGTTGCAGATTCTTGATCGTGTTTCTTTTTTGTTATATGTGTTCCTTGCCCTGTTCTCAAGATCGAGTTAGACTTAGCGGATTTTTTGCGCCACTTACAAGTTTGCTATTCACGTGTTAAAAAAAACCGTGTTTTAAACTTGGGGTAAATTAAGCTCTTTATTCGATATAGGTGTTGCTTAAAGACTCAGATTATTGCTTTCTATATTTATATTTGATTGAACAAAAGGAGACAGTGGAACTGGCTCCATTGACGGGCCCGTTCAGAAGGAGCCCGATTCTTTGTAGATCCTCTCCCACGTGGGCGAAAACCCCGGCGATCGCTACCCCCAGTGGGAAATGCATAGTGGGAGTTTTCCATGAGGAAGAATCTTTGCGCGATGTTTTAGGCAACGATCAGTCTGGAGCTGTTTTTACTGCCCTGGTTAAAAAAATAATGGAGCTTTATGAATTCATAAAGAAGCGCAGGAACATTCACCAGAATATAAGGGCCAAGATAAGAAGGATCCGTTTGGCGTACGGCAAGGCCCAAGACGAACAAGAGGAAAGCCGTCGGTTACAAAAGTGAGCCAGGCAACTCAAGTAACGTCTCTTCAAAATACAAAAGGGGAGAAACCGGGGAAGGGGCTGCGTGACAAGCTGAACGAGGCAACAGGCGAGCAAACCCGAAAAGAGAAAATGATTCAACTCCCAAAAAGCCGGAGCACATGTTCTCATGTACAACTGAAATTGCCAGTGAAACTATTGCAGTGGCGACCTCGAGAAAGTGACCAAACCTCCAACTGTGGATGCGGAAGTTTAGAGGAAAGTAGAACCGCGAAGAAGAAATGATTGGAGGAAGATAAGACCGCAGGTGATTATCATTTCTAAACGAGGTGAAGGATTATATGTCAACATTCTCAGGGGAGTGAAGGCTGACCCCGAACTCACCAACTTGGGAGACAATGTCAGCTGCATTAGACAGTCCCAGAAGGAAGATCTTATGTTGGAGCTTAAGAAATACAAGGCCAATCGGAAAGTCATTAGAACAGGAAGCCGATATAAGGGCTAGCAGACTGGAAATCATTATAATCTGCAAAGATATAGATAAATTAACGATGAAGAAGGGGGTTCGCAAAGCGTTGGAGAAGCAGTTCGATCTTGTCAGACTACAAAAGTCAGCGATAAAAACGCTGAGAAAAGCCTACAGGGGAATACGCACTGTCATCATTAGTCTACCAGTAGAGAACGCACTCAAACTATTAGCATCAGGGAGAGTGAGAATAGGCTGGGTTATGCGTCATTTTAGGGAACAGGTGACGTTGACGCGGTGCCTTGGATTCAGTCACATTGTGAAGGCATGCACTAGACCAATGCAGGAAATCCGGAGTGGAAGGTCATATCAGCAAGGACTGCCGAACTGACCCAAATTGCTTATTGTGCAAAGGGAAGGAGTGTGTGGATCATCGGCACATTGCGGGCAGCAGCAGATGTCTGGAATACAGGAAGAGCCCTTAACACAAAGCGCAGATGAGGTTGATACAGATCCACCTCAACCACTGCCAGGCGGCGCAGGATCTACTCTCGCAAACCATCCGCGAGAAAAACATCGATGTGGCCATAATAAGTGAACCATGTCGAAACCATGGTGGTAGGATTTGGGTCAAAGGCCAAACGAGCCAAGCAGCACTATGAGCTTGTGGAGAATAAGCCTTCGAGTAAATAATGGAGCACCAGGAAGATGGGGCTCTTGAATGGGGCAGCTGGACAATTAATGTGAGGGGCGTGTACTCCTCGAAGAATTCGCGGAACTAGACGTGGTACTGGCGAATGGTGGGGCCTCGTATATTTTCCGGGGAAGGGGCCACTTCAGCCAGTAGAATCGCTTGGTATGTCAGTGAGGACTATACTCACAGCGACCACCAGGCAATCTGCATAATAATCAAATGCGGATTCAGAGCTCGAAAAAGAATTCTCGCAGAATGCCGGGTGGTATGCTGGACAGCGAAAGCTTTCGAGGAGGACATGTTTTCCGTGGCACTCAAATCCGACATATCCTTGAATGGTACGGCTCGAGAAAAAGCCTATCAAATCACCCGGTTGGTGACGGAAGCATATGATGCTTCTATGCCCAAAAGGCGATTGCTACCCAGTAAACAACCCAACTACTGGTGGAACAACGAAATCGCAAGCTTACGTGCCGCATGTTTCCGGACAAGGAGGCTTTGCCGCCTAAAAGGAGCGATTCGGAGGAGCAAGAAGTGCTGCTTCAAACAGCTGTGTGACTATGCCAACATAAACCCTTGGAGCGAGGTCTTCATGGTCGTTATGAAAAGGCTGCGAAGGTCACCCCAGGTGACCTGTCTGCGCCTCCTGAAACAGATTGTTACCACTCTATTCCCTCACCACGAAAATTGGGAAAGCTAATTGTTGTCCAGCTAAATGAGCATAATACCTCTAGTAACTATGAAGGAGCTGCAGGAAATATATGATATAATCGGTGACAACAAGGCCTCAGGTTTGGATGATATCCCCTTCCGAGCTTTAAAACTGACCGTGAAGACTAGCTTCGACACCTTGGAGGCATGCCTAAAAGAAGGAATATTCTCTGTCTAGTGGAAAAAGCAAAAGTTCATGTTGCTTCCGAAATCTGGTAAGCCACCTGGGAACTTGCAGAGTCATCTAGAACAGACTCCTACCCATCGTCGAAGCCAGCAATGGTTTGTCGGAACGCCAGTTTGGTTTCCAACGTGCCCGCTCTACGGTGGACGCAATTAGCGGCGTACTGATTTCTGGCGGCTGGTGTGCCGTGTTGGCGCTGCATGTCAAAAACGCAAGTTATGTATAATATTACAAATTCCGAACAAATGAGAAATATTCTACTTGAATAAAGTTTGTTGTATTAAAAGAAGAATATGCTCTTAATATTAATATTTTTTAATTCACAAACGCACGACGACAAAACTGGCGAAGTCGGTAAACCCAGAATATCGTTCAAGTATCGTGGTCGTGATTAGTGTATAATTAATTGAATCGAAAGCCCGAAAAGGTTACTCGATAGTAAACGGGTTTAGCGACGCGAACATTAACAAATTTGAATAAAATTTTATAAAACCAGAGGCTGCTTGAACTCTTCGCTGAGGCTGGCAAAGAAAAATCTGGTTATAGTGAAACTAAACAAATAAGTGAATAGAAAGAATTATAGAATATATATGAAAGAATAGGAAGAAAGCACAGTGAAAAATTGTGATAAACAGTCAAATACTGTGACAAACAGTGCAAAATTGTGAAAGACAGTGAGTGACTACAAAGAAAGGACCAAATTATATAATAAATTGCAGAAAAATCAAGGTAGTCGAAAGTAAGGTAGATTAGAGAACATTTTTTAAAGTGGAGAGAAAAGGAAAGGAAAGATATTAAATATCAGCCGGAAACTAACAGAAGAATCCAACATGGAGCAGCAGGAAGCAGCAAATACAGCAATTGGCTGCGGTCCTCCAGCAATTAAACTGGCAGCAAGCAGCAAATGAGCATAGATGAAGAAGTAACTATCAATAGCGTTGTCAGCAATGATGAATTTTACTTGAACGGAATAGCTGCAGTAGGAGCTATTTTTTACGAGAAGATCTAGGGTGAGGCTGATACCATAATCAACATTCCGAAGTCAGATAATTGGGACCTGATTAAAACTTAAACTACGTTCTAGACCGGATACAGTTAGTTCCATTGATGAATTAGCCGAACAAATTCCACAGATAAAGATACGACAGAAATAGATTGAAGAAATGCGAATTCGATATTAGGAATATGGTAAAAGACATGATCCGCCATATTAGATAAAATTTTTTATGAAAGGGATATTTATAAAATTATAGGTATAGTTAGGTTGAATGTATTAGACCTGAATTTAGAAACCAAACATCTAACTATTATTAAAATAAGAATAAATCCAAAAAGATTTTCCGAAATGGAAACTATCAGGAAACAAATATAGGCAAACAATCAAGACCGCACAGCCATAACGACAATGAAAGTGGTAGGCAACGAAATTATGATCATAATCATACGAACGAAATTTCAGGAAATGGAATAATAATAGAAATCAATTTAGGCAGTACAACAATGGTAACTCGTTTCAGCGTAGTTCAGACAGGTATAGGCAAAATCAGGAAGAGTCCATGGAAATTGAAAATATTCAACCTAATACTCGAAATGAAAGTGGACGATGGCAAAATAATCGAGAAAATAATAATAAAAAATAAAAAAAAGCTATCACTTTAATTAATCAAATCATTAAATTCCTAAATAACCCTTTGCCAACTAACCAAATATTCCAACTAGAACATATAGGCAGTAACTATCTACATCTAAATCTAAACCACTTAAATAAGGAAGAATATCCTGCAAATAGGTTTGATCACACAAACAAGAAAGAAAAGAAAGAAAGAAAATTTTATCAGAAATACTTGAAGGGAAACTAATGTTTTGAATTTTTTTTTAAAGTATACAATTACTAAAATAATAACAAATTAAACATTTACCTAGGGAAAGCCAATCACACTCCTAGTATCCGTGACATCATCGCTTGTACAAATAACAACAGCAACTCTGACTTTACAACCCATAACGACTAACAACGGACACAACAACAACCATCAACATTGGACAGACGGAAATCATAACTGGTTCAAAGACGATCTTCTTTTTCTTCAGCCTTTGTCCCGATCACAAGCGGGGTCGGCTCGTCATATTCGGTTTCGCCATTTGGCTCTATCAAATGCCTGATCTCAATGCAATCTCGAGGCTTTTAAATCCCCATCCAGGGTATCAAGCCACCGTTGTTTAGGCCTGCCTTTTGGTCGTTTACCATCGATTTCGATGTTGGCTAGTAAATTCTCGTTAGCACAAATTGCGTGACCATACCATCGAAGACGCCTCTCTCGCAACTTTTCTACGATCGGTGCAACCCCATATCGATCGCGGATATGTTCATTTCGGATGTGATCAAAACGTATCACCCCACTAGTCCAACGTAACATCTTCGTTTCCATTACCACAAGACGCCGTTCATTGTCTTTTATAGTTGGCCAATACTCAGAACCATAGAGAACGACAGGACGGACGACATTGCGGTAAATTTTAGATTTGAGACGTACGTTGATACGTCGATCACAAAGAACACCAGTTGCGGACGCCACTTCATACAGCTTGCCTTAATGCATGAAGCAATTTCATAACGCAGTTCTCCATTGGCTGATAGCATTGACCCGAGGTATTATATTTAATAATAATAATAATCGTTGGCGCAACAATCCATATTGGATCAGGGCCTTGAAGTGTGTTAGAGCACTTCATTCAAGACCGTAACGGTACACTAGGAGGCAATGTGGTCAGCATTACGCTCGCCCGAGGTTATTACCCTGATTTGACTCAGGTACTCATTCACAGCTGAGTCGACTGGTATCCGACGTCAAATCACGATGCAAATTCCACTGCCACCAGTTAGATTTGAACCGCGACCTTCCGTATGACAACCTACTGCTCTAACCACTGAGCTATCCGGACGAGGTATTTACATCGCTCAATTCTGGGCAGATCACGGCCACTCACAGTGATTGTGCCTGTTTCATGGGTTTCGGTTGTTAAAAATTCAGTTCTCTTTAGATTCAATCTGAGACCGTGTTGTATGAGGCGATCATTCTATTTTTGGACAAGTTGTTCAAGAACATTTTAAGGTTTTGTTTGCAAAACAAAACCTTATTCAAATCGGTTCAATGTCTGTCTGTCCGTATGTCTGTCTGTCTGTCTGTCCGTCTGTCTGTCACAAGCACTTTTCTCAGAAACGGCTATACCGATTGACACGAAATTTAGTGAGAAGTTGGAAACTGTAGACCCCCAGACATGCAGTGAGTGACATCCTTCTAGGTTGAATTTGGAAGGGGGTCCCCATACATGTAAAAGGAGGGTCTAAACATTTTTTTCACCAAATGTAGTCAAGTGGGGTATTAAATGAAAGGTCTCGATTAGTACTTTTCGAAGCCGGCATTAGTTTTGAGATTTGTTTAAAAGGCGGGAAGTGGGGGGGGGGGGTGGAAAGTGATGATTTCTTTAACGGACCCATTCTCAGAAACTATCCAACCGAAAAGTCTGAAAAAATTCTTGAAGCTGCCTCTATATGGTACCCAGGCCTCAAAATTCCTCAGGCCTCAACTTTCCATATCGATATCTATTCAAATTAAGTTAATAATAGTATATTACCATATTTTTGGGAAATTGAGTAAAACCCCCTTAGGTTTATCCCACAGTTACACAAGTCGGTAGTAGTATAAAATATAATATGGAGCATATTATCCGTAAGTTTGATCAAAATCATACCATTACAAACAAAGTTACAGTAGCTCAAAATTGACTCTCCCCTGTAAACTTACTGCAACTAAATATCAATATCACACTAAAGTGGGTAGTCAGACATGCTGAATGCATATACATAACGGGCTACGTACCAATGGGATAGTTTTACACTCAAATATACTCACAGAAGAAGCAAACAAAACCTTTCATACCTGAAGCGCCCAGCTTCCCGTTTCCCGACTTGTTGCTATTAGAAGTTAGAAAAACATCATCTGCATAAAGCAGTGTGAAGAGCGCTGAACATTGGATGTTCCGTTGAACAGTGTTCATAACAAGAACAAAGAGGAGTGGAGAGAGGGGGCTTCTTTAATGAACAGAGACACGAAGCGGTTTTGATATACCCGGCATACTTCCAACTTTACTTCTCGGATCGTGGTAGAGCAATTGAACCAGATGAGTTCATGTGGCATACAGTCAAAGGCTTTCTCTAGATTCAGAAATGCAATGTAAAGAAGGGGATGCTTATCACGGTGTTTCTCCATGAGTAACGGACAACAAATAGTGTAAATTCCAATTAATTATTGTCCTCAGGATGAGTTACGTTTAAAACTACTTAAAGTAGGGAAGTTAAAAGGACCAAGCTGTTCTGCATTATAATTTCGGCAAAGCCTAGGAATTGCGGAATGAAAGTAGACTTCGAGTTCTGCGAAGGGCACGTTGATAATGCAGGACGGCAGGTGATGTCGTCAGCGGCGGAGCAGTCCATCAGACCCGAGGAAAGTTTTGAAAATGCACATAGATCCAGAGAGATCTACGCTGTTGTAGGAAGGGAAGGTTCAGAAAGCGGTGGCGAGAAGGGTAGTCCACCCGGGGGAAGCTATTCTTAAAGAAGAGGGAACGGGTGAATTTAGGTTGCACATTTTCAAGGGCAAGACAATCACAGTTACGGGAGGGTGACCAGATCACGGAGCAATACTCGAGGGTATTCGTCATGAGGGAATTGAAGAGAGCTAGGAAGGGTTGGACGGAGTCAAAATCAGAGGAGGAGCGAAGTATAAAGCCTGACAATTTTGCTGCTCGATTGATGACATCGAGGCAATGGGTGTCAAAGCGGAGCTTATTGTCGAAAGAGACTCCGAGGTCTTGAGTGGAATTTAAGCAGGATAAGGAATGTCCGTTAAGAAAGTAGGAGAAAGAAATGGGTGAGGATTTTAGGGGGTAGCACATAGAGTGACACTTTCTGAGGTTTAGCGCTAAACCATTAGTCGAGCACCAGTCCAAAAACGACGATATAGCGAAAAACAGCTTAAGGTCGTCTGAATATAGCAAACAGGGACAAGCAAGAAGGGGAGGAAGTTCGTTAATAAAAAATAAAAATAACAAAGGCCCCAGAATAGATCCCTCCGGGAGTCAGAGAAAGGGGAGAAGGAGCAGAAAGTGCAGCCGTCAAAAGAGACGCGGCAGGATTGGTTGGGAAGGTAAGAAACAAGCCATAAAATAAGTGATATGGGAACCCTTAGAGACGAGAGTTTGGATAGAATTATCTTGTGATTTACAGTGTCAAAGGCTTTAGCGAAATCAGTTTAAACGGTATGTACTTCTTGAAGTGAATTTCAAGCAGGTTGGAGGCAGTGGACCTACGTTTAACGACACCGTGTTGCACTTTCGCTATGTGTTGGCCAAAGTGGGCGGACAACCAGTCGCTGACATATCTTTCCAGGATTTTGGAACAGGAGGAGAGGAGGGAAATGGAGCGGTAATTCTCGGCAAGCGAACGATCGCCACTTTTGTGAGCCGGGAAAATGATTCCCTTCGAGGATTTTGTTGCAAATAAGAGATAAGGGAAAGGAGATGGACTTACCAGTTTTGAGCAAAAAGAGGTTTGGAAGACCATCTTAGCCAGGTCCGACATTGGCATCAAGTTTGCCATAGAGGTGTTCGACAAGGATAGGGGTAAGAATGCGAATGGTAGCGATGCGGGGCAGGTTACATCCACTATCGGGAGGGATTCGGAGGAAGGAAGGAGAACGTAGGCTGACGAAAAGTAGCGGCAGAGTAAATCACAAGATAGTTGGGAGGAGTTAGCTGAGAAGCCAGAGAATTTAATGGACGGAGGGGATAACTGAGCAAGGCAGCGGGCATTGCGAATGTGGGACCAGAAAGGTTTCAGATTTTTACGCTTTAATGAGTCTTCCACGCTGGACAAATATTCGTTTCTGGACTTACGTATTAAGGATTTGACCGAGGAACGAAGGGATTTGAAAAAAACTAAGTCAGCAACGTTTCTAGAAGACAGGAACTTCTTTCTCGCAATCTGTTTTTGACGCAGTTTTTGTGAATTTCAGTGGTGAACCAGACAGGGAGCATAAGCACTTAGGAGAGGAGGGAACGTAACAAGGAAGAAGATCAGATAAAATGGTATAGAAAGTGTTGAGTGCTTGGTCGCACGTAAATGGAGAGAGGAGGGGACCCAGTTGATTGACGCCAGGGCTCAGTTCAGACCTTCGAAGTTCACCTTACGAAAGTTGAACTTGGTAGGCTTGCGAGCGACAGGAGAGTGGAGTCGGGATATCTGAACATCGAACTGGAGAGCAGGATGATGGGAGTCAGGGGCAACATAAGACGGAGCATGAAGGGATTGGGAAAGACAACGCACAGCAAGGTTAGAGAGGACAAGGTCAATCTAAGTGGTTTCTAGAAAGATTAAACGGGAGGGCGCCACAGATGTACATGAAAGTGGATAGAGGAAGAGAAGGGTGGCTCGAGTTATTAGGGAGGGAGGGAAGAGGGAAGGCCAAGAGTAATGGGCCAGGAGAGCAGGAAGATTAAAGATGCCATAGAGGATAAAAGGAAGTGAGGGAAACAAAACGATTAGGGTCTCTGATAATCTGTCGAAGAAATCCTCGTGCAGAGAAGGCGGGCTTAGGCAGGGAAAATATACACACGATATGATAAAAGGACATACGTTTGGCAGAAGGATACGTATGGTAACAAAATCGTAGAAGGAGGAGGAGGAGGAAAAGATGACTTCGGCACGGAGAGGGGACTTAACAGCTATTAGGGCATCTCCGCCAGTTGTCTTGCCAAATCACAACGAAAGACAGAGTAACCTTCGAAGTGTTCAGAATCTAAAATCCTGCCATCCAGCCAGGTTTCAGAGATGCAGATGATATGATGTTCGAATGCTAAGGCAGACAGTTTGAAATCCGACAGCTTGGTCCTTAGACCCTGATTGTGGTTAATCGCCTAACGCACAATGCTCGCAAAGTGCCAATTTAGCTCTTTAAAAAAAACCAAAGTGTTGGGCCAGATTCACCACCAACCTTAGCTACACTCCAAAAGTCTTTTGAGGCTTTGGTATTAAGAAAGAGACTTTATTCTTAGTTACTCCTTCTTTTATACAAAATTATTTGCTTACGAATAACAAATATTTGCTTACGAATAAATTCTTACCGCTATGGTATTAATTACAAGAAGGATAAACGGAAGAATTTGCTGACATGTGGTTGCATTTGAAATTTGCTTGCACGATAAAATTGGATGTCAATATACAAATGAATTTACAAACAAAGTATGAAAGGCTCAGATTTCATTGACAAAGCGTCATAGCTACGAAGTTCAAATGCAAACCATGTGTGTGTTGTTATGTTTACAGATGCAAAAAACATTTACATTTCATATACTGTTTTGAAAGCATGATGAATTTGATATTTGAAATAATGAATTGGATTGTTATTGTCTAATAATCTATCATTTAGTATTACCCCTAATAATCTATCATTTATTATTAGCTCTAATCTATCATTTATTATTAGCTCTAATCTATCATTTATAAATTTGCACACCGTAAGCATTTTTCATTCACAAACAAATTCTCATAATGATCATGTAACATTCAAACATTCCATTCTCATAATGATCATATAACATTCAATTCAAACATTCCAGTCTCATAATGATCATATTACATTTACTTGAAACAAACACGTATCATCTTATTCATGTTACGTGATAGCTAGACAAAACATTTAGACTAGACAAAAAATTCTCAGACAAATTTGAAACCATGATAATAATTTGAAATAATTCTCAAAGGTGTCAGCAAATAATTTTAAGTTTGCTTTGTATAAATTAAGTTGTGCAAAAATAAAATCATCAGTATTCTTCTACACATTGAATTCACTGCCAGACGAAACGCCGTCTGACAAGAAAGCCAACGACTTCCTAATCATTTGGTGACCCCGACGTGATACGTCACGTTTAATAAACTTTGGTAAGTTTCGTCGTTTTCAGACATCCTGATGGAGGAATCGCAACTATATCCCCTTGCAAGCAAGCAAAAGGAGTTGGGGGATGAGTTCCAGCGTCTTGTTACAAACTATCGGAAGGAACATCCAGCAACTCCTGCATAATTTGGAGGCATCGTCACCATCCGGATTAGCCGTATCAACAGAAGCGAAGGATGACGTTCAGCACTTCAAAACCCCAAATGCACCACTGGAGGAAATGGATTCCCCTACACCTGGCAAACAACGCATCAAAAATCTCATCAGGCGGCAAGATGTTATTATACAATCAATAGTACACCTCATCAATGGGATTGACAGCATAGAAGTCGGACAACCGAGACAATTTTACGAGGTAAAATTGTCCACTCTCCATCGATTCTGGGACGATGCTCGGGGGCTGCATCAAGACATGTGAAAGTGCCGACGACGTGACAGCACTTGGCTACACGCCAAGTACATATTTCAATACTGAAGATGCAATTCAAGAGGCGATCATCTTTCTGAACCAGTGCCTAGAAAGAAGGCCAGTCACAATCGCGCACACTACACAGGCTGCAGTTAGCATACCAAAGATCACCATATCCAAATTCGATGGTGATTATTTGAAGTGGAAGCGGTTTCACGACTTGTTCAAACAAATGATCCACGATCAACCACTGGGCGATACTCAGAAGATGTGGTATCTAAAGAACACCGTCACTGGTGAAGCTGAACGCCTGATTCGTCATCTCCATCTCTCTGATGGCAACTACACAATTGCATGTGAAACCCTACAGGCACGATACAACAACCAACGACTCTTGGTTTCATCACTAATCGACAGATTGGTAACACAACCAGCGATTGTAAATGAATCCGCCTTATCCATAAAGAGATTTCATGACACAACCAAAGAGTGCCTGTTAGGTCTAGCGAATTTGGACATCCCAACAGAAGGTTGGGATCCCATCATTCTCCATCTCTTGCTAAAAAAACTCGACAGAGCAACACATACTTTGTACGAGCAATCACTCTGGCATCCACGTGAGTTGCAGACTATCGATGCGTTTTTCGCATTCATGAAAACAAGGATCATCTAGGATCTCTCGAAACATGTACAGCATTCTCGATTCCAGATCTCAGCTCAACTTCATCAGCGGTCGAATGCTCAAGAAGTTGAAACTATCCGGGCTAAATTCAAATATCAACATTTGCGGAATAGGAGCGACAGAAACACGCACAACAAAAAGAGTGAGCATCACCGTTTCTTCAAGGCATTCCGGTTACCCGACCCGAGTGTAAGCATATGTTATACCAACAATTGCTTCTATCCAACCACCATCATTCATTGAGGTATCATCGTGGCTAATTCCGCAGAATATTCATCTTGCTGATTCGAAGTTTAATACTCCAAAGCGAATTGACCTACTATTAGGAGCAGAGTTTTATTGTGAGCTTCTGTCCATTGGCCAGATAAAGTTAGGCCCAAATCTTCCAACTTTACAGAATACCGTTTTCGGATGGGTTGTGCTAGGCCGCGTATCGACAAACGAATCAACTGAGGGTTTTTGTGGAGTGAGCATGATCGACCTTGGCCGACACATGGAGAGGTTATGGTCTATTGAAGAAGCACTATTGACAGTGAACTCCAACGCAGAAGAACTGGCAATTAATCTTCGCCGTAACGAAGAGGGACGATTTGAAGTGAAGTTACCATTGTGCCAGAATCCATCCATACTTGGTCAGTCAAGGGATTTAGCAATTAGGCGCTTCCTTGCTCTTTAAAGGAAGCTTCAAAAACAACCAGACCTCAAGAAGCAGTACGCAGAATTCATCAGACAATACGCTTCTCTGGGTCACATGGAAGAAGTCAAGTTTCCAATTCCAAAGGTTAACTTTTTTCTTCCCCATCATTGTGTCCTCAAGCCATCTAGCAGCAGTACCAAACTCAGAGTTGTGTTCGATGCTTCAGCAAAGACATCGAATAGCATTTCACTCAACGACATCCTGCTCAATGGTCCTACAATGCAAGATGACCTATTTTCATTTTCTTCTCAGCAGATATTGAGAAGGTGTACCGCCAGGTAAATGTCAGCACAGAGGACAGTTATCTACAACTCATTGTTTGGAGGGACAACCCTAATGAAGACCTGAGGTACTATCGCTTAAAGACAGTTACTTATGGTACAACGGCCGCACCTTACCTAGCAACACGATGTTTGGTAGAATTGGCAAACACATCAACGAAATCACATCCACTTGCCTCGAGCGCAATCAAGGATTTCTACGTGGACGACGTCATGACAGGAAGCAACAGCCTCAAGGGAGCTGTAAAAATTCAGGATGAGTTAAAAACATTGTTGCAGTCGGCTGGGTTCAACCTCCGTAAGTGGTGCGCAAACCATGTACGGCTGCTTTCATCAATACCGTGCAAAGACAGAGAAGTGGAGCTTTCTATCGACGACTCAACGGATAAAGGCGTGAAAACGTTAGGGTTAACCTGGAACCCCAAGTTTTTTCGCATAACCACCGTTTGGAACGAGCCAATCAAGATAACAAAACGGACGGTTTTGAGTGATACATCACGATTATTCGACCCATTAGGATGTGTCAATCCAGCAATTACACTGGCCAAAATATTTCTACAGGAATTGTGGTCACTAAAACTTGATTGGGATGAAGCCATACCAATGGGACTTCACACTCGGTGGCTTCAATTCCGCCAGGAACTTCCAGATCTTAACAGAATTTGAATGCCCAGATATTTGGAAACGAAAAATGCCACAGTTAATCTACACGCTTTCTCCGATGCTAGTGAAAGGGCGTACGGTGTGGTAATATATCTACGCACTATAAATAACCATGGAGATTTAAAGGTGGGACTTCTCTGTTCCAAGTCCAGAGTGGCTCCAGTGAAAACTATCACTCTACCAAGACTGGAATTATGTGCAGCAACCCTTATGGCTCGTCTAACAGATCGTGTAACAAAAATCCTCAACATGGACATCGGCAGCATACACTATTGGACAGATTCGCAGATCGTTTAGCTTGGACGCAATCCATCATCAATACAAGAGTTAACAAATACATCTAACTGGCGATATGTGAATACGAAACACAATCCTGCTGACTTGGTATCCAGAGGAGCCCGACCTAGTGAACTCATCAATTCAAAAATATGGTTTCAGGGCCCCGAATTTGAGCTGGCCATGTGAAGTTAGCAAAGAACCGAAGGATCTTTCAGAGCAAAAAACAATTCGTACGGTCCTCACAACTAGCGCTGTTACCGATCACTTTATCGACAGGATCGACCACCGAAATTCGTTCACCCATCTGAAACGAATCATTGCAACAGTCCTACGAGCAATCCAATGCTTCAAGGGAAAAAGGGTGGGTCATAGGTTTCTTTCAGTCGCAGAATTAGAAGAAGCACTCACACTCATTATAAGGCACATGCAAGTAAAGGAATTCAAAGCTGAAATCAAACAATTACGACGGGAACGGCCAATCGATTCAAAGAGTAAACTCACTAAACTCACACCGTTCTTGGACAATAACTCCATCATTAGAGTTGGAGGAAGACTACGAAACGCCAGTATACCATACACTGCAAAACATCCTGCAATCTTACCTACTTCGCATCCATTTACCAAGCTTTTACTCGTCGATCTCCACAAGGATAACTTACACATTGCGACTCAAGCTTTGCGAGCAACAGCACGGCAAAAATTTTGGATTCTTCAAGACAAAGGTTTAGCATCCGCAGTTGTTCACGAATGCGTTCAATGCTCCAGGCTGAATCCTCAAACATTCAAACAGCTCATGGGAACTCTTCCTGATGCTCGGGTTCAACCAGCCAGACCATTTATCAACGTTGGCATAGACTTCTGTGGTCCCGTTTTCACCCATTACAAAATCCGAAGAAAACGTTCGACAAAAACATATATCTGTCTATTTCGCTGCTTCACAACCAAGGCCTGTCAACTCTACTTCAAGATGAATACTCCCAGGAGCTTAACATACGAAGAGCTGTGCACTGTCACCACGGAGGCCGAGGCAGTGCTTAATTCGCGTCCAATACTACCATTATCAGAGGACCCTAACGACATGACCGCATTGACGCCAGGATACTTCCTCATCGGAGAACCACTCACCACAACAATTCATAATCGTGCATGCGGCACCAATCCAAACTTACTGACTAGATTGAAACTTATGCAACACATCCGTCACGAATTTTGGCGCAGATGGTCAATCGAGTACCTTTGCGAGCTACAACGTGTTAAGTGGAATCTGGGCAGTGATAACGTCAAACCGGACATGCTAGTTCTAATCTAGGATGAAAATGCCCCTCCTCTGAAGTGGCAATTAGGAAGGATCGTGAAGACCATTCCAGGAAGTGATGGTCGCTGTAGCGTCGCAGACGTTAAAACCAGCAGTGGCATTTTCCGAAGGGCGATACACAAACTTTGTCCTTTAGTTAAGGAATCTGAAACCCTCAGTAAAGCCAACCCAGCCACATCAGACGAATATACAGAAAAAATCAACCCTAAACGCTTGAAGAAATACCATCCTAATCGAGGTAGGTTCTTACCAATCAACTCAAATTGGAGCACAACTCGGAAAGAGAAAGAGCCAGAATCAGTAACTACTGAAGGTCTCAGAAGACGGCGACGCTCTACGTCCATGTTGGCGACAGCCTTGATAACTTTACTTATCCTTCCGATCGTAAGAGCCACATTTTCGCCTAAAATCGTTACACCATTCACCAAAGATCCTGGAATATACTTCGAAACAATCGGGCAAGCCAAGTTAATAACAACTGAATGGAACATCATTACCTTCTATGACCCAAAAAACTATTGTGAGGAGTTGGATGGCATACGCAAGGGCATATCCAACATGAAGGAGTTTTGCGCGGCGGTTACCATTCAGGGTCAAGTATGCTACCAAACTCTGCACCAATTCGAGCACCAGCTAGCTCGAGCAGCTAAACGAAATCCTACACAAGGGAGACGAAGAAAGAAACTATCTCACCAGGAATAGAAGGTCACCATTAGATATCGTGGGCAATATAGCTAATAAACTCTTCGGGATTCTAGACTCAGACTACGCAGCATATCTAGAAGGTGAAATTGAAAAATCGAGAGCAAATGAACACTATCTACACACACTCATGAAAAATCAAACATCGCTCCTTGAGACCACCACAAATCTTTTCAAAACGGAGAGAAATCACATTCAAGAACAGTTTAAGGCGATACATGACTATTTGAAACAGCACTCTGAAGGAATTAACAGTGCAACTCAGCAAGAAATTTTCACTACATATTGTATCCGTACTATGATGGCGCTGCAAACTTACCAAGATACCCAAAGGGCGTTATGGGATATAATGCTCGATTTGCAACACGGAACTATTAATCCATTACTAGTGACGCCACAACAGCTCCAAGAGCAAATAACACTCATTCAGAAGACTGTTCCTCCGAATCTAAGGATTCCGATTAGTCGAACGATTGGAGATCTTTCACTGTACAAGACGTTTTCTGTACATGCTAAAATGGCAAAGAGCTTTGTTATTTTGCAGTTGAAATTGCCACTAATCAATTCTGAGGAATTTCAGCTATTCAGCCTATTACCTGTTCCTATTCAACGAGCCCAAAGGTCGTATCTCATTCAAACATCAACACGGTACTTACTGGTAAATCTCCAAAGGAGTCAACACTACCCCATCATCCAAGACGAACTAGACAAATGTGGAACTACTGGAGACAACATATTCCTGTTCATGCAAGATCATCCACTATATAATAAACAGTCCAGTATCAACCAGTGCGAACTTGCTCTTAAAGAAGTATCGACGATCCGAAACAAAACCCATCCCCGCCAAACGAAAAATCGTAAAAAAGGATTCATTTTCTTTTGGACTGGGTCAGTTCAAGGAAGGGGAGGATGTCTAATAATCTATAATTTAGTATTATCCCTAATAATCTATCATTTATTATTACCTCTAATCCTTCATTTATAAATTTGCACACAATAAGCATTTTTCATTCGCAAACAAATTCTCATAATGATCATGTAACATTCAAACATTCCATTCTCATAATGACCATATAACATTCAATTCAAACATTCCAGTCTCATAATGATCATATTACATTCACTTGAAACAAACATGTACCATCTTATTCATGTTACCTGATAGCTAGACAAAACATTTAGACTAGACAAAAAATTCTCAGACAAATTTGATGTGGCGCGGCAGGATTCGCAGCATTCGAAATTTATTTCGAATGTTGCGAGTGCGAGCAATATAGATGGCGCGGATCTATCCACTTTGCGTAGCACGCCAAGGGAGTGGAAGATCGCAGTAATTATGTTTTTCAGACCTGTCACTGATTTTTAATATTAAGTTTGGAATTGAAAAAAGAACACTGAAGTCTTTTTGATTTGGAAAATAGAATTGGAGTTGAGTTCGCTGATTAGAATTAGGACTAATAATATGTAAAACCATTAATATTAAATGTTCGCTTAAATATTTTAATAAAAATATAAGTAATGTTAATTACTTAATTGGTGACCCCGCGGGGGGTCTTGGCGGCGGCCACCCAGAACGCAGCGCCACGTCGCCTAACTATTTTCGACCCTCTCAGCAGGCGCAACTACCTCGTCGACACGGGTGCGGAGGTTTCGGTCCTTCCCGTACCCCAGCATCATCAACTTTTCCCTCAACCGCTCAAACTTGCGGCAGCAAATTCCTCCCGCATAAACACGTACGGGTATAGGCAAGTGGACGTGAGTCTTGGCTTGCGTAGGACGTTTTCGTGGCGTTTCATCCTGGCGGATGTCAGCTTCCCCATACTAGGCGCAGACTTCCTGTGTCACTATGGATTGCTGGTGGACTTGCAAAACAAGTCTCTTATAGATTCCACGACCAACCTTAATTCGTCGGGACATATGGTATCTCACCCAGGCAATAATCTTTCCGTTCTTTTAGAAGACATTACCGACTCTCGTGTTCGGGCACTTCTCCAAAAGTTCAGCCAGATTACTACCAACTGTAGTCTCTCCAAACCAGTGAAGCACAATGTGCAGCACCACATTATCACTACTGGTTCCCCGATCTTCTCGAAGGTGCGTCCTCTACCATCTCAGAAACTGGCAATTGCACGGAAAGAATTCGAACAACTCGTTCAACAGGGTATCTGCAGGCCCTCAAACAGCTGTTGGTCTTCCCCACTGCATATGGTCCCTAAGCCAAACGGCGAATGGCGCCCATGTGGGGATTACAGAAGGCTAAATGCACAGACTGTTCCTGACCGATATCCAATTCCACTCATCCACGACTTTGCGCATCACCTCGCGAATTGCCGCATCTTTTCGACCTTGGACTTAACCAAGGCTTATCACCAAATTCCAGTAGCTCCTGAAGACATTCCAAAGACGGCAATATGCACACCCTTTGGACTCTTCGAGTTCACCCGAATGACTTTCGGATTGTGCAATGCGGCGCAAACCTTTCAAAGGTTCATTCACTCAGTCCTGCGAAACCTCGAATTCTGTTTCGTATATTTGGATGATGTTTTGGTCGCTTCTTCCACTGAGTCTGAGCACTTAGCCCATCTCGAGTGCATTTTTCAACGTCTCCTTGAGGCCGGTTTAGTCCTAAACGTTGAGAAATGCAAATTCCTTCAACAACAGGTGAGATTCCTCGGCCATTTCATTTCCCCTGAAGGAATACAGCCCGACCCAGACAAGGTGCAAGCGATAACAAGCTTCCCGCGTCCAAAGACAGTGAGGGAGTTGAGGAGGTTCTTGGGCATGCTAAACTTCTACCGTCGTTTCCTGCCCAAGGCCGCCCATCACCAGTCCATTTTGAACGCGTACTTGTCTGGCCCCAAAACTAAGGACACACGAGAGATCGTGTGGTCTGAAGAGGCTATCTGCGCGTTTGACAAATCTCGTCAACAACTGGCTGACGCTACGCTCTTGGCATTCCCTCTGCAAGATGCACCCCTAGCCGTTTTTGTTGATGCCTCTGACATCGCAGTAGGTGCTGCCCTTCACCAAAAGGTGGACCAAGTTTGGCAGCCGTTGAGCTTCTTCTCGAAGCAGTTGAATCCCGCTCAACGGAACTACAGCACCTACGATCGCGAACTGCTCGCCGCATACCTGTCCATCAAATACTTCCGTTTCTCCCTAGAGGGCCGGCCGTTCACAGTGTTCACGGACCATAAGCCTCTCACGTTCGCTTTGAAACAGAAGCCCGACAAAGCGTCCCCTCGTCAGCTTCGACACCTGAGCTTCATAAGCCAGTTTACGTCGGACATCCAGCACGTGTCCGGGAAGGACAACATTGTTGCTGACGCTTTGTCTCGTGTCTCCGAAGTCAACATCCCCGCCTCACTCGATTTCTCGGCTATTGCCAAGGCGCAAGTGGATGACGCAGCACTTCAGAGCCTCAGGTCCAACCCCAAATACAAATTTCGGGAGTTGCCCATCTTCGGCTCAAACCTCTCGCTCTGCTGCGAAGACTCGGAAAAGGGACCTCGGCCATACATTCCGGCCACATTTCGCAAGGAAGTGTTCCACGCAGTTCACGACTTGGCGCACCCCGGCATCAGGACAACAAACCGGTTAGTCACCGGAAAATACTTCTGGCCCTCCATGAACAAGGATATCAATTCCTGGGCCAGAGAGTGCATCGCATGCCAAAAGTGTAAAGTCTCCAGGCATGTAAGGAAAGAAGTGGGCTCATTCCCCCGCACTACCAAGCGTTTCCACACCATACACCTCGACATAATAGGGCCTTTGCGAGACTCGCACGGTTTTAAGTATTGCCTCACAATCATCGACAGGTTCACGCGGTGGCCTGAGGCAATACCTCTGAAAGACATTACGGCGCAATCATGTGCTGAAGCCCTCTGTCGAGAGTGGATACCTCGCTTTGGCGTCCCTGCAGTGGTCATCACTGACCAGGGAATGCAATTTGAGTCCACCCTTTTCTCCGAGTTAGGCAAACTCCTTGGTTTTAAACGCCAGCGGACTACGGCATACCACCCACAATCCAATGGGATGTTGGAACGTTGGCACCGGACGCTGAAAGCCGCCATTATGGCACGCGACGACCCGTCCTGGACGCAAGTCTTGCCTCTCGTCCTACTCGGCCTTCGTACAACCCGCCGAGAGGAATTTGCTGCCAGCCCCGCGGAGCTGGTTTACGGGGAGAACCCAAGACTCCCAAGCGATCCGGTCTTCGACAAGAGATCGGGTCTCACGGAGTCGGGGTTGGTGCGTCTGCTGAGGGACAATCTCCGGCGCATCAAGGCGCCACCACCCACTCGACACTCGTCCATACCTGCTTGTTCGCCCAAGGAACTGGACACATGCACGCATGTGCTGATCAGAACGGATGCCGTCCGGAAGCCGCTGCAGCCTCCATATGAGGGCCCGTACCGTGTTCTCGAGCGGGGAGAACATTTCTTCCAGCTCGAGATCGGTGGTCACAAAAAGGCGGTCTCTTTGTCCAGGCTGAAACCCGCGTGCGCCCCGAAGCAACGTCGTGTCCGCTTTGCGGATTAACGGCGAACGAAGTTCGGGGATCAGTCGCTGAAACCCCTAGGTTTCATCTGGGGGCGGAGTGATGTGGCGCGGCAGGATTCGCAGCATTCGAAATTTATTTCGAATGTTGCGAGTGCGAGCAATATAGATGGCGCGGATCTATCCACTTTGCGTAGCACGCCAAGGGAGTGGAAGATCGCAGTAATTATGTTTTTCAGACCTGTCACTGATTTTTAATATTAAGTTTGGAATTGAAAAAAGAACACTGAAGTCTTTTTGATTTGGAAAATAGAATTGGAGTTGAGTTCGCTGATTAGAATTAGGACTAATAATATGTAAAACCATTAATATTAAATGTTCGCTTAAATATTTTAATAAAAATATAAGTAATGTTAATTACTTAACCATGATAACAATTTGAAATAATTCTCAAAGGTGTCAGCAAATAATTTTAAGTTTGCTTTGTATAAATTAAGTTGTTCAAAAATAAAATCATCAGTATTCTTCTACACATTGAATTCACTGCCAGACGAAACGCCGTCTGACAAGGAAGCCAACGACTTCCTAAACAGCTATTAAAAATACATGCTTGAACTATTGTTAGGATTTGTAGATTTCTAAACAGACACCTTTTGATAAAATAGCGTATAGTTATTGGAATCATTCAAGTTCGACGAGGCAGGCGGGCGAGCCGGAAATTTTCACGAAGCCTAGATCTTGACGAAGACCTCCTATGGCCAAAAGCAAAATTGGACGATAGCATCGAAGTTGTGGGGATATGTCACTTTGAAGGAAGCTATCCGTAGGTCGGCAATTTCCCAGGGCGAAACGTAGATTGCTACCCATGATGGAGCATATAACCTGGGAAATTACTGCTGAACCAACACCAACAGCTCTCCACGTGGTGACCGCTGGGAGCTCTTTCTTAACGAAAAGCTGCAGACGGAGAAGGATGAAGGCGAGTCTCCCGCGCCTAAAAACGGGACAAATTGTACCAACTGGTCCTCCAGGTTGGGGGTTGGGTAGGGCTGACAACTCTACACGGAAAACAACTTGTTACGAAGCCACAACAGGAGCCTCGGACTGGACGTATTATAACCCGGCAACAACAACGGAATAACGATTTGAGCATTTTCTCATGGAACGTGCGTTCCTGTACAGAGATGAAGCTGATAAGCAGCTAGCCGATACCCTGTCCCAATATAGGGCTGATGTAACAGCGTTACAGGAGATGCGTTGGACAGGGACCGGTTTCCTGGAGAAGAGCCGCTACATCATATATTATAGTGGCCATCCAGTAAACCATTTGCTCGGAGTAGGTTTCTTAGACAGCCAAGAAATGAAACCTGCTATTATCGGTTTTGAAAACATAAGCGAACGGCTATGCACACTGCGCTTGCGAGGCAAGTTTAGAAATATAAGCCTCATTAACGTTCACGCCCCCACAGAGGAGACTGCAGAGTCAGAGATGGATACCTTCTACGGGGCAGTAGAACGAACCCTCGAAGCCTGTCCCAGATATGATATCAAAATTATACTTGGGGATTTTAACAGCCGAGTAGGGAAGGAGCATGTATTCAGGCGATACGTTGGCTCCCATAGCTTATACGAAAATACAAATGATAACGGACTGCGGATTATTCAACTAGCAGGGTCACACGAAATGGTTGTTGGAAGTACCTGGTTTGCGCGGAAAGCGATCCACAAACATACATGGGCCTCTCCAGACGGGACCACTTTCAACCAAATTGACCACGTGTTGATCGAACGCCGCCACCTCTCAGCTTTGATGAATGTCAGAACATATAGACGGATCACTATCTCGTTGGCATGGTGCTCCGAGCTCGAATAACAATACCACCTAGAATCCCCTTTGACAATCAGGTGGAAGTTAACACTGAAGCCATCAAAGAAGGGGGGCACGCGCAGAGACTTATCACGAACTCCGTCGAGCGGAGAAGCCACTTCACAGACGGAAAAAAGAAGCCTGGGAGAACCAACAAGTCTGTGGACTAGAAAAGTCCAAGGAGCAACCACACTTGTCGCGTTTTATAAACAAGTCAGCAGGATGAGGCTTTACACTCCTCGATACTCATCCTGCCGAGACAAAGAGGGATATCCGATTTCGGACAGAATGGGCATATTGGAGCGATGGGTTGAGTACTTTGATGAGCTACTCAACAACCAGAACATCGGCGAGTTGGAGGTCCCAGGTCCCGCCAACTGAAGACGACGGACAAATACTGCCACCACCAAGTTTAGGAGAAACAGTCCGTGCAATTCATCGGTTAACAAATCATAAGCCGCCTGGGGCCGATGGAATTACAGCGGAATTGGTTAAATATGGAGGCGACCAGTTACACCAAGTGGTTCATCAACTTGAGCTCAAGGTATGGGCGAATCAATTCTTGACGATTGACAACGAGGCATTATCTGTCTCAAACATAAAAAGGGAGATATCACACAGTGCAGCAATTATAGAGGTATCACGTGGCTCAGTACCATCTATAAGATATTCTCCGCTATCTTGCTAGGCCGGATAGCCCCATACGCCCACAACATCATTGGCCCATATCAAAGAGGCTGGAACTGGTGGAATATGGACGACAATTGCACCATCTATTCATCGACTTTAAAGCCGCCTATGATAGCATAGCCAGGGTAAAAGTGTACACGAGCAGAGAGAATTCGGTATCCCGACGAAACTGATAAGACTGACTAGGCTGACCCTGACCAATGTGCGAGGCCAGATAAAAGCAGCAGGATCACTCTCGAGACCATTCAATCTCAACAACGGTCTACGACAAGGGGATGCGCTATCATGCGTCCTCTTTAACCTGGCCCTCGAGAAAGTGATCCGTGATGCCGAGGTAAATGCAAGAGGTACGATCCTCTTCAAGTCCACCCAACTACTGGCCTATACTGACGATATCGACATCATGGGAAGAACCACCCGAGACGAACAAACTGCCTTCATTCAGATCGAGCAGGCGGCGCGAGATCTTGGAGTGCACACCAATGAAGGCAAGACAAAATATATGGTGGCAACGTCAGCACCGAAGACAAACCAACCAACAACATTAAACCGCACTGGTCAAACAGGAAGAATACAGATAGGAGAATACAACTTTGAGACCGTTGACAATATCTCCTATCTAGGTTCGAAAATCACAACCGATAACAGCTACGATGATGAAATCCGCGCACGGTTGTTGGCAGCCGACAGAGCCTATTTCAGCTTACAAAAACTGTTCCGCTCGAAACATCTCACAATAGGGCCAAAGCTCTTACTGTACAAGAGTGTGATCTTGCCAGTCCTCATGTATTCCTCGGAGACTTGGGTTCTTAGCAAGAAGAATTGCGAACTCTTGGCCGCGCTCGAAAGAAGAATCTTCCGAAGAATTTTTGGCCCCCTACATGAGGATGGACGATTCCGTAGCCTACATAACGACAAAATCTTTGAGCGATACCATGACCGTCCGGTTGTGGATAAAATCCGGCTCAATAGTTTATGGTGGGCGGGTCACTTAATCCGTATGGATGAAGATGATCCCACCGGGGAAGTCTATAAGGGCAATATCTATGGTAGAAAAAGAAGACGAGGCAGACCCTGCCTAAGATGGAGCGACGGCGTAGGTCAGGACGCCAGACAGCTGTTAGGGATATCAAATTGGTGGACCTCGGTGCAAAACCGGGATGTATGTATGTATGTATGGATGATGTTCCTTATTAAGGCAGGCCTAGACCGAATACCGGTTGTTGCGCCGTTGATGATGATGACCAGTACATAGAAGGCTGTCGCGCCTGAGGCCCCTCCGGGGCATGGACGCCTCACACACCGTCGTTATTAGGATCATTACTGAATTTACGACTTTGTCAGCTGCGACATTTCCACCCCCGAAGCGCCCTCCAGCGCAGCCCTGCTTGCACCAAGAGCGTCGACGAACTTCCCGATTTTCACCCTGACGACATTCCACAGGAGCGTCGCGTTAGTGCTCGCCGACAAGTAGCGTCAACAACTTCGAACACAATGTGCCGGTGATCACTTGCCGAGAATTCTTCTGGGACTCGCCACCCGTTCACCGATGATGCCAGAGATTCTGACGCAAAAGTGATGTCAAGAATGCTTCCTTCACAGCCTGGGCGCCGAAACGTTGGCGTGAATCCGGTGTTTAAAACTACGGGCTCGGTTCTTGCCGCCATTTCCAGAATCCGTTTCCGTCTGACTGAGGCATGATCCATTCAAGAGCCCTGGCACAAAAAACACTGCCTACCAGAATTCGTCCCTCCGTGCTCGAAACGGAATCCTGTAGAACAGATGGCAGCGGTGCCCGATAAGTCGAGATGCTATGAGGACTGGTCCTTGTTTCGATATTGCTCGCTAATCAGCACTCGATCAGCATTGACCATGACCATGACCATGACCCGCATGTTAATTTGTAATATGCGGGTCATGCCGTTCGCACCCTAGTCCTCTCCAATTCCGCCCTGAAGATCGGACACCCTCCTGAGCTCGCAATGAGTGCGACTCTCTCACCTGACGCGCCACGATCCCTGCAGAGAACGCAACTTCCGCTTTCATTGCAGGTCCTCGCTTGATGACCCACTTGGCCGCATCTCCGGCATGCTACGCTCCTGTCCGGACCTTTGCAAGCTGCTGACGTGTGTCCATAGTCCAGGCATCTGTAGCACTCCGTGGAGACTATCCGAATTCGCACCCTGCATACTACCCATCCCATTTTGATTCTCCCGCTTCTAAGGACTTTCCTCACATATTGCTCGGGGATTCCACCACGGCGAGCTTTTGGCCTCGAGCATTTACAGAGGTGATACCTACCCGGAGATTGCTTACTTCTGGACATTCACGCTGTAGCGCCTCCTCTACTTTGACCTTTTCTGTGAGACAATCAAGATCCCGGATTTCTAGAGAGCACATGGGCTCTAGGCAGGAAACAAGGGCTTTCTCACCCAATAGCCCCTAGACCGCTTCGCAGAAAGTTGTTGTTAGTCATCTTTGGGCTCAGTTCTTCCATATGGAAGACACCTCTGCTTCGTTGTCTTCGGTTTCATCCTATGGCGGATTTCACTAGGGACTTCCGCAAATGTCTTGTCGACCGTCTAGTCCTTCTTCGCTTCCTCGTCTGTTTTGCTGCTGGCTTTTGGTTGGCAGCATCCTTGTCTTTAGACAGACGTGTCTCCTACGGCGAAGTCAGTTGTTTCTGTTTTTCCTTCTTCGCCTTCTTTTTTTAGGCCCTGGAAACTACTTCGATAAAGTCTCTGCGGCTGTTTCTGCTTGTCAATCGTCTTTCGCTGCTCTCCACATATGAGGCTTTCCTCTTTGGCTCTAGCTAGGAGGGCATTTCCACTCGGCTTGTGTCCGAATCCATCTGCTCAGGACTAGCGATTCTGACTAACCTTTCTTCCGGAACAGGGGCACTACAAGGTATTGGAGTTGCCATCTCCGCACGGCCAGTCGCGCTACTTGATGAGACTTTCTCTTTATTTGGGCGCCCCGGTGTCACATCGGGTACGTCAGCCCTCGCTGATCACTGTGGTGAACAACGCATTTTTGTGTTCCGCCCAAACGCACTCAGCTCTTTCACCTTCCCTGTTGTTTCGTCGATTTTTTATTAATGTATGTTTATTCTTCATGAAAAACTAACCAGCGCACCGTGTGCAAGGTAGCGGGCCGCAATAGTCAGGAACGCGTGTGCCCTTGGGGACACAGCCCCTACGCCAGTTCCGTGAGGCCTGACCTACGCTTAGCTGATCCTGGAATTCTCGGACGGATCAGCGCTCGTTCGGGGCAACGCAGTCTACTAACACCGGTTCAATGCTCATTACCCGACCAGGGCCCCGAAGGGGCTGGCTCCCCATACACGTCGCAACTAGCACCTTGGCAGAGCTAGCGCACATCACCCCGTCGACGCCGACAGAAAGTTGTCGACGGCTCCGGAAACTCCCAGTATATCTCGACGTGTACCGGTCATTCGCGGTTCATTCTTCACCGAGAAGCTTTGTTGAGGCTACCACCTAGGACGCAGGTATACTGCCAGCTACGGGTCAGAACTACTTATTCGGGCACCTCGGGGACGTCACACCCCGTATCGTAAGCGACCCGTTAAAGGTCACTAATGACCCCTGAGAGGGGTTTAAGACCTGTAAGCGAGCTAAATGGCGAACACATTCTATCATTAATATCAAGCATTAATCAGTCAAATTCAGCATTTCTTTCTGACGATATTATACAGATTGATGCAAATATCGTGAATTTTCCATTTGGGAAGGGTGGAATAAATCCAACAATGTTAAACAAAGCTGACGTTTGACAAAGAAGCGGATGTCCATTGTCTTCCAGGAAGTATTTGCTATGTTTTGGATAGTGAAATAGCAAAAAAGCAAGGCAGCTAAAATATAAATGTAAGTTAAATAAATGACTGTAGCTTACTAGATATATATAAAATTCAAAAGTATCTCAATAATTATCAGATTGTTGTGTTCAATGATCTGATCCAAATACTATAATATTTAAAATTCCATATATATTTTTTATGACCGAAATAAAAAAAGTTTACCTGTATTATTCCTCGCTAAGAAACCATTACTACGTTATCAAATCGCTTATATAAATGTGCAATGGAGTGTCCATACTGTTATTCCTATCCTCCTTGCGAATTTACTTCTACATCGAGTGATTGTCTAAAGTGTAATCGATCAGTGTAATCGAGAACACTGTTGTCTACAGCATATTCAGAATAAAATTCGTAAAGATAGTGTTTGTGACTCCTTACAAATCTGTAAGATAGAGAGCATACATGTAATGAGTACTATTGCAAACATCTATGCTACATTCAACCATACCGGGGGAAAGGTAATTAACGTTTTCTAATTATTTTTTTCGACTGCGAAACCACATAAGATAATATTTACAGTGCATCTCCGGATACACATTTACATATTGTGAATTTAATAACTGCCCATCAAGTGTGTTTTCATGTTGCAATGACTCTGACATACCAAATGATTGTGCCAATTGTGGTAAAAGAGAGCATACAATGAAGACATGGATGTTGTGAAGCAATTTATCGATTACGTGATTATGAGGCTAACTTATGTGACAAACATTATTTGCATTGCGCATAATTTTTAAGGCATCGATTGACACTATATAATATCAGAACTTTTGAATAGAAAATTCTTCATTAATCCTGTAATGAATGGCACTAAAATAATGAAACTAACTTGTAAAAATGTTAGTTTTATTGATTCTTTAAACTTCCTACCAAATTTTCTGATGTGTTTGAAAATCATAATAAAGGTTACTAACCATACTTTTTCAACACAAAGGAAAATTTTAATTATATTGGTATATATATACCCGACAACAAAAATGTATGGTTACAGTTCAATGAAGGAAAAAGAGAGACAGAAATACTTAGAATGGTACACTTCAAATTGTACAAAAATTGTTGATAATAAAAATGAAATGTGAAAGTACTGTATCAATGATGTTACTATTGCTTACTTTTTATGAAAGAATTTCTGGAAATAACTGCGGTTAACCCTTAACAATAGCATCGTCTGCATGCTGGTATTTCGAAAAAAAGCTCAATCCCTGGCTATTATGCCCAAAAATGAATATTTGAAAGATAAAAAGTTTTCATTTCATCATGATCAACGGCGCAACAACCGGTAACCGGTATAGGCCTGCTTTAATAAGGAACTCTAGACATTTCGGTTTTGCGCCGAGGTCCACCAATTCGATATCCCTAAAAGCTGTCTGGTGTCCTGACCACCGCCATCGCTCCATCTCAGGCAGTGTTCTTTTTCTACTACAAATATTGCCCTTATAGACTTTCCGGGCTGGATCATCCTAATCCATACGGATAAAATGACCCACCCACCGCAACCTGTTGAGCCGGATTTTATCCACAACCTGACGGTCGTGGTATCGCTCATAGATTTCGTCGTTATTTAGGCTACGGAATCGTCCATCCTCATGTAGGGGGCCAAAGATTCTTCGGAGGATTCTTTTCTCGAACGCGGCCAAGAGTTCGCAATTTTTCTTGCCAAGAACCCAAGTTTCCGAGGAATACATGAGGACTGGCAAGATCATTGTCTTGTACAGTAAGAGCGTTGACCCTATGGTGAGACGTTTCGAGCGGAACAGTCTTTGTAAGCTGAAATAGGCTCTGTTGGCTGACAACAACCGTGCGCGGATTTCATCATCGTAGTTGTTATCGGTAGTGATTTTCGACCCTAGATAGGAGAAATTGTCAACGGTCTCAAAGTTGTATTCTCCTATCCTTATTCTTCTTCGTGTTTGTGTTTGACCAGTGCGGTTTGATGTTGTTGGTTGATTCGTCTTCGGTGCTGACGTTGCCACCATATATTTTGTCTTGCCTTCATTGATGTGCAGCCCAAGATCTCGCCCCAATGGCCGCCTGCTCGATCTGGTTGAAGGCAGTTTGTACGTCTCGGGTGGTTCTTCCCATGATGTCGATATCGTCAGCATAGGCCAGTAGTTGGGTGGACTTGAAGAGGATCGTACCTCTTGCATTCACCTCAGCATCACGGATCACTTTCTCGAGGGCCAGGTTAAAGAGGACGCATGATAGCGCATCCCCTTGTCGTAGACCGTTGTTGATGTCGAATGGTCTTGAGAGTGATCCTGCTGCTCTTATCTGGCCTCGCACATTGGTCAGGGTCAGCCTAGTCAGTTTTATTAATCTCGTCGGGGTACCGAATTCTCTCATGGCCGTGTACAGTTTTACCCTGGTTATGCTATCATAGGCGGCTTTAAAGTCGATTAACAGATGGTGCAACTGTTGTCCATATTCCAACAGTTTTTCCATCGCTTGCCGCAGAGAAAATCTGATCTGTTGCTGATTCGCCTGGAGTGAAGCCTCTTTGGTATGAGCCAATGATGTTCTGAGCGTATGGGGCTATCCGGCCTAGCAAGATAGTGGAGAATATCTTATAGATGGTACTCAGCAACGTGATACCTCTATAATTGCTGCACTGTGTGATATCTCCCTTTTTATGTATGAGACAGATAATGCCTCGTTGCCAATCGTCAGGCATTGATTCGCTGTCCCATACCTTGAGCACAAGTGGATGAACCACTTGGTGTAATTGGTCGCCTCCATATTTAACCAATTCGGCTGTAATTTCATCGGCTCCTGGCGACTTATGATTTTTTAGCAGATGAATTGCACGGACTGTTTCTCCTAAACTTGGTGGTGGCAGTATTTGTCCGTCGTCTTCAGTTGGCGGGACCTCCAACTCGACGATGTTCTGGTTGTTCAGTAGCTCATCAAAGTACTCAACCCATCGCTCTAATATTCCCATTCTTTCGGAAATCAGATTTCCCTCTTTGTCTCGGCAGGATGAGCATCGAGGTGCATAAGGCTTCATCCTGCTGACTTGTTGGTAAAACTTCCGCGCCTGGTGTGGTTGCTCCCTGTACTTTTCTAGCTCCCAGACTTGTTGGTTCTCTCAGGCTTCCTTTTTCCGTCTGTGAAGTGGCTTCTCCGCTCGACGGAGTTCGTGATAAGTCTCTGCACGTGCCCGCGTTCTTTGAGAATCCAACATTACTCGGTATGCGGCATTCTTCCGTTCCGTTGCTAGCTTACATTCTCCGTCAAACCAGCCGTTCCGACTTCTTTTGCGGCTGGGGCCAAGTATGTTTGTGGCCGTATCCATGATAACGTTCTTCAGGTGATTGTGAAGATCATTTGTTGATGCTTCATCTCCAGGTCCTCTGTTGACTGCGGTTATTGCGGCATCCATTTCCCTCTTATATATGAGATATACGTTTTCTTGAAAGTGAAAACGCACGATTTATTTATTAAGATGATTTTATTTCCAATCGTCAAACCCAACTCTAACAACTCAACTGCTCGTTACATGTCCTTCTCGTGTCGCTCTCTGGATTTTTACCAACATTTGATCCAGCGGGGCTCCAATTGATGTTGCTTCTCTGGCCAATTTTAAATGGGTGCTATATGCCTTTAAGTTGTGTTTTGCTTGTTGCGCGTAGAGACCCGAGATTGTGATATTCAGGGCCTGTAGTTCCATGCGTTTCTTGATCTCCCCGGTTATACTACGATTAGATTTTATATGGATTTGATGGGATTTTGGTATTATATTATTATAAAATCGAATCGTAGTATAACCTGGATACATACCCCCTAAACAAGGATGGCTTCTATAAAGAAAGAATGTTCATTCTTGATACAGCAATCAAGAATGGTTACACGGTCGAAATAATCGAAAAACTGATTAAGAGATTTTTCATCTTATAAGTATGTATTTATATGTAACTATATGATTAAATAATAACAGGAAGGAAGGAAGGAAGGTTATTCACCGCTATGCTCACTTGAAATTGCTAACGCTTCAGAAATATTGACTGTAGTCAAACGTAGGGCTCCCAATTGCCCCAGCGTGAAAATATCTTGTATCGTATTCGATGTGGCGACGTCACCATCTATTAGAGGGCCATTTTTTAATCATTACCAAGCGCGAAGTATATATTTCACCTTTGAACATGTATTAAGAATTTTCCTTTTATTTTTAAACTAGACTTACTTTTTATTGCCTATGATAATCCTCATATCTGGGATTAGCCAGCTCACCCCGCCGGAAAATACTTAAGCCATAAATATTCTATAATAATATAATATACTGATCCTGCAGAAGGCAAATGCTTGCAAAACAATAAAACAATGGAAACTTTCGTACAGCTACCTATTCCTTAATTGAAGCTGTCCTTCCTGAAATGCAAGCCATAATTCTCAAAGGCGCCGTGCATATGCAAGGTTCCTAACAAAATATATGCGTCCCATCCCAACATTTATTAGACTTCAATTTTTATCGGCCATCATTATTTTCATTGTGCGGCATTTCCCACCTCACTCAACCAACAATCTTTCATAAAACATCACACAAATGAAACATGATAAAGAGGTAAACCTGAAAATGGATATATGGTACCTGTAAACATTCACTAATTGCGTTCCTCTCCTTTTTTACACATATTTGAAATTTTGTCTCCAACCTAATTACCATGATTTTCTACTGAAAAATTAATAAATGGTTCCAAACAATTAAATTATATGTATAGAAGTAGCTATTCCGCCTTTAGAAGGTCATTTTACCTATAGATTAAGTACAAATATAAACATATAAAAATGTATATCTGCGTCATCTTTCACCAATAGGTTAATTAGAATTTGATGGATCAACTTCTTATTTTTCAGTGCCCATAATTTAATTTAATTTCATGTTTATAAATACAAAGAAATTAACGGTATATTGAGCGAATTGCTAATTATTGTATCTTAAATTATTTTCCTGTGATTACCTGTTGCATCTTAATTAACAAGTTAATTTCAAGATAAAGCAAAGGACAAGTGTCACTATAATTTCTCATTTTCAGAAAATGATTGGCAAAGTTACAGAGTACAGGTACATCGCAAACCGATTTTTTTTAAAAAACGAAATTCCTATTTGAACAATACCCAAACGCGGTATTTAGCTTTCGTTAATACAGAGCATAATTATTAATTACGAGGCATGTGCCGCACGGGAATTCAACCTACACAGCCATTCATCGCCTACTTGCAATTAAACAACCTAATAAAAGGATTAAGATAGACCAGAGAGATCATTCCTTCGTAATTTCTTTCTTTAAGAGTTGATATAAACATATACAAATAATTAACGGTGGGAATCAGCCGTACGAAACAACAACTCCGTCTTTTTTATAAGAAAGTACATCCAGTATGAATCGGCTTCTGTTGCTCAACTCATAGAATCTAATTCACTACCCTAAACACTTGTTCAAACGAGAATTATGAACCATTCAATTGAACGGTAAGAAATAAGTGCATCCGAAGCGTCATAAACGAATAATTAAATGTATGAAATATCAAATGCACATCTGTTTGAATATTCAAGGATAAGGAACATCATAACATACCACAGAACATGTCTTTACATTCCAAATAAGGTAAATGCATTTTAAGAAAAGAATATGAGCGAACAAAAAAGAAGAAAACTAAGACATTATCGTAATTAAATTGTAGCGACCATATAATTAAAAGTTTTGCACTTTAATTTTACATAGTGGCAATCTAATCTCCATTTCCAATCCTACCCAGAAAACACGTCTCGAACGTTCGCAGCACATTAAAATCGCTCAAAAGCTTTTCAAATGATCAAGCACACACCGAACCGATTCACATTTAGAGGCCACGCCCACAAAATATCAAAACATTTTGATGTTCGCGCAACCGTTGCTGCAACCGTTGCCCCAACCTGAGTTTGTATGGAGAATTTCCCCACAGACGTCCAACCGCACTGCAACCGACAACTTGGTCACCAACTTGGTTTGTCGCCTGTGGGCGCTTTTAAGTCCACATCCACTAGATCACAGTTAGATACTAGACAGCTACCTCACTCCCCCTTGCCCCTCAAGGGGGGAAATCAGTGCGAGTACATACGATTTCAAATTGTTTTGCCCTTGAGCATGAGCGAGATGTACGGAAAACCCGATCAGCGTACCGCCCGGACTTGTCAATGCATTGGTGAGATTGGAAAGTTTTTGCTTATGAATAAATGAATACGTGAAACAACTTTTTGCTATATAGGGGAGCACGCCGTAGTACCAGAATAGCAAAAGCTCACCGATCTCTCTCTTACCAATACGATTTGACGAAGATTATGCCTTTTCCTTGTTTAGCGTCTCTAATATGTACAGATAAGCTTCTGCAAGCACATTTGCAAGTGGGGTCAGTTTTGTAAGGGTACTGCCTATAGTATAGTGCCTGTGCACTAGATGACTAGATGTTGGACCGGACCAAATGGAGAGCAACTTATTTTCACGGCTTTTGGTCCAAGGATCTTTTATTTGGGGCATGGCACCCAAGCATTTAAAAATAGGGACTAACGGTTTCCTCTAGGGCATTGGCAACTCATCAGACGCTGCGTCACCTCTGCCCTGGAAACAGCGTGACCGTAAATGGCAAGAGATGGAAAACACTCCTTTATATATTCGCAAAAACACGCCAAGGGTGCAAATTATATCCAAGTGAAACCGGCAATAGTTTGAGCTTAAGCTAGGCTAAAGCTAAATCATTGTTTAGAATAGTGAGGGATCCTAAATCCACTAGATGTTGGACCGGACGAAATGGAGAGCAACTTTCTTTTGCGAATATATAAAGGGCCGTTTTCCATCTGTTACCACTTACGATCACACTGCTTAATGGAGACTGCAATTTCCGAAATTATTTTGCCAGAGGCTAATATGAAAAAATCGTCAGCGTATTGGTAGATTTCTAAGTTGGGGTCGACTGGGTTATGGAGTGAGGCAGTGTAAATGTTGAATAGTGTAGGGCTCAAGACACATCCTTGGAGTATACCATTGCTAATTTCCACCTTCGCGTCACCTAGGATTAATTTTCTGATAGCCAGGAACCTTTAGATCCAGATAATGATTTCTGCTGGTATTTTATGTGAGATCATTTTAGATTCAAGGGTTTTTAGATCTACGCTTTCATATGCTTTGGATACATCAAGAATTACCGTCTGAAATTTGTTTACTTTAGCTGTAGAGATTGAGAGAGGGATGTCGTTTAGACATGTCATAGTGGATAATCCATTCTGATAGGCATGTTGGGGCTGTTGGGAGAGAGAATTTTGTGCTCTTGAATGAAATGGTTTATTCTATTTTTGATAAGTGTGTTGAGGATTTTGGCGATAACATTAATCAGGGATATGAGTCTGAATTTTTTAAAGTCTGACAAGTCTTTGTTTATTTTGGGTATGGTCACTATCTTAATAACCAATCACTCCTGTGGAGGGTTGAGATTTAGCCAAGTTTCATTAATGAAGGTTAAGAGAGCAGATTTGACAGACGGGTTTAACCATGAGGTGAACGTGTACGTAATTTGGTCGTTACCCGGTGCGGACTTCTTTTTCCGTTTGTTAAGGACCAGAGCGAATTCCTCAGGAGTAAAATTTTGTTGAAGTGATGGTGACAGTAAGTGGCATATAAAATTGTTTGGAGTTGGGTTGTTGTAGCTTGAGCTTAAAAAGTCTAGGTATTTCTGATCATTTTCAGAGTCCCTACTCTCGTTGTTAGTTTCTTCCTCTTGAAAATTTTTTTAAATTTTTCATGCTTTTCCAGAATACCTTAGTGTCCTTTTCAACACTGAGTTCTTCCCAAATCTCGTCCCAGGCTTTTTTTCTCAGTCACCTTCACCGCTTGTAACCATTTCTTGTCTGGAACAGAAAAGAACATGAAGTTGCTATGGTTGACATTACTGTAGTAGGCTCTTAGAGCTTGTCTTTTTTCTACGAAAAGTGTTTTCAGATCGCTGTTCTACCATGGTTTGTGGGTGGAGCCCTTACGGATTTTGAATGTCGACCCTTTAATTTTACTTTGGATTTCCGATGGACTGCAAGGCAGTTTTTGGGTGCAAGAGAACTATTTTGTATTTCTGTTGAATAACAATGGTGTTACTGTGAACGGCTATTGGCTTATGCCTCCTATTAGAAATCGGTTGTACCAGTGGGGTCCAGGACCTGGAATTAGTGAGGGTGACATCAGGGGCAGATGCTCTTCTTTCGCCATTTGTTAACTGGTCCACAAAGGTTAGTGAACGATTGTTGAGTGATCTAAAGTCTGATCTGCATATTGTGTTTGAGGGATGCCTCCCTTTACTATTGTCTATGGAATCCCCAAGTATAAATGACCCGGCATTTAGGTCGCCTGTTATTATTGTTTTTGGAGTATTGCTAAGAAATTGAAATAGTTTGTCCAGTTCTACTTTGAAAGTAGTCGTGGGTGTATGTGGAGGCAATGGTGATATTTGGATTAAGGTTCTGAGTCTTAGCGATAACGCGGTCCATCCCGGTATCATAAGTTATTGGCCTTGTATTTATGCCTTTGCGGATCGCAAGGGCAACTCCACCACAGCCATCCTCTCTAAATTTGTACATAAAGTCGAAACCTTTTAGGTAACGAGAATGATGGGACGAGTTAAAAGCGAAAATTTCCTGTAGAGATAATATGTCATAGCCGTGAGTATTAGCAAAGTATTCGATTTCAGACTTATGTTATATTATGCTAGACTTTGAATATTATATTGCAGATTTTTTCTACGAATGTGAAGTCGCTCGTGATGTTGAGTTTGTCGGTATGTTTTTTTATTTTTTGTATGTCTTCAACCAAAGACGAATCTTGTATCTTTGAGGAGATGCTGTTCATGAGTTTGGAAATTTGCGACAAAACTTTTTGATACTCGGATATAACAGTGTAGGTTGGGTGTTTGAAAACAGGATGGTTTGGCATAGGTAGTTCTTGATAGTCAGCTTTGGAAAAGGGTGTTCTTGTGCTCGGGCGTGGATTTGATTTGACTGTAGAACTGAATTTTGTACTCCCTCTGATAGTTCTGATGAACTCATCTTGAGGATTCCTTGTCCAGTTGTTTGGACTTGCTCTTTTCTCCAGCGGAGGGAAGGCAATGTCACAGTCAACATCGTAGTCCAATGAATTATAATAATTTTTCATTTCTTTGGTAGTTTCCCTCATGGAGCCATTTTTTATTGGTGCCGTCTTGATGATCTTCAAATGTTCGACCCAGATGGTGCAATTTCTGTCCCTGGCGTCATGATCTGCCTTGCCACATAGAGTACATTTCTTTTCGCAAGAGTTGCCATCACACTGATCTTTAGGTCCACTGCATTTTCAGCATCTACTCGTATTCGCTTTACAGTTCATGGCAATGCGGTCCAATCTACCACAAGCGAAACATTGTCTTGGCCTGTTCAAGTAATGGGCAACCTTTACCCTCACGCTACCAATATGTTTCGGGGATCTCAGACCCTACGAAGGTTAGTTTAACTGTTCGAGATGGAGGGAAGATATCTTTCTTTTCCTTAAATCTGAAATTCAGCCTTTGTACTTTCGTCACTTTAGTCGGAGAGTTAATGTCCTACAGTATTTCATCTTCTGAGAAATCCGTGGGAATACCTTTAATAATCCCAAATCTATGAGTATCTCTCAAGGAAATGTATGTTTTTAGCCCTAATGTGCTGAACCGTTTGTCGAATGCCAGGTTGTTTGAACAGGTCGCGGACTTACAATAAATTTGTATCATCGTAGGCCCATCTGCGTTAACCATAATTACCTAGTCATTGAGATTAAGACGCCTCGTAGGTTTATGGCAATTGAGGGGTTTGAAAGCTCCATTCCTTTTTGACCATTAATTTTGTCTATGTATGTCGGGGGTTTGCTTCCCTCCACACATACTCTGTACGCTTCACAATGAGCGTTCTCATTGTATTTGTACACTGGAACTATAATATATTTTGCTTCTCCATTGGAGAAAAGCTTTTACTTAAGTCCTGAGACTAGGCAACATCAAGGAAATCTTTGAGTTGAGCCGTGACTGGTAGAATTCCAGAAACCTTTGGTCTTTCAATCGTGGGAGATTGAATTGGGGATCTTGACAAGCTCCTCGAAGCCCTTCTCTCCTTCCTGGTTAGGACATAGCCACCGATTTCTGTTGGGCTTTTGAAGTGTGGCCCTACAGATGCCTGAGTAGATTTTGTAATCCAGGAGTCGGACCGGTCCAAATTTATTTTCCCCTTGTCCGGGGGTTCACAATCCCTAACCTCCACGGACTATCTTGATTAAGGCAGAAATGCCTGTTTAGAAGAAACAGATTTCTACTTCAAGGTTTGATTGGATGTAAGAGCAGAGATGAACTTAAGCACTCACCTTCGGTTAGCAGGAAGAGATTCACAGCCAAAAGAACAAAAAAAGAAACACGGTTTATTACACCCACGCGGATAGGCAAAAAGAGATTTAACTTCAAACTAAACAGCACTATCGACACAACCACAAAGTGCGTCTGCCCACGGCAGATGTCACGAAACAAGTGTTTTTTCACTGAAACTGATATATCATATTGACCAGGATGTAGACGTGAAAGTTTTAATGTAGTCTTTTTGACAGCTCCTTTTTGTTTCCTTTTCTACTTTTCATCTTCTCTCCCCTCTACCTCTTATAAATAAGTTGCTGCGGACAAGCAGAACGTCTCCACTTGTGCTCGTCATCCCTTACCTATTCTTCCCTTTTTGGGGGAGTAAAACTCCTTAACATATTCGTAATATCTTCCCTACCTTTCGAGGTAACCATGGGGCATTGCAACATTCGGGCTCGGTTGCAAGGTTGACTGACTACCCAATACTCGTGGGAACAAAATTGGGGATAATATTTCAAATTCTTTTGATGGGACCCCAGGGACACGAAGACAGTACTCCACACTCTTCGCCCTTGGATATTTTGGCGGTTATACCGTCAACCACCAGGGACGGGAGACCTAGGCGTCGTATGGTTTGGACGAACCAACTTAACGAATTTATCGTCCGCGCCTATTACCGTGTCACGGATTTGGAACGGAATCCTTCACGATACAGACATCGATTACATGCTGCGTTCATAACCCGATTTCCGGAACTAAATCATGTTCCGGAACAGAACGTCGTCAACCAGTACCAGGTGATAGTGAATAACAACCGAGCTTGCCAAGCAACTAGGAAACAAATCTTTCAAGAGGTTTCACTTGAGCTCGGTCTGGAGTCATCAAATTACCGGACTACTCAAAAGAGCAATACGATGACTCCACCTGTAAGGCATTCCATGAACCAGTAGTCAGGAGAAGGTTAGTAACTGGGGATGCCAACCCAATTTATAATGAGCTTTGACCCCAGACGCTAGGCCAAGGATTAAAAACGAAAGTTTATTTCGGCAACTGCGAACATCATTGCAGCCGTTGACAGAATGTTCGCTGATCGTTTGGCTAGTGAGAGTAATGCGACAGAGGTTCATAACCTGATCTATGTTGCAGCTGCCACGGCTATTCGTCTCCATAATCAACATCTTGGAGCGAATAACAGAGGTATGTGCAGAAGAGCTTTACCGTTCTACCGTTGATAGCTGAGGAGAAAAAAGGATGCGCAAAAGGCTTCCGAGGCTGTAAAGAACAGCTTGTAATCGATAAGGTCGCTGTAAAGAAGGCTGTCCACCAAAAACGAAATATCCCGACTGCCTACATCGATTATAAATCAGCCTTTGACTCCATATCACATTCGTGGTTACTACAAGTGTTACGCTTGTATAAAATCAACCCGAATGTCGTTCTTCTTCTGAGAACAGCACGAAGCTATCGGTATTCTCACAAACATTAGGAGAGATACCACTGTGGTTTTGTTTGGCTGTCAATCCCACATCCCATCTTCTGCAGGAAACCAAATATGGGTTCCAAGTCAAACATGGCATATCTGCGTGTAGGATGTTTAGCAGTACCGAGTACACCAATAGTCATAATTTCGTCTGCAAGATCAAAACCTTGCGTTAAAATATAACTTAGTGGCAACTTACCATTCTTACTGTTTGAGCGATTTCCCACAAGCCATCGACCGGCTAAGTCCGCGTCAACAACGTCAGCAATCACCGATCATAATTTCTGCAAGGTCAATTTTAAAAACAAACATTAGCAACATTGTCAATGTGCTAATGTCCCACTTTGCAAGCGATTCCATGCTCCGGCTTGCTTTTCAAGCTATATCGTCATCAGCACCATAGTACCGGTGATGGACACACATGTGCATATTCTGACGACATCGCCCGTCGGCTAACTGTTGCAGTATTAAGAAGCAACAAACCTTCACCTGGACGATTGTTTAAGTTCCAGATTGCTGCAAGTGGTCTTCGCGACTGAGACTACTTAAGTTGCAGCGAGACGGAAATCAGTGGAGTCTATTTTTGTTCGACTGAGGCACAGTTAGATACTAGACAGCTACCTCACTCCCCCTTGCCCCTCAAGGGGGGAAATCAGTGCGAGTACACACGATTTCAAATTGTTTTGCCCTTGAGCATGAGCGAGATGTACCAAAAACCCGATCAGCTGTGTTTGACATACCGCCTGGACTTGCCAATGTATTGGTGAGATTGGCAAGTTTTTGCTTATGTATAAGTGAATACGTGAAACAACTTTTTGCTATATAGGGGAGCACGCCGTAGTACCAGAATAGCAAAAGCTCACCGATCTCTCTCTTACCAATACGATTTGACGAAGATTATGCCTTTTCCTTGTTTAACGTCTCTGATGTGTACAGATAAGCTTCTGCAAGCAAATTTGCAAGTGGGGTCATTTTTGTAAGGGTACTGCCTATAGTAGATCTACTGTGGACTGAGGTACGGTGGAGTAAAACTCTTTGGGGGGAGGTTTCGTGATCAGAGTAGTGGAGCAGTTGCGGAGTTTCCTTTAGTTAAGCTGAGTACAGTGAGTTTTGGAGTGTCCAGTGTAAGACCGAGTAAAAAGGAATATTCTTATCTTGTGAGTGAGTAGTAGAAGAGTAGACTAAGGTAATTATACATAGGAAGAAGAAATTAATAAAAAATTGTTAAATGTGAAAAAAAAATACTTTGAAAACGAAGCACTCCCCGGTGCTAGAATTAAGGACAGAAGAAAACTCAGCAGCGAGGGACAGGGGAACGACCATCCCAAAGGAATAAGCGCGCCTAGTAGAACACTAGGCTGGACTTGGGATGACCTGTACCATAGTTGTGGTTGTAGTCGAGCCGAATAAGGCATCCCATACATTTGATCCGTCGAGCCGGATAGGATACCAAACTAGGATCCTTCACGTAAGTATCTACAAATAAATTATAATTTATAATTTGAAATAAAGTGAATTTCATTGAATTTTTTGTGCGATCGTGTTGTTAATGAAATTAAAGTGCGTAGTGAAAAGATTAAAAACTTGTTAGTGTTCCACCGCGACAATACTGAACGGCAATTATAGTACATCGGTAAAATTATCGGTGCTTTGTTTGTGGTAGAGCAACATAGGAACGTTCAGACCAAAGGAAAAGTCCTTGTAGTGTTGCGTCTCCTACGTTTCCAGTGCACCATTTTGTTGTTACGTGGGCGCGTTCAGACCAAAGGATAGGTCCTTACAGTGTTGCGCTTCCCACGTATCCAGTGCCCCGTTCAGAGTATTGCCATTGCGGAGTGAAAATCACTAATTGTTGTTGTTGAAAATTTAGGGCGCAAAGTAATTGTTGTTGAGGCGCTCAAACTAAGAGCGCAAAATTATTATTGTTGTGGCGCTCGAATTTAGGGCGCAAAGTTATTATCGTTACGGCGCTCAAATTAAAGGCGCAAAATTATTGTTGTTGCGGCTGTCAAATTAAGGGCGCAAAATTATTTTTTGCGGCGCTCAAATTAAGGGCGCAAAATTATTTTTGTTGCGGCGCTCAAATTAAGAGCGCAAAATTGTTGTTGTTACGAAAGTTATAATCGTTACGGTGCTCAAATTAAGGTCGCAAAGTTATATTATCGTCGCAGAGCCCGGCATTATCGCGACCTTCAAATTTAGCCAGAATGGAGATTCAAGCAATTATTGATGCCCAACAGGAAAGGGTCACAAAACTTGAAAGTGTGAGGGAGTCCCAAGTCAAATTTCGGCAAGAAAAAAGGACGCGGGAGCGTTTTGCTGCGGCATGGGAAGAAGTGCAATAGGTTTATTGGGATTTCCTCGCCGGCCACAGTCACCTTCTTCGCCAAAATGCTTCTAACGACATTACTTATTTTCGAGAAAATAAATGATCCGTAATGATCGGTATTTACAATGCGACTAAGGAGCTGATTGGGCGTGTTCATTGCGATCTCATTCCCGAAAGCTCTCCCGTCAATGTAGAAATCACAGGTGGAAGGGCAACATCAAGTCCGCGCCCCGGACCTTCAGCCGGAGGACGCGACAAAACAACCGGACAACTTGTTCTCTAGAGAATGGTTCCCCAGGGTTCGCGATGAATTGAACATGCATTTAGTGACATACCGTTGCCGACACGAGGCTTCGGGTTAAGGAGCTCCGAGACCGAAGGCATTCCTTATTGGAATCGCGGCCATAGACCTCGTCCTTGTCCACCAGTCCCTGCTATTCCTTCGTTTGATGGGGACCTTCGTCACTTTGAGTTTTTCCGCAGTATTTTTCAATCAGTCTATGAAGCATCTGATATTGGGCGAGCAGAAAGGCTAATGATGCTGCAGAGCAAATTAAAAGGTGATGCGAGGAGAGTCGTAGAGCACTTAGGAGTGCATGGGCAAAACAACATAGATCTTCCCCAGATAGTATTACAAGACCCCAGTACCATTAGAAGGGCACTTGACACAATGCGCTCAGTGGTTCAAAACCTGAGGAAGGCTGGGTTCAATTGTGATAAAGGTGTACCTTTCATACCTTTATCCTTACCCGTAAAATGGATATCTCCACCCGACGGAAATTTGACTCATTGCTTAAGCAGCCAAAACTTCCTGTAACAATCGATGATATTGATCTATTTCTGGGAAATAGATACATAGTTATGTCTCCCAGTTGGGAGGGGTTGGGCGGACTCGCGAAGGTTCGAGCAGAAGAACATCCCGTTGCTAAGAAGGCAGAGACTTTTTGTGGTTGGAAAAAACTGCATAAGGAAATTTACCCTGCCGCAAAGGCTCACGGGGGAAAAATAAAGCGTTTTCCATGCTACATTTGTATGGAAGATCATCTGGTGTTAAAATGCCCACAGTTAACAGCAAGGACAAAGGGGATCTGCTCCGGCATTATGGTATATGTGTCTTCTGCGCCTCCCACAAGTACAAAAAAGGTACGGAATGTCAAAGGCGTAAGTTTTTGAAATGCGAGCTTTGTCATGGGCAGCATGAATCAGTATTGCATCCCGGCAAAGACCAATCGGGCGGGTCATGCATGCAAGGGAGTATTTCTCATCACGCGGAAAACTCTACAAAACTTGCCCATTCCGAAACTATATTGCCCACAGCTGTAATAAAGATAAAGGCAAAGGATGGAAGTATAATTTCAGTTCGGTGCTTGGTGGACCAAGGTAGCCAGAGCGGTTATATCACTGAGGAGTTAGTTCAAAGACTGCGACTAACTAAGAAGAGAACCAATGTGGAAGTATCCGGGATGGGAGGAGTATCCGCAGGAAGAGTGCCTTCAATTGTCGGGTGGTTCAAACGTGGAAACGAAGGCGCTGGTAGTTAGGCGAGTTACCAAAGGGCGTCTTCCTCGTCCACCTAGGGAAATCAGTTCATTGTTCCGAAGGTGGAGGCTGGCAGATCCGGTTACATATCACGCTTCGCATGTTCCGGCTCTTCTAGGTTCCAATGTCCTTCCTCAATTATTTTTGGAAGGAGTGGAAGTTGTGGAAGGATTTTTAGCTCAAAATACTCGACTTGGATGGGTAGTGCCTGGTTCTGCAGCACTGCCTGCTTCTAAAGTTACGGCCTCATATGTCTCCTTGGAGGAACTTGAACAAAACCTAAGGTCTTTTTGGGACATGCCCATTGAAAAAATGAGAGGGTTGAATTGCATTAGGAGCGATGTGAACATCTATTCCAGTCACAGCACTATCGAACTGAAGACGGTCGGTATGTTGTACCAACCCCGGGGCGTCAGAAGCATATTCAGTTGGGAAACTCGTTTAGCAAGGCAAGGTTTAGCAAGTTCAGTATTTTCTCGGGCAGGAGAAACGATGGTTAAAGAACGCCGAATTCAAAACGAAATCGGACGAGTTCATGTCAGAATATCGGGACTTGGGCCATATGGAAGAGGTCCCTACTGAACTCCGGGGTGATACTAGTGGAGACGTTTATTACATACCATACCTGAGTGTGATTCGCAAGGATGCCACCACATCGAAGCTCAGGAATGTTTTTAACGCCTCCAGTCCGACGTCGAATGGCGTTAGTCTTAATCAAATAATTCTTCCTGGGCCAAAGTTGCAAACCCACATCTTTGACATTGTTACCCGTAGTCTGTAGTGGGCTATGGTTTGAGGGTCCTCCTTTTTTGCAAGGGGATCTACCCGTCACTCCCTTTGTGATAAAAAATTCAACAATAAGTTGCGTCACTTTAGATCATGGTGAGTCGGTGGGCTTTACCGATTTTAGTTCCCGGCTCTCGTCGTTGACTAGATTGATCAATACCGTTGCGAGGTGGAGAAACAGGAAGTCAGGCTTCCTTTCGGCCATGGAGTTAAAGCAAGCAGAAGCGCGGTGACTAAATGGCAGCAAATGGAACTATAAAGTTTAGCAAAAAGCGGATAGTTTGGCACCACAATCCGCCAAGGGCAAGCCATTTCGGAGGGCTGTTTGAAGCTGCAGTGGGAACCTTCAAGCGTTTTGTGAGAAGGATGCCAGCGGTTGCTAATCTGTCCTATGAGGATTTCCATACCGCTGTATGTACTTGGGAAACCATCCTTAACAGTAGACCGTTATACCCGTTGTCAGATAATAGTCATGATTTGCAGGTGCTGACACCTGCACATTTTTTAATCCAGCGGGGTTTACTAAATCCTCCGATGGGGAGAGGTCTCAGGGAAGACCTTCCTGCAACAAGGCGGTGGCTGGTTGTCCAGGAATTACAGCATCAGTTTTGGGTAAAATTTGAGCAAGATTACTTGGGCCATTTACAGAAACGATACAAATGGAAAAATCCAGGGCGCCAACTAGATCAGGGTGATTTGGTTCTAATAAAGGAAAAGGATCATAGTCTCCTGAATTGGAAGGCGGCACGGGTCGTTGAGACGTTTCCGAATCCCAATGGCGTGGTGAGGCAAGTGAGATTAAAAACTGAACGGGATAACGTGAACCGTGCAGTGCATCAGCTTGTCCCATTACTACCGGAGCGTGGTATGTTGCAACCGGATTTATCGGCAGACGGCAGACCTAATCCGGGACGCGAAGCAGCGATCGATGGTCCTGCGTCTAGAACCCGTGGAGCCGTAAAGTTTAAAGGTGGATTTCTGGCTCGAGCTGCCTTGGTTCTATGTTTGTTCTTTCTGCCCGACAGTTTGCCCTCCCCATCGGTAGAGCCGATGTTAGCGTCAAGGTATATTCATGTCAATTTGTACAAATCATCAAATCATTTTTTGTGAATATAGTAGTCGAAGTGAGTATCTAGTTTTCACGGCAATGTAAATATATTCCATGTCACAAATTAAGGTTCATGAATTAGCTTTCACGCAATGTAAATATATCCCATGCCACGGCCTAAGATTCATGATCCTTACTGTTTTTTATTTAATGCATGTCTAATTTTAGTATTGTTGTTCGGTAATTAACGAAAATTCAATAATATTTGTTTGTTTACTAAACTAACAAAAGTGGAAGATGGACGAAATAACGTCTTTTGGGGAGCGCCATTGAAGCGATGGTGTAAAGTTTGTAAAGTAACTTCCATCTAAAAAATTGTAAGGAAGGAAGGAAGTTACTAGTAAATTTAACTAATGTTATTACTTTGTAAAGTAACTTCCATCTGAAAAACTGTAAGTAAGTTACTAATGAACAGAAAATTTGAATTATTACTTCGCAAAGTAGTTTTCAAAACAAGAGAGAATTTTAAAAGGAACATTCATAACCGTATTTGATAAGCATTATGTAAAGATTGGTAAGCTTGGTAAAACTATAATTCCGTAAGAAATAACTTTGTAATATTAGAAAATAAGTGCGAAGTCTTGTAATCCGTTATGTAATTCGTAAGGAAAAATTTTTGTAATATTAGGTAATAAGTTCGAAGACCACACGACTTACTCATCTGGCACAAGCAGTTCAACGGTAGTTTCTACATACATATAACCGGCATCAAAATCCTGCACTGAGCACGAGGTCTTCTCGGGTGGGAGAATGTTTGAGCGATTTCCCACAAGCCATCGACCGGCTAAGTCTGCGTCAGCAATCAGCGATCATAATTACTGCAAGGTCAATTTCAAAAACAAACATTAGCAACATTGTCCATGTGCTAATGTCCCACTTTGCAAGCGATTCCATGCTCCGGCTTGCTTTTCAAGCTATGTCGTCAGCAGCACCATAGTACCGGTGATGGACACACATGTGCATATTCTGACGTGTGGAGTTGCCAAATCTCCCATCAGGCGCGTCCCTTCGTGCGGATAAGGGAATGCTCGGCGAATTTGTCATGGCCATGCACATGCACGCATCCGGAGATGTGCGTGTATGGGCATGTTTATGCGCAGGCCGGGTAGGTGGGAAGTAAACGCCCATCCGTGGATAAAAATTCGCTATGGGAAGGATACCCAGAAATAAAACCAAACATGGAGGAGCAGAAGACGAATGAAGTTACGGTGCAGGGCTTCGGAAACCGAGTGCCGGCGGTTTTTGGGAGTGAGCAAGCGGCCTCAGTAGTGGGAACCTTGGCTACTGTGGCATCTAATGTTACAAGCGTACGGGAGGAACTTGAACTGGCTCCAGTGATGGATCCGTTCAGAAGGAGCTCGATTTTTCGCAGATCCCCTCCCGCACGGGCACAAGCCCCCACGATCGCTACCCCCAGTGGGAAGCGTATAGCGGGAGTCTTCGATGAGGAAGAATCACTGACGCCGATTCACCCGAGCGATGTTTTCGGCAATGATCAGTCTGGAGCTGCCTTCACTGCCCTCGGTAAAAAGATCATGGAGCTGTGTGAGTTTATAAAGGAGCGCAGGTCATACGCCGACATTCTCAGGAAAGTGAAGGCAGACCCCGAACTCACCAATTTGGGAGACAACGTCAGCCGCATTAGACGGTCGCAGAAGGGAGATCTTATGTTGGAACTTAAGAAATCCAAGGATGTAACCGCGGACAAATTCTTGAGCCAAATCGGGAAGACTTTAGGACAGGAAGCCGACATAAGAGCTAGCAGGCCGGAGATCACTATAATCTGCAAAGATATAGATGAAATCACGACGAAGGAGGAGGTTCGCGAAGCGTTGGAGAAACAGTTCGATCTTGCCGGACTACAAGAGTCAGTGGTGAAAACGCTAAGGAAAGCCTATGGGGGAACACAAACCGCCATCATCAGCCTACCAGTGGAGAACGCACTCAAACTGTTAGCAGCAGGCAGAGTGAGAATAGGCTGTGTTATGTGTCGCCTTAGGGAACAGGTGGCGTTAAAACGGTGCTTTAGATGCCTTGGCTTTGGTCACATTGCGAAGTCATGCACTAACCCCAATGACAGGTCAAAGCAATGCAGGAGATGCGGAGTGGAAGGCCATATCAGCAAGGACTGCCGAGCTGACCCAAATTGTCTACTGTGCAAAGGAAAGGAGGTTGTAGACCATCGGCACATTGCGGGCAGCAGCAGGTGCCCGGAATACAGGAGAACCCTTAGCACAAATCGCAGATGAGGTTGATACAAATCAACCTCAACCACTGCGAGGCGGCGCAGGATCTACTCGCGCAAACCATCCGCGAGAAAAACATCGATGTGGCCATACCAAGTGAACCATACCGAAACCGCGGTGGTAGCGTTTGGGTCAAAGACCAAACGGGCCAAGCAGCGCTGTGGACTTATGGAGAACAAGCCTTCCAGGAAATAATGGAGCACACTCGTCGAGTATGAGCGGATGGTTGCTGCCCTTGTTTTGGATGCAAGAGGACGTTGGCCGATCATAATAGGAGGCGATTTCAATGCGTGGGCTCTTGAATGGGGCAGCCGGATAACTAATGTCAGGGGACGTGTTCTCCTCGAAGCATTCGCGAAGCTGGACGTGGTACTGGCGAATGTTGGGTCTTCGTACACTTTCCGGGGAAGGGACCTGGGGTCTATAGTGGACCTGACATACGTGAGCGCCACTTTAGCCAGTAGAATCGCTTGGCATGTCAGTGAGGACTATACTCACAGCGACCACCAGGCAATCTGCATAGAGATCAAGGGCGGATCGAGCTCGAAAAAGAGTTTTCGCAGAATGCCGGGTGGTATGCTTGGCTGGACAGTGAAAGCTTTCGAGGGGGACACGTTTTCCGCGGTGTTCAAATCCGACATATCCCTGAATGGTACGGCTGGAGAGAAAGCCACCCAGATCACTCGATGGCTGACGAAAGCATGTGATGCTACTATGCCCAGAAGGCGATTGCTCCCCAGTAGGCAACCCAACTACTGGTGGAACAACGAAATCGCAAGTTTGCGAGCCGCATGTTTTCGGGCAAGGAGGCTTTGCCAGAGGCTCAGGGGAAAACCCGGTGGCGACCGTCGAGAGGAGGTACACAAACCATTGCGTGGCCGCCTAAAGGAAGCCATTCGGAGGAGCAAAAAGAACTGCTTCAAACAGCTGTGCGACCATGCCGACATAAACCCTTGGGGCGAGGCTTACAGAGTGGTGATGAAAAGGCTGCGGAAATCACCCCAGGTGACCTGTCCGCGCCTCCTGAAACACATTGTTACCACTCTGTTCCCTCACCATGAAAATAGAGGAAGGCAAATTTTTGTCCAGCTAAATTACGGCATAATACCGCCCGTAACTGTGGAGGAACTGCGGGAAATATGTGGTAGGTTCGGTGACAACAAGGCCCCAGGTTTGGATGGCATCCCCAACCGAGCTTTGAAACTGGCAGTGAACACTAGGCCCGAACTTTTCGTCAACACCTTCGAGGCGTGCCTAAAAGAAAGAATATTCCCTGCCCAGTGGAAACAGCAAAAGTTGGTGTTGCTTCCGAAGCCTGGCAAGCCACCTGGAAACCTAGCGTCTTATCGTCCTATCTGCCTGTTGGATACAATGGGGAAGACGATGGAGAGAGTCATCTACAACAAACTCCTGCCCATCGTCGAAGCCAGAAATGGTTTGTCGGAACGCCAGTTTGGTTTTCGACGCGCCCACTCTACGGTGGACGCAATTGGAATGGTGGTAAACCTGGCAAAAGGTGCACTGATTTCTGGCGGCTGCTGTGCCGTGGTGGCGTTGGATGTCAAAAACGCATTCAACTGGGCCAACTGGAATAGAATTAAACGGGCGTTGGCTGACATAGGTGTCCCCGGATACTTAGCGAATTTGGTGGAAAACTACCTCTCAAAGAGGACTCTCTGATACGGGACGGATGAGGGCCCCAAAGAGTACATTGTCACAGCCGGGGTACCACAGGGATCGGTACTTGGTCCCCTGTTATGGAATATCATGTATAATGGGGTGCTTGCTCTTCCCGTCCCAGAGGGGACTAGGATTGTCGGTTTTGCTGGTGACCTAGCTGTGGTTGTTGCAGCAAAACACTCAGAAGATGTGGAGGTTTACGCGACGGAAACAGTGAGAGCGGTAAAGTCCTGGCTAGAAAAGGCCGGGCTGACCTTGGCGGACGCGAAAACGGAAGCGGTCTTAATAACGAAACGCAGAAAAAACAACACTGTAAAAGTGGAGGTCGGTGGACATACGGTCGTATCAAAGCCGGCTATCAAATACCTGGGGGTAATAATTGACACCAAATTGAGTTGTAGGGAACACCTAGAGTATGCATGCCAAAAGGCAGCCAGTGCCACCACGGCACTTGCAAAAATGTTGCCAAATATTGGTGGGACGAAACATTGCCGGAGGTTGGTGCTAGCCGGAGTGGTGCGCTCCATCCTGCTCTACTCGTCGCCTGTGTGGCCAGAGGCGCTTGCAAACTCTCAGAGACGGAAGCAGGTGAACTCGGTTTACCGGCGGATGGCTTTGAGGGTTTAGAACCACATCAGATGAGGCAGTGTTGGTGGTGGCAGGCATGATCCCGGTTGACATTATGACCAAAGAAATGAGTGTCCTGTACAATGCAAGACATATGGAGAGCATGCACAGCGTAGAAATGCGGCAAGGTCGGAGTCGTTTGATCTCTGGCAACGCAGATGGGACGAGTCTGCGAAAGGTCGGTGGACGCACAGGCTCATTCCCAACATTGGGGTGTGGCTTGAGCGAAAACATGGGGAGACCAACTACCACATTACCCAGTTCCTCACGGGACACGTTGGTTGCTACAGGCAGTATCTGCACCGCTTCGGGTTGGATGACTTTCCGAAGTGTCCCAGATGCGATAGCATACCGGAGGATCCAGAGCATGTGATGTTTCACTGCCCACGATTTGCGATGGAAAGAAGGAGCTTAAACCAGGTGCTGGGCAGGAGCGGGACCCCGGCGAGCTTGGTTACTGAGATGCTGGAGTCCGAGGAGAAGTAGCTTGCGGTTGGCTCCGCAATCATCCAAATGCAGGAGGAGTTGCTGAAGGAACAAAGAAGGAGGAAAGCTGCAAATAGGAGAAGGATGAGTGCCTAAGGGCAAACCTACCCCGCGAAGTAATACCTCAATGGTGGTCCCGCGGGGCTGGGGCTGGAGAGACCGGGGGTGGTTTTTAGTGGGTGTGAATCCCACACGCGCCCGCTGTAGTTCCGGCGTTCGGGCGGCGGAGCTGCGGCAGACGTGTCTTTCTAAGATTTTCCACCTCCGTGTACGCACAAAAAAAAAAAATAGTCTGACGACGTCGCCCGTCGGCTGACTGTTGCAGTATTAAGAAGCAACAAACCTTCACCTAGACAATTGTTTAAGTTCCGGATTGCTGCAAGTGGTCTTCGCGACTGAGACTACTTAAGTTGCAGCGAGACGGAAATCAGTGGAGTCTATTTTTGTTCGACTGAGGTACGGTGGAGTAAAACTCTTTGGGGGGCGGTTTCGTGATCAGAGTAGTGGAGCAGTAGTGGAGCAGTAGCGGAGTTTCCATTAGTTAAGCTGAGAACAGTGAGTTTTGGAGTGTCCAGTGTAAGACCGAGTAAAAAGGAATATTCTTATCTTGTAAGTGAGTAGTAGAGGAGTAGACTGAGGTAATTATATATAGGTAGAAGAAATTAATAAAAAATTGTTAAATGTGAAAAAAGTACTTTGAAAACGAAGCACTCCCCGGTGCTAGAATTAAGGATTTTTCTCCACAGAAGAAAACTCAGCAGCGAGGGACAGGGGAACGACCATCCCAAAGGAATAAGCGCGCCTAGTAGAACACTAGGCTGGACTTGGGATGACATGTACCATAGTTTTTAGGACTCCCAAACATTTGGTCCGTCGAGCCGGATAAGGCATCCCATACATTTAGTCCGTCGAGCCGGATAGGATCCCATATTTAGGAGCTTGTATTCTTTTCCAAGTTGAACCGATGTTTATCCCTTCACTTTAATGAAAACTTAATAATATCTAGACAATTCGTCCGGAATTCCAGGTAAAATTAACAAACCAGGTACGTTTGAAATAGTTTTCTGGCATGTTTTTAGTATCTTACAAAGTTCTCGTATTTAACAAAGTTCAATACACAATTTTAAAAAAGTACTCCTATTATAAATCCGGGATATTAGAAATTATACTGATTTCCGTCCGTAACTATTTTCTTTCTACACGAGGTTCGTTCTTTTCACAATGACTGCTAACTGTCCTGACTTTATTACTTATTATTATTATCTTTTTTTCATCTGACGTTTCTCGTTACCTACTCTGTTCTTCACACTTGTAGCGAGGTCTGAACTGCGTGGAGCGCCGGTGACGTCATCTGTCCGCTGGTATTCGCGACGTTCGAAATAAATTTCGAATGCCGCGAATCCTCCATCACTCCGCCCCCAGATGAAACCGAGGGGTTTCAGCGACCGAATCCGGAACTGTGTTCCCCATCAGTCCTTGAAGCGAACGCGCCGTTGTTTAGGGGTTGCACACGGGCTTCAGCCTGGACAGGGAGAGCGCCTTTTTGTCTCCACCGATCTCGAGCTGGAAGAAATGTTCTCCCCGCTCGAGAACGCGGTACGGGCCTTCGTAAGGACAGACAGACAGGTGCGGACGAGTGTTGGGTGGGACGAGTGACCTTGATGCGTCGGAGATTGTCCCTCAGCAGACGCACCAGCCCCGATTCTGTGAGACCCGATCTCTTGTCGAAGACCGGATCACTTGGAAATCTCGGGTTCTCCCCGTATACCAGCTCCGCGGGGCTGGCAGCAAATTCCTCTCGGCGGGTTGTACGTAGGCCGAGTAGGACGAGAGGCAAGACTTGGGGCCAGGACGGATCGTCGCGCGCGATAATGGCGGCTTTCAGCGTCCGGTGCCAACGTTCTAGCATCCTATTGGATTGCGGGTGGTATGCAGTAGTCCGCTGGCGTTTAAACCCTAGGAGTTTGCCTAACTCCGAGAAAAGGGTGGACTCAAATTGCATTCCCTGGTCAGTGATGAGCACGGCAGGGACGCCAAAGCGAGGTATCCACTCTCGACAGAGGGCTGCGGCACATGATTGCGCCGTAATGTCTTTCAGAGGTATTGCCTCAGGCCACCGCGTGAACCTGTCGATGATTGTGAGACAATACCTATAACCGTGCGAGTCTCGCAAAGGCCCTACTATGTCGAGGTGTATTGTGTGGAAGCGCTTGATAGTGTGGAGGAATGAGCCCACCTCTTTCCTTACATACCTGGAGACTTTACACTTTTGGCATGCGATGCACTCTCTGGCCCAGGAATTGATATCCTTATTCATAGAGGGCCAGAAGTATTTCTCGGTGACTAACCGATTTGTTGTCCTCATGCCTGGATGCGCTAAGTCGTGAACTGCGTGGAACACTTCCTTGCGAAAGGTGGCCGGAATGTATGGCCGAGGTCCCTTTTCCGAGTCTTCGCAACAGAGAGAGAGGTTTGAGCCGAAGATGGGCAACTCCCGAAATTTGTATTTGGGGTTGGATTTGAGGCTCTGAAGTACTGCGTGATCCTCCTGCGCCTTGGCAATAGCCGAGAAATCGAGTGAGGCGGGGATGTTAACCTCTGAGACACGAGACAAAGCGCCAGCGACTATGTTGTCCTTGCCGGACACGTGCTGGATGTCTGACGTAAACTGGCTTATAAAGCTCAGGTGTCGAAGCAAACGAGGGGACGCTTTGTCGGGCTTCTGTTTCAAAGCATACGTGAGAGGCTTATGGTCCGTGAACACTGTGAACGGCCTGCCTTCTAGGGAGAAACGGAAGTATTTGATGCTCAAGAACGCGACGAGCAGTTCGCGATCGTAGGTACTGTCGTTCCGTTGAGCGGAATTCAACTGCTTCGAGAAGAAGCTCAACGGCTGCCAAACTTGATCCACCTTTTGGTGAAGGGCAGCACCTACTGCGATGTCAAATGCATCAAACAAAAACGGGTAGGGGTGCATCTTGCAGAGGGAATGCCAAGAGTGTAGCGTCGGCCAGTTGTTGACGGGATTTGTCAAATGCGCGGATAGCCTCTTCGAACCACACGATCTCTCGTGTGTCCTTAGTTTTGGGGCCAGAAAAGTACGCGTTCAAAATGGACTGGTGATGGGCGGCCTTGGGCAGGAAACGATGATAGAAGTTTAGCATGCCCAAGAACCTCCTCAACTCCTTCACTGTCTTTGGACGCGGGAAGCTTGTTATCGCTTGCACCTTGTCTGAGTCGGGCTGTATTCCTTCAGGGAAAATGAAATGACTGATGCAGTGGAGAAGACCAACAGTTGTTTGACGGCCTGCAGATACCCTGTTGAACGTGTTGTTCAAACTCTTTCCGTGCAATTGCCAGTTTCTGGGATGGTAGAGGACGCACCTTCGAGAAGATCGTGGAACCAGTAGTGATAATGTGGTGCTGCACATTGTGCTTCACTGGTTTTGAGAGACTACACTCGGTAGTAGTAGGGTAGAGGACGAACCTTCGAGAAGATCGGGGAACCAGTAGTGATAATGTGGTGCTGCACATTGTGCTTCACTGGTTTTGAGAGACTACACTCGGTAGTAATCTGGCTGAACTTTTGGAGAAGTGCCCGAACACGAGAGTCGGTAATGTCTTCTAAAAGAACGGAAAGATTATTGCCTGGGTGAGATACCATTTGTCCCGACGAATTAAGGTTCGTCGTGGAATCTATAAGAGACTTGTTTTGCAAGTCTATCAGCAATCCATAGTGACACAGGAAGTCAGCGCCTAGTATGGAGAAGCTGACATCCGCCGGGATTAAACGCCACGAAAACGTCCTACGCAAGCCAAGACTCATGTCCACTTGCCTATACCCGTATGTGTTTATGCGGGAGGAATTCGCTGCCGCCAGTTTGAGCGGTTGTGGAAATAGTTGATGTTGGCGAGGTACGGGAAGAACCGAAACCTCCGCACCAGTATCGATGAGGTAGTTGCGCCTGCTGAGAGGGTCGTAAATTGTTAGGCGACGTGGCGCTGCGTTCTGGGTGGCCGTCGCCAGGACCCCCCGCGGACCTAGTTTTTTGCGGTAGGCGTGAATTTACAAGGGATTGTACACTTGGTGGCTTTATCGCCGAATCTGCGGTGGTACCACCAAATCCCTCGGTCCGTGGACTGTCCCGACGACCTGCTACCTAATCGCCCTTTTTGGGTGGCAGACCGCGAGTGAGCTCGTGATCTGGCGCCCGAACGCTGAGCGTCCAGCGTCGCCCGCATCTCGGCCACACTGGCTGTTAAGGCGGCTATTTCGCGCCTTAAGTTGCCCACCTCGTCCGATGGCTGTTGAACGGCTGCTATGGTCGGGCGTACGTGCACCTCGTGCACTTTGTCAGCCGCAGCTGCCAGTGCCTCCAAGGAACCTGAGACACACGCGAGGACCGCCTGGGTGCCCTCCGGGAGCCGACGCAGCCAAAGGGACTTCATCAACTCGTCGTCGATCTTACTCCCACCCAATTGCTTCATTTCGCGCAGCAATTGGATGGGAGTCCGATCTCCCAACGTTAGGCCTGCCAGCAAGTGATCCAGTTTTGCTGACTCACTTACTGACAGGCGCCTGATTAATTCAGTCTTGAGTAGTGAATATGAAGCCGATTTCACTACGTCAGACACGAGCACGATGGACTCCTCGTCCAGGCCGACCACCGCGTGATTAAAACGGGTCGCGTCCGCTGTGATCCCGGACATCTGGAACTGTGCTTCCAAATGCACGAACCACAGTTCGGGGTTCCGCCGCCAAAACGGAGGGACACCCACGGCGGGGGCGGTCACTTGTGGGTGCGATGGGCCTGCCACGTCTTTGTTGTTGATCGACATCTTGACTAATAAAAAGAAAACTTCTTTTCGACGCGAGTGTTAAAGCGAAGACGCGGTGAAACTGATCTAGTCGACACGGCAGGCCGAACCCACAAATGCACGTACGAGCGAAAAAATAAAGCGACACCAACGACGCACCCTAAAGCAAAAAAACTCGCTAAAAGAGCGGAGAGCAAGAGAAAAGATGCCGATGCAAACGCCTCGACGCCGTCTCTTGCGCCGATTTTGTTTTTATTCTTAACACTTTTTTAAAACAATAAAATTTTAATAAAATTATAAATAATAATAACGCGGCGGTGTCTGTTTTGTTGATGGTTGTGGCGGCGGCTACGGCGTTGACGCTGGTCTTGACGGCGGCGGCTTCGAATCCTGCGGGGATAACGGACGGCGATGGGGCTACGGTGTCTGTGACGACAGCGGTGGCAGCTGCTGCGTCCGTAACAACAGATGTGGCGGCGACGGCGACAGCGGGGCTGCCGTGACGACGGCGACGAGTCTATTTTAAAACGGCAGCGATAAAATGCACATTACACACTCAGGATTTGCATCACGGAACCTTGCTGGCACCCCGAAAAGCTTCTCAAGATCTCCTCAATTTTCCCAATTATTCTGTGGTACGGTGGCTGAGCTAGTGCTTTGACTCCTGCGGCGATGTTCGCTCCGGGGTCACCAATTTAGGAGCTTGTATTCTTTTCCAAGTTGAACCGATGTTTATCCCTTCACTTTAATGAAAACTTATTAATATCTAGACAATTCGTCCGGAATTCCAGGTAAAATTAACAAACAAGGTACGTTTAAAATAGTTTTCTGGCATGTTTTCTGTATCTTAGAAAGTTCTCGTATTTAACAAAGTTCAATACACAATTTCAAAAAAGTACTCCTATTATAAATCCGGGATATTAGAAATTATACTGATTTCCGTCCGTAACTATTTTCTTTCTGCACAAAACTCGTTCTTTTCACAATGACTGCTAACTGTCTTTTTTTACTTATTATTATTATCTTTTTTTCATCTGACGTTTCTCGTTACCTACTCTGTTCTTCACTCTTGTAGCGAGGTCTGAACTGAGTGGAGCGCCGGTGAGTCATCTGTCCGCTGGTATTCGCGACATGCGAATTTCGAATGCCGCGAATCCTGCCGCGCCACACATACATTACTATAAATATACTCCGCAGAGAATCTTAGAAAGTGATCGGGTCAAACTACTGTGGGATCACACTGTTGCCACTGACCACAGTATTAATCACAATAGGCCCGATCTATTTCTGCTTCTCAAGGAAGAACGAGCGTTCTTCTTCTTCTGCCGTTGGACCGGAACACTGTTGAAAAACAGCAAGAAAAAATCCGGAACTATGGCCCTTTGGCAGATGATATGAGACAGATTTAGAGGCTACAAAAAATCGTAGTAGTCCCAGTGATAATTCTATCGACGGGACTAGTCCAGCAAAATTTACATAAAGCGCTGAAAACGCTCGATCTTAGGGCTGAACTATACATGAAACCGCAAAAAGCGGTAACAGTCTGGCCTAGTGGGCTCCAGTCTTGTTTCGCACTGTCTTCGATTTAAAATCTACATATCTCGGCAATTCAAAACCACCGCGTCATTGATTGAAGTATTTGCGACAATCGAGATGTGGCAATACATTTTCGCATGGTCGCACACGCTTTGCTTTGAAACGCTTCATCGCTGTGATGCGGACCTTTGGATGTTGCCCTCCGCCCATTCTTAGGTTGGTCGCCCCTCGGTCCGGTTGGAAGCGAAGAAGGTCCGTGGGTTTTTTTTAACTATATATACATATACATTTTTTTCCTACACGAAGGTGCGCAGGAGCTACAACGGGCGCGTATGGGATTCGCACCCACTCAGAATCACCCCCGTCTCTCCAGCCCCAGCTCCGTGGGACTACCATTTAGGTATTACTTCGCGGGGTAGGTTTACCCTTAGGCACTCGTCCTTCCCCTATTTGCGGATTACCTCCTTCTTTGTTCCTTCAACAACTCCACCTGCATCTGCATGATTGCGGAGCAAACCATAAGCTGCTTCTCCTCGGACTCCAGCATGTTCACCTTGTTTTAAGCTCCTCCTCCCCTTCACGATTCTTGGACAGTGAAACATCACATGCTCTGGATCCTCCGGTATGCCATCGCATCTGAGACAATTCGGAGAATCATCCAACCCAAAACAATGCAGATGCTGCCTGTAGGAATCGCCGTTTCCCGTGAGGAACTAGGTAATGTGGTAGTTGGTCTCCCCATGTCTCCGCTAAAGCGACACCCTAATATTGGGAATCAGCCTGTGAGTCCACAGATCCTTCGTAGACTCATCCCATCTGCGCTGACAGAGATCATGCGACTCTGATCTTGCTGGATTTCTAGGCTCTGAGTGCCGCTCCATACGTCATAGTACAGAGTATACTCATTTCTACGACAAGGAGATGCCCTATCATACCTCCTCTTCAACCTGACCCTCGAGAAAGCGATTCGTGATGTTGAGGTAAATGCAAGAGGTACGATCGTCTTTAAGTCCACCCAACTGCTGGTCTATACTGACGATATCGACATCATGGGAAGAACGACCCGAGATGTACAAACTGCCTTCATCCAGATCGAGCAGTCGACGCGAGATCTTGGAGTGCACATCAATGAAGGCAAGACAAAGTATATGGTGACAACATCAGCACCAAAAATTAGCCAATCAACACCATCAAACCGCACTGGTCAAACGGGAAGAATGAAGATAGCAGAGTACAACTTTGAGACCGTTGAAAAGTTCTCCTATCTTGGGTCGAAAATCACAACTGATAACAGCTACGATGATGAAATCCGCGCACGGTTGTTGGCAGCCAGCAGAGCCCATTTCAGCTTATAAAAACTGTTCCACTCGAAACGTCTCACCATAGGGTCAAAGCTCTTACTGTACAACACTATAATTTTGCCAGTTCTCATGTATTCCTCGGAAACTTGGGTTCTTAGCAAGAAGAACTGCGAACTCTTGGCCGCGTTCGAGAGAAGAATCCTCCGAAGAATTTTTGGCCCCCTACATGAGGATGGACGATTCCGTAGCCTACATAACGACGAAATCTATGAGCGATACCATGGCCGTCCGGTTGTGGATAAAATCCGACTCAATAGGTTATGGTGGACGGGTCACTTAATTCGTATAGACGAGGATGATCCAGCCCGGAAAGTCTATAAGGGCAATATCTGTAGTAGAAAAAGAAGACCAGGCAGACTCTGCCTGAGATGGAGCGATTGTGTAGGTCAAGACGCCAGACAGCTTTTATGGATATCGAATTGGTGGACCTCGACGAAAAACCGGGATGTCTGGAGTTCCTTATTAAGGCACGCCTAGACCGGATACCGGTTGTTGCGCCGTTGATGATGATGATGATGATACATAACTTCCCTTCCCTTATAAAAAGAATTCTCCTGAATTCTAAAAATTTTCGTAATGTCTTTTTTCAAATTATTTGACATGTTTTTATGTTTTCGTAAAATAGTATGTATGATGAAAATTACAATTGTTAAAATGGTAATAACAATAGGAATACTTGAAAAATGTATATAATTAACACTTTTGTGAAATTCATAAGTTTTATTTCTTCGGAGTTTTCGAAATTTTTGAAATCAATATTTTCAAATTTAAGATTTTCTGTAAAATTATTAGTTGTTTCGTCTGTGTAAAAGAATCTATCTATGAATTTCATATTTCTGTTACTCAGAGTTTCATTCAGTATTTGAATTGAACAATTATTTGCATTTATCATAAAATTTCTATTAAATTTGATGTTGCTGTCATTGCACATATTTAGTATTTCTTGATTGCACCTATTTTTACATAATATGGTAGTTTCATCTATTTTCCTTACCATTGGTTGTTTGTTTGCAATTAGCAGCAA